>NC_138960.1:0-560000 GCF_965226115.1 Aulonocara stuartgranti
TTTGTGGCAAACCACAAGCTAAAATTTCCCGCCACCTGAAAACGCACAAAACGGCTCCTGATGTTGTGCATGCATTTTCCCTGCCTAGAGACTCAAACGAGCGTAAAAGTCTGTTAGAGAAATTGAGAAATAAGGGAAATTTTAAGCATAATGCTGCAGTTTTGCATGGTGGAGTGGGACCACTGAAAGTGAAGAGAAGACCCAAGATTAAAGCAGTAGAGGGAAAGTTTGCTCATTGCTTTTATTGTCAAGGGATGTATGTTCGCAAGGATCTTTGGAGACATGTCCGCAGATGTCCTAACAAACCAAAAGATGACACGGATAAAGAACCTGGAAGAACCAAAGTACTCGGCCTGGCTTTAACTCTGGAGTCTCAGTGTTATCCGCAGGTGTCAAGTGGAGTCTGGAAGGTTCTTGCTGTTATGAAACAAGATGAGATTGCCTCAGCTGTGCGAAATGACTTTACTGTTATTCAGTTTGCCCAGTCCCTCTACAATAAACATGGACAAGACCCTACAAAGTATGATTATATACGACAGAAGCTTCGTGAAGTGGGACGTTTGTTGTTGTGTCTGCGCACAGAATTCTCAGTGCATAACATGGAAGAAGCTATTAAGCCTGCTAATTTCCAGAGAGTTGTGCAAGCAGTAAAGAAAGTTTCAGGTTTTGATGAAGAGACACTGTCATACAAAACTCCAAGCCTTGCGCTGAAACTGGGACATACACTGCATAAAATGTCTGACATTATCCATTGTCGTGCCCTCATGACAGAGGATGAAGCCCTAATCAAGTCCACTGATGCGTTCAAGAAGTTGTATGTCTCCAAATGGTCTGAGATGGTGTCTCACCGTGCCTTGAACACATTGAGTGAGGCAAAGTTTAACAAGCCATCAACATTGCCCTTTACAGAAGATGTTCGGATTCTCCATCACTACCTTCAAAAATCTGCAGAAAGTGCCTTTTGCAGCTTGGAGAACGAAGCCACAGCTCAGAATTATGCCCAACTTGCACAAGTTACACTCTCACAAATCATTGTGTTCAACCGAAGACGTTCTGGAGAGGTTTCAAAGATGCGCCTCAAAAGTTTTCTTGAAAGAGACAAAACAGCACTCCACACAGATGTTGCCATGGGGCTCTCAGAAATGGAACAGAGACTCTGTAACTATTTCTGTAGAATAGAAATAATGGGAAAAAGGGACAGAAATGTTCCAGTTCTGCTAACACCAAGCATGCTGGATGCTCTGTCACTACTGGTTAGTAGGAGGCCTGACTGTGGTATTTGTGCCACTAATATCTACCTCTTTGCAAGACCCCGATCAATGAGTCATTACAGAGGAATGGACTCCTTGCGTGTTCATGCACACCAGTGTGGAGCAAAGCAGCCTGAGTATCTAAGATCGACACAGCTCAGAAAACATGTTGCCACACTCTCACAAGTCCTTAATTTGAAAAACAACGAACTTGATCAGGTTGCAGATTTCCTGGGTCATGATATCCGCGTTCACCGCGAATTCTACAGATTACCAGTTCCCACAACACAGCTGGCCAAGATTTCCAAACTGCTTTTAACACTGGAAAAAGGACAACTTTCCCAGATCCAGGGGAAATCACTGGATGAGATCAAAATAGAAGGTTTGTATTGAAAGGAGCAAATATTAGGGCAGTAGTTGAATATTATGCTTTATCAACCGAATTAAAACCTAAAAGCACAGACCATTCTGTTAAATGTCCATGATTTAAGGTTCTTGAAGTCTATTGTTTCATCACTTTGCAACATTTGGCAAACTGCAGAGTGGTGGCCTTAAATAGTAAAACTATGTACTATAATTAGTGTGAATGCTTGAAAAGCATTCACAGTATTGTTCTTCTAATCTTTATTATTAGTGTGAATGCTTGAAAAGCATTCACAGTATTGTTCTTCTAATCTTTATTATTATTATATTTTATCTATTCCGTACGTTTTTTGTAATCCTACTCCTTCAAAACCGTTCAACTTAGAAAAACCATTCAAACACCGTTAGATTCCTATTCTTTTGGACAACACTGCTTCTATTTTTCTCATTTTTAACATTTATATTTTTAATTTTATTCAACTTTATTCAACAAAAATTTCCCATGTATTTCAATGGGGAGACCCTTCAAATCCTCATTCAATTTACTCATTTTTAAACTCTTACTACTTCCACATACATTGACATAGAGCCACCATTCAAATTTTAAAACGAAGACAAGACATTCAACTATTCAACTTGTATTTATCTTTTCAATATCTATTATACTTTTTCTTCAGTTCCAGTTTAAGTTTCATGATGTTTTTTCACCCGTTTCAGAGTTTATAATGGGTGTGTATGGGACGGAATGTTGGGGCTAGAGTGAGGCAGCTCAACTGCTAGAGTGAGAGGAGCAAAAAAATTAATCTTAAAATCTTTTTTAAAACTGCTGCTGTGTCCACAGCGTTTGCTCTACAGGTATGATTTTACCCTCAAAACGTAGCCATCGCTGTCCTCTTTCATCCAATGTGTTTACTATTGTACTAGGTGTTATGGTTCTTTCATAAATGTCACCAATGCGCAGCCTCCTCCCTCCAACTCTTCCATAGACTCTAATGTTAAAAGGGCTCAGAAGGTTCGTTTGAAAATCAGAAGAGTATGGTGTCTTTCCACTGTCACCACGTCCATATAATAAACTCCACAGGCATGAAAACTGAGAATTCAGTAGACTAGAAGCTGCTGTCGCTCACGGTGAAAGAATTTTGTCAATACGACTTTTACTTTTCATTTGGGAACGATTTGTTTCGGCCTGACTTTTCTGTTCATTTTAAGCAGCAAAAGTGAGGTGCATGTCTGTGTCGTGTGTATGGAGCCATTGTCACTATAGCAACCAGGCTCACACCTGCCTGCTTAACGAGCTCTCTCTCACTCTGCCAAGGTTAAACCTAAAAATGTTAGATTGTAGTAAGATTAACTTTTTCAAAAGTACAATAAGACAGATTTGACAGGGTTTTGCCACAGATTAATAGTTTGTCACTAGTTAGTATATGCCAACTAAGTAGAGCATTGTGATTGGCACAAAGGTTTTTCAGATCTGGGCAGTTGGAGTCAGTTGATGATTTCAAAATCATCAACTGACTGGATAATTAAAGCTCTCAGCATCTATCGGTCTGTAGTTAATTTTCCCACCTTTTAACTAACGTTTAACTAACCTAATCTCATTTAATGTCTCTGTTTATAGTCTGTATAGTTTATCTCCCCACGAATACACTCAAAGTAGTCTTAAAATAAAACCCACAAAACAGTTCAAGATTTAATACTTTTTATTTGCTCATTTAATGCCAGTTGCCCTGTTTTTCTGTATGTCACTCATTCGCTTATACTTGGGCAAAAAGGACCAATTTTTACACTAGTATAGTGTATTTTTTCCCTCTATCTCTCTATGTCTGTCACACACAGAGACCAACACACAGACATGTATATGCTCATTATTGCTGTTCAAACTGATGATCAAATTTCCAAGCACCACCTGAACGCCTCATCTGTTTTTAACCTATCACTGGACCAACTGTCGTCATTCCGCTTTGCTCTCTGCTGTGGTAAGTACAGTACACTCAGTACTGCAGTGTTTTATTTTTATGATGGAAAAAATACATGTTTGACATTTAAACTCACATATCAAGTCCAACAGAGTTAAAAACAATTCAAAGAAGAAAGAAAGAAAAAAGAATAACCTTCGCTATCATTTATATACGTTTATTACGTTTTGCTGTTAGCAGCAGTGCTAACGCTAGCTTCAATGCTAATGCTAGCAACAATGCTAACGCTAGCTATAGTGCTAACACTAGCCTTAGCAGTTGTTAACTGACAAAAATAATATTCCTGTGATATTTCTTGCTGGTCAGTGAGACAAAAGTAAGAAATTAGCTTTATTATTGCCATTGTGGCTCAGTTTTAACAGTAAGAGTGCTAGCGCTAGCAGCATTGCTAACGCTAGCTGCAATGCTAACGCTAGCTGCAATGCTAACGCTAGCTGCAATGCTAACGCTAGCTGCAATGCTAACACTAACTGAAGTGCTAATGCTAGCCGGAATGCTAGCGCTAGCAGCAATGCTAAGGCTAGTAACAGTCTAACAGTAGCCTTACATAAGTGGCAATACTTCAGTTAATTAGTTTGAATTGTAAAATGACTGCTGTATCAGTTGGTGTGCTATATTACTCTATAATTACCCTGCTGACTAGAAGTTCAGTGTATCATGTCGTGTGGGCTTTGTATTTCTGTTAGTCTGATAACACTGTACAGACAACTAACGTATTATTTCTCGTTTCTTTCAGGAACCTGACTGACACTGTGCTTTGCCTGGTAGGTGTGCACATACTGTAAGAGAAGTAGACCAAAATAAAAAAATAATATGACTAATATAAGCTGTAAAGTGATGGGTTCAAACTTTGTGCTAGACCTTTTAAACACAATTTTATAATAAATACACATAAGTGCAGCTTAACAATTGGGCTAAAATATTTTTTTCGTACATTTTTGTAGTCATACTACATGTGATTAATTAATGATTCACTCAATCATATTTGTATTTAAAAATATTATTGCTGAATTTAATTAAATATTTATTATTTTAAAAAGTGCCCAATTATGCAACTTTTTGCACATGGCAGCCGACAACAGTTTAGCTTGAATATTTGTTTTGTCCTTTTGCAGTAGTCACATTTAGTTCATACAATTACCATGTGATATAATTTTAATAAAATTATTATTTTTTCTTGTTTTTTGTTCAGAGTGTGTAGAAGAAGAAGAACAAGGACCAGATCTCCAGTCTTCTCTCTCACATCCCAACCCCCCAACCCCTCTATCCTCTGTCCTGCTCCACCTATTGTCTCTGCCTTCTTTCCATCTGTATTTCACTCTGTGGTTTGTGAGAAATTTTGCCAAACCAACAATCCTTTTGCGGTTTGATTTAAAGCCGTGTCTCTCCTGCTCTGTCTGTTCTCTCTGCTAAATTTTCTCTCTACCTGTTTTTCACTCTTGGCTTGCTGCTGAAAAACGCCAAGCCAACAAAGCAATAAAGAGTGCATATTTTGCCTCAACCTATGAACAAACTGAACAAACAAAGAAAAATCTGCGGTTTGATTTAAAGCCGTGTCTCTCCTGCTCTGTCTGTTCTCACTGCTAAATTTTCTCTCTACCTGTTTTTCACTCTTGGCTTGCTGCTGAAAAACGCCAAGCCATTAAAGCAATAAAGAGTGCATATATTGCCTCTACCTGAGAACAAACTGAACAAACAAAGAAAACTAATTCACGGTTTGATTGTGATTTCCCAGCCGTGTCTCTCCTGCTCTGCCTGTTCTCTCTTCTAAATTTTCTCTCTACCTGTTTTTCACTCTTGGCTTGCTGCTGAAAAATGCCAAGCCAATAAAGAGAGTGCATAATATTCTCTCAACTGAAGAACAAACTGTCAAACGAAAGACAACTGTTTAAGACAAATAAAAACTGAAATATAAAAACAAAGACAACATCTCCTGGTGTGTGCCACTCTTATCTTGTGAACAATTTTTCTAAAGACTAAGAAACACTTGCAGGTGTGTGAAAATGCCAAGGAAGCAGAAAAAGTCACAAGCTGCAAAACAACGCTGGAAAAAGTTTCATGAGTTTCACAGAGTACCAACATGTGAACAAGCTGAGTTTGATTTTCCTCAGAGCTCTGCAGAAGACAGTGTGTCTACAAAGACCAATTCTGACAGTGTCAAACAGGCAGGTCAACATGTTCCTGCACATGTACAACAGGTATCTTATGCTGATGCTGTAAAGAGTGGACTGCAGCATGAATTTAATGAACAACATGAGGTGTTATGTGACCCACAGGTGGGTTATGCTGATTTTTTGAAAAGAGGCTGTCACAGTGATGTGGCAGGACCATCTCATGCAGAAAGACTGAACCTTGAAAACCAGCCCTCTGTTATACATGTCTGTGCATCTCGCAGCCAGGCTCATCCTAAATATGGAGACTCCAGAAACAAGCAGTGCACATGTAACTCACTCACATTTCTTGCTTTCCTTCATGAGAATGAAAACATGACTACAGCTGACCTAAATCTGGTCTTGGATAAAGGTGATGTGATGTACAAAGAGGCCAAGAAAAGATTTCCTAAAAATATTCATTTGGCAACCGATGAGCTGCCAGACAAAGTTGATGCTCGCAGGTCTATGTATGATGTCGACATGACACAGCCTTCCCGGTATGGGACATTTGAAGAACCTCCAGAGGAGGCAGTAGATACCTTTCTCAGCTTAGAAGCAGGACTGAGCTGCCTGTTGTCAGATGTGCAGTATGCCTTACTGATTATGAGTGGATTGTGTATCGCAGTGTTCAGATCCACATCAGGCAAATATGGTTTCTTTGACCCACACTCCAGAACACCCAGTGGTCTTCCTCTACTACTACAGTCACGTAATCGTGGTACAGCTGTGATGCTGAAATTCACACTCCTCAGTGACATGATTAAGAGGCTCCAAGATTCTTATGAAATGATGGAGATATCACCCTCTTGTAACTATGAACTGAAGCCTGTGCAGTTCTACAGTATGAGCACAGTCAACCTGAGTGATACTATCACAGACACAGTCTGCAGACCAACAGCTGCCACTGCTGTGGCACCTACTCACTCTGATACAACTGTTGATGAAGCAAACTCCTCTACTCCAAGGAGAAACACAACCACTGATCCGACTGAAAATATCTTTTGTCAAATGTCCATTTGTACGCCACTGGTGAAACAAAAAGAAGTCCACGTGACTCAGTTCACATCATATGAAGATCAGAATGAACCTCCTAATATACCAACTGAAGAACTATGCAGTGAATTAAGTTTCCTTCCATCAAGTGATGCTTTTTCATGTCAATCAAATGCTGCCATAACAAATGTTGCTGCCTGTGACCTTTCTGATATAGTTTTACAAAAACTGAAAAAAGTTAATAAACAACAAAGGCACAAAATGAAAAGAAGATTAATGGCATCAGAGAAACCCAGAAACCAGAGAAAAGAAAACCAAAAAAGGAAAGAACAACAAAAGTACGCTTCAAATAAAGATTACAAAGAAAAGAAAAAATCTTGCACAAGCGAGACATATAAAAACAATCCTGAAGTTAGACAAAAACAACAACAGTATATGAAAAGACGTTACTGTGAAAATGATGAATTCAGAAAGAAACAAAAACAATATGTTAAAAAACGTTTTTCTGAGAATGCTACAGTTAGAAAGAAACAACAACAATATATTAAAAGACGCTACTGTGAGAACGATGAATTCAGAAAGAAACAACAACAATATATTAAAAGACGCTACTGTGACAATGCTGAATTTAGACAAAAACAAAAAAACTATATCACTAAAAGGTATCAAGAAAACCCTGAATTCAGAGAGAGACAGAGATCTCGAGTGACTCAGCGTTATGCACGTGATAACGCATTCAGAGTAAGACACAGACAACTAATGAAACAACTAATGCGAGACAGGTATCAAAGTAATCTTGCATTCAGGATTATGCACAACATGAGATGTGCAATGAAAATAAAAAGGAAATACAGATGGGTGAACAGACAAACCCAAGAGAGTGACAACAGTGTGATCAACGAGGCCATATCTGTGTTCAAATCACAAATCAAAGCTGGACCATCATACCCATGTACTGTATGCTTCAAGGCTTCATTTCCAAACCAAGTGCGACCCTGCACAAGGTCAAAGTATGTCAAAAACCCACATGTGGTTGCAACATGTTTGACTGGAAGATTTGTTCATGTTTGTGATGAAAACTGCAGAAATGAGCAGTGCAATGTTCCCGATGAGAGAAAGAGAGAGTGGATTTGTCACACCTGCCACGATCATCTTAAAAATGGATCCATGCCAGCGCTTGCTGTTGCCAATAAACTGGATCTTGCTGATACTCCACCTGAACTGTCTGATCTCAACATACTGGAGAGACATCTCATAGCCAAGTGCATACCATTTGCCAAGATCATTCCTCTTCCCAAAGGCAGACAAAGAGCAATTAGAGGAAATGTGGTCTGTGTCCCATCAGAGGTACAGGAAACTGTTGAAGCATTGCCTCGATTAAGAATTAATTCTCAGGTCATGAGAATAAAACTGAAGAGACGCTTGTCTTACAAAGGTCATCAGCTGTTTCAGACTGTAAGCTGGTCTAAACTTGTGCAAGCACTGCATAAACTCAAGCAGATTCATCCACAGTATAAGGATGTGAGCATCAGAGATGATGCTGAGCTGTGTGATCCAACACTTCCTGATGAAGATGATGATGATGATGAAAACATGAATGAGGACGATTATGATGAGGCTGATTTAATGGAAATTGACAGCTGTGAGAAAAATGCACTGAGTGAAGCACAAAATATAAATGAACAGGACATTGACATGTTACCCTGTGATGGTGAACAATCACATGAACAGATGAGAGATGATTCAGAGCAAGCAGATGGACTGACTAATGGTGGTTTTGCACTCGAGTCCTGTTTGCAGCCCCCTGATGTGGCTGAGGAGATATTATGTTTCAGTGAAGGAATCTACTCTGTTGCTCCTGCAGAGAGAAACAATCCAATAAGTTTTTTCAAAACACCTAAACTGGAGGCCATGGCCTTCCCTGTGCAGTTTCCTACAGGCCAAAACACACTTGATGAAAGAAGGCTGATCAAAGTATCCCCCAGTGGGTATTTCAAATCAAGACTTTTCTGCATTGATGATCGTTTTGCCAAAGACACAAACTATTTATTCTTTGCACAGTTTGTGACTGAAATACACTTGGCTACATCCAGCATGACAGTACAGTTAAGGAAGGCAAAGCCTCTGACCAGAGATGGTAGAAAAATAACCTCAGGCATGTTACAAGATAAACATGAGGTGGAGAAACTGGTGCGAAATAAAGATGCAGTGAGATTCATGCAGCCTCTGAGAGGAACCCCAGCCTATTGGGAGAAAACAACAAGAGATCTTTTTGCCATGATCAGACAGTTGGGAACTCCCACGTTCTTTTGCACATTTTCAGCTGCTGAAATGCGCTGGCCTGAAGTGATCGAGGCAATAACAAGGCAGCAAGGTGAACAAGTGAATTTTGAAGGACTCGACTGGTCAGCAAAGTGTGACATCCTGAGAAGCAATCCTGTCACAACAATGCGCATGTTTGACAAGAGAGTTGAAGCATTATTCAGAGATTTACTCTTATCTCCCGCAGAGCCACTTGGCAAAGTCATTGACTACTTTTACAGAGTTGAGTTTCAGCACAGAGGAAGCCCACACATACACTGCCTCCTGTGGGTAGAAGGTGCTCCTGTGTTTGAGGAGGATGATGAGCAAACTGTTCTTGATTTTATAAACAAATACATCACAGCTCAGCTGCCTGATCCACATAAACAACCTGAACTGTACAAAAAAGTAACAGAAGTGCAAAAACACAGTAAGAACCACACAAAGACGTGCTTTAGGAGTTTAAGCTCCGGGTGCCGTTTTGGTTTTCCCAAACCACCCTGCAATGAGACAATGATCACAAGACCCAGTGAGGATGATGCACTGGAAGTAGAAACGGCAAAGAACAAGCTCAGACCACTGAACCAGCTGCTGAATGAACCTGAAACTGCTTCCATGAGTTTAGAGCAGCTCTTGGAAAGATGCAAGTTGACACATGCAGAATATGAGAGATACCTGAATAAAATGAACATGAGGAGTACGATCATACTAAAGCGTGATCCAAAAGACTCTTGGATAAACGGCTATAATCCACATCTGCTTGAAGCCTGGAACAGTAATATCGACATAAGCTTTGTTTTAGATGCTTTTGGTGCTGCAAATTATTTAATGAAATATATATCAAAAAAAGAGGGCGGGCTATCTGAGTACCTGAAAACTGTCATTGAGAACTCCCATAAGGACAGTGTAAATGAGTGCGATGAAATGAGAGCCGTCATGCAGGCATATTCAAAGAAGCGAGAGATCAGTGCACAGGAGTGTGTTGCTCGTGCATGTGGTCTTCACATGAAGCAATGCTCACGTGCTGTAATATTCATTCCAACTGATGATAATCCTGTGAAAATGAGTCGTCCCCTGTCAGTTCTGGACAACACAACACCTGAGTCTTCCAATGTTTGGATGACATCTTTGAATGACAAATACAAAGCCAGACCTGAAACACCAGAGTATGAGGAGATGTGCATGGCAGACTTTGCTGCTACTTGCAGGATTGTCTATGGCCAACAGAAAAAAGGTAAAGATGTTTTGCCCCTTCTCAATGAGATGGGGTTTGTGCAAAGGCGCAAAAACAATAAGCCTGCTATCATCAGATTTCACCGCTGCTCACAAGAAAAACATCCAGAGCAATATTACGGAAGACTGCTTAAACTGTACCTTCCTCATCGTTCAGACCACGAACTGAAAACACCATCGTTGCCAACCTATCAGGCTTTCTATGGTGCTGGCTGTGTACAGCTACCAGGTACTGACCATCTTGAGTATGTGCAACACATTGTCAAAAGAAACAGAGAAAAATATGAGAAAAACAGTGAGGAGATCGAGAGCGCTGTTGAGGAATATGAGCAGAACAGAGGTGTGACTGACGAATGGTGTAATCTGGCACCTGAATCAGATCTTGTAAGGTTGCCACTTGTCGAACAAGAAAGAGAGCGAGACAATGAAAATGAACAGGAAGATGTGCCCGACTACAGCCGTCAGGCTGATGCTTCAACAGAAGTCAGAGCCATCAGGGAACCCCCTGCTATTGATCCCACATTGTTACGTCAGATGTTTCAGAATCTGAACAAGAAGCAAGCCTGCATATTTTATGCAGTTAGAGACTGGTGCATTAAAAGAGTCTGTGCTCTAAATCCAGAGCAGTTTTTCTTTTATATTAATGGTGGTGCTGGAACAGGAAAATCACATCTTATCAAATGCATCTACTCAGAAGCATCTAAGATACTGAGCAAAGTGCCCAGATATGCAGACGACGTTGACATATCAAAACCCACTGTCCTGTTAACTGCTTTCACTGGGACTGCAGCTTTTAACATTTCTGGAACAACACTGCATTCTCTTCTCAAGCTGCCTAGAAGCTTAAAACCTCCCATTCAGGGACTTGGCAATCAGCTGGATGAAGTCAGATCAGAACTTTTGAATGCTGAAATAATCGTCATTGACGAAGTGTCTATGGTGTCAAGACATCTGTTTGCATATGTAGATGCAAGACTCAAACAGATCAAAGGGACTCGGAGACCCTTTGGAGGCATGTCAGTCATTGCTGTCGGAGACTTCTATCAGCTACCCCCAGTGCGACAGTCTAAACCTCTCTGTGTGCACGACCCGTCTGAGATCGACCTGTGGCGGGAGCATTTTCAGATGATCACTCTGACTGAGATTATGCGTCAGAAAGATGATGTTGTCTTTGCAGAGATGCTGAACAGAATTCGTGTGAAAGGAAAGTTGGATGAGCTTTGCGAAGCAGATAGAAATTTGTTGTCACAGGCCATAACTGAACCAGCCCATTGTCCAACTGATGCGTTGCACATTTTTGCAACTAATAAAGAAGTGGATGCACACAACTCTGCAACACTGGCTCTGCTCCACACTCATATCATTGACATCCATGCAGATGATTATAGAAAAGATCCTAGAACTGGCAGAATGGCACTTCAAGACAGACCATTGAAAGGAGGTAAAAACGAGTTACCAGACACACTGAAAGTTGCAGAAGGAGCTCGTGTCATGCTCACCAGAAACATTGACATACAAAATGGTTTGGTTAATGGAGCTTTTGGAATACTACTTAGAGTAGTTCACTCTGAAAACGACCAACACATCATCAAGCTTGGACTTAAAATGGATAATGAGACATCTGGAAAGAATAACCGCACACCAGCAGACGACATGGTGTACATTGAGAGAGCAGAGGAGAATCTGAAGCAGAAAGGAGTGGTACGAAGACAGTTCCCAGTGAAGCTGGCCTTTGCATGTACAATACATAAGGTACAGGGTATGACAACTACATCAGCTGTTGTCTCTCTTAAGAGCATTTTTGAGCCCGGCATGGCCTACGTAGCTGTCAGTAGAGTGACGTCTCTCAGTGGACTGTATCTTCTTGATATGGAGGAGAAAAAAATATTCACCAACCCAGAAATCACTGCAGCGCTTGAGAACATGAGACAAGCCAACCTTGATGACATGATGCCTCTTCTACACGTGAGGCAAACACTGAGCAGGTCAGAGGTTTTCACCATTGTTCATCATAATACAGAGGGACTGCCAGCTCACATTAATGACATCAAAAGTCACCATGAATTGTGTCTAGCAGATGTTTTGTGCCTAACAGAAACACACCTGCGGGGCTCTTTTGTCGCAGAGAGTCTCCACTTGGAAAATTACAATTTGTTCAAACGCAACAGACACCTGTCCTACACAAACTTTCCCCAGATGGCAAACAGAAGTGGTGGTGGAGTTGCTGTTTATGTGAAAAGTGACATTCAAGTGCATGAAAAACAGTACATCCATAATGTAACTGACCTTGAATTTCTGGCTTTAAAGGTTGAAGCACCAGTCAGTGCTCTGATTGCAGTTGTATACAGACCTCCAGACTACACTCTGAGGCCATTCCTGAAAAACCTGGTAAGCCTATTAGACTCATTGGAGATCATGGACTGTCATCCCATCATAGTTTGTGGTGATTTTAATGAGAATGTTTTATCCAGTGCAAACAAACCAATCCTGGAGCTGTTTGAGTCTAGGGGATACGCACAGGTCATCACTGCCCCTACCACAGAGAAGAACACACTGCTTGACCTAATTTTCATTTCTCAGTCAGATCGATGTCTCCATTCTGGAGTCATGAAGACATACCATAGTTACCATGACCCAGTATACTGTGTATTGTCCTGTGATGATTCATGATCTAGATCTTTGAATACAGTAAGTAATATCTATATTTTTGAATGACTTAAGAAAGTAGAGCGATGCTTGAACTCCAGAAAGAAGTCCAGACGCTTTTCTTTGCAAGCTCCTTTGACTACGATGACCTGGATGACTGAGAACCTTCACAGACATAAAGTAGAGCGATATTTAAAAGTTGACGCTCTGCATTGCAGTATAATGGTTGAATTGTTTACATAAAATACAATTACATGAATTAAGTAATGATATCAGTAAAAGATGACAATTTTATTTATTACAGAAAATCTAAAATTCACTAACAGTAACCTATAAATGTCAGAAAAATCAAATATAGCAGTTTGAAACGAACAGTGTAGGCATATCCTCTCTGCAGCCAGGCTTCAACATCCTGCCAGGCTGCCCCAGTCTCACTGTGGCTGGGAGGGAGGGAGGGTGGACCAGAGGATTGCCTACACAACACATAAATGTTCAACAGCTTCTTCATTGTTTCTGAGTGAACAATAATGACTAAAGGTTGCTTTTTAAAAAAACAAACAAACAAACAAACAAACAAACAAACCTAATTACAGCAATAATGACAGTTAAGCCACTTTATGTGTGCCTCTATTTTGAAATACTATTTACAAAAATATTATTATTTTGGTTTGTTATAAACTTTAAACTTTTTCAAAAGTACACAATTATATTTTTGGACAAATTTTTCTATGAAACATAAATTTTTATGAGCTTTTATCATGTTTCTGGCCAGTGCAATCATCAGGGTGGGTCTGGGTTGATAACTGCACATTTCTGGCCAGAAATGTTTCAGCAGTGTTACATAAGTAGTACATATGTAACACTTGCTTTCTGTTACCAGCTGATACCCTACATTTGTATAGACATTTGATGGTGTGAGGTTGGGGAGTTGAGTGGGAGGGGGGGGGGGGGAGGGTACGGTGGGAGTTGAGGGGGGGGGGTTTCCTTTCCTGTTAGGTTTCCTTTGTTTTTCTTTTTTTTTTCTTTTAAGAGAGACACAGTCCTCCTGTGTCTTCTCCAATCTTCACATGTAAAATCCAACAATGTGAAGCACATAGCAGCCAGAAACTGTAATGCCACAGATCAGAGAAACTTCATCATCACCATCTTCATCGCCATACGATCAGAGCGTGAGACTTCACATCTGGAGCACAGGAGAGATTCTGTGATAAGTCTTCCTTCTAGCTTGTCCCACAAGCAGTCGGTGAGATTTACTAACAACAAAAAGGGTTAATGACATTATTTCCATGAAAACATGTATTCATTCTTTGTGAAGTGTTTAAATTGTGTTTTCACTTGACCTTAGGAGTGTTAGAGTGTATTGTAATGTCTGTACTCAGGTGTTTCCCTCTGTGATCCATCCCCTTCAGAGCCGAGACACTCAGGACTGAACAGACTGCACAGTTTCTGTGACCGAGCCTCCAAAACACCTTCTTTGAAACCACTCATGATAGAAGGGCTTCATATTTGCAGCAGCACTACTACAGGTATTCAGTTTATTACAGGATGTGTTTGTTTCTTAGGACCAGCTCTGAGTGCACACTACCTAACATATACACCTTTCTGTTTATTACAAACCAACTACTCTGGATCATACGGCCAGTTGGCAGGAATGTTGCTGCAGGAAAACATCCCTGGAGATCACCATCATTGTCAGACTGACTGTGCCTCCTCTGTGCAGTGTCAAGATCCTCCCTAAATGAGTGTGTAAGTTAACATTTTCATTATTTTATTCCCTTTGACAAGACAAGTATCACTGATATTTACATTTACAACTACATATTCCTGTTTTCTGCTCTTCTTTTAAAGTCCTCAGCTATCCTGCTTCTGTGCTGCTTGCCACACATCAAACACTGGCCGGATGACAGGGAGGATCCACTCTGAAGTCACTAGACATGATGAGGATCATATGGGACTTCATAGTTTCACAGAAACGTTGTGCTCTGTGATTACAGGTTTTAAATGGACATAATGACTGCCTCTCTCTGATCAACAGGCTAAAGGATTGTTGTCATTGTTAGTGCTCTGTACAATGTATGCTTATTTAGTATTTCATCACAGAGCAAACCTTTATTTATTTAACATATTTTTATTTTGTTTTAATGTTGAATTAACTGTGGGGATTTTTTTAAGTGGGCACTCGGGATGTCATATGACCAGAAATGTGGTAACTGGAATTCAACGTTATGGAAGAAAAAATCTGCTAAGAACAAAACACACACAAAACCCCCCAAGAAAATTCAAATTCATTCCATGTAATCCAATCTAAAACATTTTAAACTGCTGAACAGCAACACAAACAGTGTTAAAAAACAGTTAACAGAATGATTATGATGATTTTGTACCAAAGTTTCAGGTCACATGGCACACCTAGTGTGTAGTGTGGGGTATCAGCTGGTAAGTATAGGTTTTTTTTTTCATATTTGTGTCCTTAGAGTTCAGATAGATAAAGCCTTGTGTATAATAATTAGTCATAACCACAACTCAAAGTCAGGGACTAACTAATTTTGGGACTTTGTGTCTGAGCCCAGGTTAAAACAATGTGTAAAAAAGCATTTAGTGGCATGGCTGAACAATGCTGTATTGATACTTATTTATCCATGTTCACAAAAAGGACTAATGTGTTTATTTGATTATTTGCACGTGTTAAACTGTGTCACCACCTTAGGCTTTCATTTGAGTTTACTCAAAAATCTCTATACAGTTCTCTTTTACCACTGTGTGGACTCTGTTTACATTAAAACATAAAGAAGAATGAGTAATAAAAAGATGTGTAGACAGATTAAGTAGGACGATAGAAACAGCTGTTCAGCCATGTTCTAAGAAACCAACACAATTTAAAGGTTCAGGATTGTGGTTTTAAAAGTTGAATTTTCATGTATTTCATATCTTGCTTATTATTTTTTATTTAGTTATTTAATTTAGTTATTTTTATTTATTCTACCAGTCCTTTTCAGAAAGAAGCTGTAAAATATGACTTAAGATTTTTATGTTATTTTCTATGACATACAAAACAAATTGATGTATGTAATACTATTAAACATGATATACACATGTGTATATGTCTGAAAAACATTATGCTGTATATTAAAGTTTGCATTTTCTCCAGAATTTTTGTTCATCTTTTAAGTTCATTTCAGTTAGAAGAATTTGAACTTTTAATATTCATTCAGAGATTTTCTGACTCTAAATTTTCTTTTGTCATTACTCATTTTTTTATTATTTACATTTTAAACATGTTTAGCTTTTTTCCAACTTCTTCTGTGTGAACATCAGCTTTCAAAAGTTCTGCACTTTTGTTTTCACTTTAAAAATTCTGTATTTTCCAGCTCATTCAGAATTTTTAACTTAACATTCAGTAATTAATTCATTTCAGTGCATACATTCAGATTCAAGCATTCACACTGCAGTTTCTTCAGAAAATGCACTTTCTAGTTATTATTATTTTTTCCTATTCCGTACGTTTTTCGCCGACTATCTCCTTCAAAACCATTCAACTTAGAAAAACCATTCAAACACCATTAGATTCCTCTTCTTTTGGAATGGTGTGCTTCTATTTTTCTCATTTTTAACATTTATATTTTTAATTTTATTTAACTTTTTTCAACAAAAATTTCCCATGTATTTCAATGGGGAGACCCTTCAAATTCTCATTCAATTTACTCATTTTTAAACTCTTACTACTTCCACATACGTTGACATAGAGCCACCATTCAAACTTTAAAACGAAGACAAGACATTCAACTATTCAACTTGTATTTATCTTTTCAATATCTATTATACTTTTTCTTCAGTTCCAGTTTAAGTTTCATGATGTTTTTTCACCCGTTTCAGAGTTTATAATGGGTGTGTATGGGACGGAATGTTGGGGCTAGAGTGAGGCAGCTCAACTGCTAGAGTGAGAGGAGCAAAAAAATTAATCTTAAAATCTTTTTTAAAACTGCTGCTGTGTCCGCAGCGTTTGCTCTACAGGTATGATTTTACCCTCAAAACGTAGCCATGGCTGTCCTCTTTCATCCAATGTGTTTACTATTGTCCTAGGTGTTATGGTTCTTTCGTAAATGTCACCAATGCACAGCCTCCTCCCTCCAACTCTTCCATAGACTCTAATGTTAAAATGGCTCAGAAGGTTCGTTTGAAAATCAGAAGAGCATGGTGTCTTTCCACTGTCACCACGTCCATATAATAAGCTCCACAGGCATGAAAACTGAGAATTAGGTAGACTAGACATTGCTGTCGCTCACGGTGAAAGAATTTTGTCAATACGACTTTTACTTTTCATTTGGGAACGATTTGTTTCGGCCTGACTTTTCTGTTCATTTTAAGCAGCAAAAGTGAGGTGCATGTCTGTGTACGTGTGTATGGAGCCATTGGGTGCGGTCACTATAGCAACCAGGCTCACACCTGCCTGCTTAACGAGCTCTGCCTGCCACTGTACCAAGATTCATCTTAAGCACTTCTCTTTCAACTGCTGCTGTGTCCACAGTGTCACAGCCATCATTTTACCCTCAAATTGTCGCCATTATTGTTCTCTTTCCAACACCGTATCTTTCAAAGCTCAGGCATTTAAACTTTTTAAACTGTGTGGATCAAAGTGGAGGGATCACATTTGAGTCATTCAGTGATTCAAAGAATATGACCTTTTAATATTCATTCAGATGTTTTCTGACTCTAAATGTTCTTTTCTCATTTCTTAGGGTTTTCTAATTTACATTTAAAACATTTTCAGTTTTTTTCCAACTCCTTCTTCTGTGTAACCTTCAGCTTTTAGCAGTTCAGCACCTTTGTTTTCAGGTTAAATTCGGTTTTTTTTTTTTGTTTTTTTTAAATCTCATTCAATATTTTTAACTCAAAATTCAGCAATTAATTCATTTCAGTGCATACATTCAGATTCAAGCATTCACACTGCAGTTTCTTCAGAAAATGCACTTTCTAGTTTATTCTGTATTCCGTACGTTTTTTGTAATCCTACTCCTTCAAAACCGTTCAACTTAGAAAAACCATTCAAACACCGTTAGATTCCTATTCTTTTGGACAACACTGCTTCTATTTTTCATATTTTTAACATTTATATTTTTAATTTTATTCAACTTTATTCAACAAAAATTTATAATGTATTTCAATGGGGAGACCCTTCAAATCCTCATTCAACTTACTCATTTTTAAACTCTTACTACTTCCACATACATTGACATAGAGCCACCATTCAAACTTTAAAACGAAGACAAGACATTCAACTATTGAACTTGTATTTATCTTTTCAATATCTATTATACTTTTTCTTCAGTTCCAGTTTAAGTTTCATGATGTTTTTTCACCCGTTTCAGAGTTTATAATGGGTGTGTATGGGACGGAATGTTGGGGCTAGAGTGAGGCAGCTCAACTGCTAGAGTGAGAGGAGCAAAAAAATTAATCTTAAAATCTTTTTTAAAACTGCTGCTGTGTCCGCAGCGTTTGCTCTACAGGTATGATTTTACCCTCAAAACGTAGCCATCGCTGTCCTCTTTCATCCAATGTGTTTACTATTGTACTAGGTGTTATGGTTCTTTCATAAATGTCACCAATGCACAGCCTCCTCCCTCCAACTCTTCCATAGACTCTAATGTTAAAATGGCTCAGAAGGTTCGTTTGAAAATCAGAAGAGCATGGTGTCTTTCCACTGTCACCATGTCCATATAATAAGCTCCACGGGCATGAAAACTGAGAATTAGGTAGACTAGACATTGCTGTCGCTCACGGTGAAAGAATTTTGTCAATACGACTTTTACTTTTCATTTGGGAGCGATTTGTTTGGGCCTGACTTTTCTGTTCATTTTAAGCAGCAAAAGTGAGGTGCATGTCTGTGTGCGTGTGTATGGAGCCATTGGGTGCGGTCACTATAGCAACCAGGCTCACACCTGCCTGCTTAACGAGCTCTCTCTCTCACTCTGCCAAGATTCATCTTAAACACTTCTCTTTCAACTGCTGCTGTGTCCACAGTGTTACAGCCATCATTTTACCCTCAAAACGTTGTTCTCTTTCCAACATCTTGTCTTTCAAAGCTCAGAGATGTAAACTTTTTAAACTGTGTGGATCCAAGTGGAGGGATCACATTTTAGTCATTCAGTGATTCAAAGAATATGACCTTTTAATATTCATTCAGATGTTTTCTGACTCTAAATGTTCCTTTCTCATTTCTTAGGGTTTTCTAATTTACAATTAAAACATTTTCAGCTTTTTTCCAACTTCTTCTGTCTAACCTTCAGCTTTTAGCAGTTCAGCACTTTTGTTTTCAGGTTAAATTCGGACTTTTTTTTTTATCTCATTCAAAATTTTTAACTCAAAATTCAGCAATTAATTCATTTCAGTCCATACATTCAGATTCAAGCATTCACACTGCAGTTTCTTCAGAAAATGCACTTTCTAGTTAGTGTGAATGCTTGAAAAGCATTCACAGTATTGTTCTTCTAATCTTTATTATTATATTTTCTTATTCCGTACGTTTTTTGAAAGCCTACTCCTTCAAAACCGTTCAACTTAGAAAAACCATTCAAACACCATTAGATTCCTATTATTTTGGACATGACTGCTTCTACTTTTCTCATTTTTAACATTTATATTTTTAATTTTATTCAACTTTATTCAACAAAAATTTCCCATGTATTTCAATGGGGAGACCCTTCAAATTCTCATTCAACTTACTCATTTTTAAACTCTTACTACTTCCACATACATTGACATAGAGCCACCATTCAAACTTTAAAACGAAGACAAGACATTCAACTATTCAACTTGTATTTATCTTTTCAATATCTATTATACTTTTTCTTCAGTTCCAGTTTAAGTTTCATGATGTTTTTTCACCTGTTTCAGAGTTTATAATGGGTGTGTATGGGACGGAATGTTGGGGCTAGAGTGAGGCAGCTCAACTGCTAGAGTGAGAGGAGCAAAAAAATTAATCTTAAAATCTTTTTTAAAACTGCTGCTGTGTCCGCAGCGTTTGCTCTACAGGTATGATTTTACCCTCAAAACGTAGCCATGGCTGTCCTCTTTCATCCAATGTGTTTACTATTGTCCTAGGTGTTATGGTTCTTTCGTAAATGTCACCAATGCACAGCCTCCTCCCTCCAACTCTTCCATAGACTCTAATGTTAAAATGGCTCAGAAGGTTCGTTTGAAAATCAGAAGAGCATGGTGTCTTTCCACTGTCACCACGTCCATATAATAAGCTCCACAGGCATGAAAACTGAGAATTAGGTAGAGTAGACATTGCTGTCGCTCACGGTGAAAGAATTTTGTCAATACGACTTTTACTTTTCATTTGGGAACGATTTGTTTCGGCCTGACTTTTCTGTTCATTTTAAGCAGCAAAAGTGAGGCGCATGTCTGTGTACGTGTGTATGGAGCCATTGGGTGCAGTCACTATAGCAACCAGGCTCACACCTGCCTGCTTAACGAGCTCTGCCTGCCACTGTGCCAAGATTCATCTTAAGCACTTCTCTTTCAACTGCTGCTGTGTCCACAGTGTTACAGCCATCATTTTACCCTCAAATTGTCGCCATTATTGTTCTCTTTCCAACACCGTATCTTTCAAAGCTCAGGCATTTAAACTTTTTAAACTGTGTGGATCAAAGTGGAGGGATCACATTTGAGTCATTCAGTGATTCAAAGAATATGACCTTTTAATATTCATTCAGATGTTTTCTGACTCTAAATGTTCTTTTCTCATTTCTTAGGGTTTTCTAATTTACATTTAAAACATTTTCAGTTTTTTTCCAACTCCTTCTTCTGTGTAACCTTCAGCTTTTAGCAGTTCAGCACCTTTGTTTTCAGGTTAAATTCGGGGTTTTTTTTGGTTTTTTTTAATCTCATTCAATATTTTTAACTCAAAATTCAGCAATTAATTCATTTCAGTGCATACATTCAGATTCAAGCATTCACACTGCAGTTTCTTCAGAAAATGCACTTTCTAGTTATTATTATTTTTTCCTATTCCGTACGTTTTTCGCCGACTATCTCCTTCAAAACCATTCAACTTAGAAAAACCATTCAAACACCATTAGATTCCTCTTCTTTTGGAATGGTGTGCTTCTATTTTTCTCATTTTTAACATTTATATTTTTAATTTTATTTAACTTTTTTCAACAAAAATTTCCCATGTATTTCAATGGGGAGACCCTTCAAATTCTCATTCAATTTACTCATTTTTAAACTCTTACTACTTCCACATACGTTGACATAGAGCCACCATTCAAACTTTAAAACGAAGACAAGACATTCAACTATTCACCTTGTATTTATCTTTTCAATATCTATTATACTTTTTCTTTAGTTCCAGTTTAAGTTTCATGATGTTTTTTCACCCGTTTCAGAGTTTATAATGGGTGTGTATGGGACGGAATGTTGGGGCTAGAGTGAGGCAGCTCAACTGCTAGAGTGAGAGGAGCAAAAAAATTAATCTTAAAATCTTTTTTAAAACTGCTGCTGTGTCCGCAGCGTTTGCTCTACAGGTATGATTTTACCCTCAAAACGTAGCCATGGCTGTCCTCTTTCATCCAATGTGTTTACTATTGTCCTAGGTGTTATGGTTCTTTCGTAAATGTCACCAATGCACAGCCTCCTCCCTCCAACTCTTCCATAGACTCTAATGTTAAAATGGCTCAGAAGGTTCGTTTGAAAATCAGAAGAGCATGGTGTCTTTCCACTGTCACCACGTCCATATAATAAGCTCCACAGGCATGAAAACTGAGAATTAGGTAGACTAGACATTGCTGTCGCTCACGGTGAAAGAATTTTGTCAATACGACTTTTACTTTTCATTTGGGAACGATTTGTTTCGGCCTGACTTTTCTGTTCATTTTAAGCAGCAAAAGTGAGGTGCATGTCTGTGTACGTGTGTATGGAGCCATTGGGTGCGGTCACTATAGCAACCAGGCTCACACCTGCCTGCTTAACGAGCTCTGCCTGCCACTGTACCAAGATTCATCTTAAGCACTTCTCTTTCAACTGCTGCTGTGTCCACAGTGTCACAGCCATCATTTTACCCTCAAATTGTCGCCATTATTGTTCTCTTTCCAACACCGTATCTTTCAAAGCTCAGGCATTTAAACTTTTTAAACTGTGTGGATCAAAGTGGAGGGATCACATTTGAGTCATTCAGTGATTCAAAGAATATGACCTTTTAATATTCATTCAGATGTTTTCTGACTCTAAATGTTCTTTTCTCATTTCTTAGGGTTTTCTAATTTACATTTAAAACATTTTCAGTTTTTTTCCAACTCCTTCTTCTGTGTAACCTTCAGCTTTTAGCAGTTCAGCACCTTTGTTTTCAGGTTAAATTCGGTTTTTTTTTTTGTTTTTTTTAAATCTCATTCAATATTTTTAACTCAAAATTCAGCAATTAATTCATTTCAGTGCATACATTCAGATTCAAGCATTCACACTGCAGTTTCTTCAGAAAATGCACTTTCTAGTTTATTCTGTATTCCGTACGTTTTTTGTAATCCTACTCCTTCAAAACCGTTCAACTTAGAAAAACCATTCAAACACCGTTAGATTCCTATTCTTTTGGACAACACTGCTTCTATTTTTCATATTTTTAACATTTATATTTTTAATTTTATTCAACTTTATTCAACAAAAATTTATAATGTATTTCAATGGGGAGACCCTTCAAATCCTCATTCAACTTACTCATTTTTAAACTCTTACTACTTCCACATACATTGACATAGAGCCACCATTCAAACTTTAAAACGAAGACAAGACATTCAACTATTGAACTTGTATTTATCTTTTCAATATCTATTATACTTTTTCTTCAGTTCCAGTTTAAGTTTCATGATGTTTTTTCACCCGTTTCAGAGTTTATAATGGGTGTGTATGGGACGGAATGTTGGGGCTAGAGTGAGGCAGCTCAACTGCTAGAGTGAGAGGAGCAAAAAAATTAATCTTAAAATCTTTTTTAAAACTGCTGCTGTGTCCGCAGCGTTTGCTCTACAGGTATGATTTTACCCTCAAAACGTAGCCATGGCTGTCCTCTTTCATCCAATGTGTTTACTATTGTCCTAGGTGTTATGGTTCTTTCGTAAATGTCACCAATGCACAGCCTCCTCCCTCCAACTCTTCCATAGACTCTAATGTTAAAATGGCTCAGAAGGTTGGTTTGAAAATCAGAAGAGCATGGTGTCTTTCCACTGTCACCACGTCCATATAATAAACTCCACAGGCATGAAAACTGAGAATTCAGTAGACTAGAAGCTGCTGTCGCTCACGGTGAAAGAATTTTGTCAATACGACTTTTACTTTTCATTTGGGAACGATTTGTTTCGGCCTGACTTTTCTGTTCATTTTAAGCAGCAAAAGTGAGGCGCATGTCTGTGTACGTGTGTATGGAGCCATTGGGTGCGGTCACTATAGCAACCAGGCTCACACCTGCCTGCTTAACGAGCTCTGCCTGCCACTGTGCCAAGATTCATCTTAAACACTTCTCTTTCAACTGCTGCTGTGTCCACAGTGTTACAGCCATCATTTTACCCTCAAAACGTCGCCATCGTTGTTCTTTTTCCAACATCTTGTCTTTCAAAGCTCAGAGATGTAAACTTTTTAAACTGTGTGGGTCCAAGTGGAGGGATCACATCATAGTCATTCAGTGATTCAAAGAATATGACCTTTTAATATTTTTTCAGATGTTTTCTGACTCTAAATGTTCTTTTCTCATTTCTTAGGTTTTTCTAATTTACAATTAAAACATTTTCAGCTTTTTTCCAACTTCTTCTTCTGTGTAACCTTCAGCTTTTAGCAGTTCAGCACTTTTGTTTTCAGGTTAAATTCGGGTTGTTGTTTTGTTTTATCTCATTCAACATTTTTAACTTAAATTCAGTAATTATTTCATTTCAGTGCATACATTCAGATTCAAGCATTCACACTGCAGTTTCTTCAGAAAATGCACTTTCTAGTTATTATATTTTATTCTGTATTCCGTACGTTTTTTGTACTCCTACTCCTTCAAAACCGTTCAACTTAGAAAAACCATTCAAACACCATTAGATTCCTCTTCTTTTGGACATGACTGCTTCTATTTTTCATATTTTTAACATTTATATTTTTAATTTTATTCAACTTTATTCAAAAAAAATTTCCCAAAATTTCCCATGTATTTCAATGGGGAGACCCTTCAAATTCTCATTCAACTTATTCATTTTTAAACTCTTACTACTTCCACATACATTGACATAGAGCCACCATTCAAACTTTAAAACGAAGACAAGACATTCAACTATTCAACTTGTATTTATCTTTTCAATATCTATTATACTTTTTCTTCAGTTCCAGTTTAAGTTTCATGATGTTTTTTCACCCGTTTCAGAGTTTATAATGGGTGTGTATGGGACGGAATGTTGGGGCTAGAGTGAGGCAGCTCAACTGCTAGAGTGAGAGGAGCAAAAAAATTAATCTTAAAATCTTTTTTAAAACTGCTGCTGTGTCCGCAGCGTTTGCTCTACAGGTATGATTTTACCCTCAAAACGTAGCCATGGCTGTCCTCTTTCATCCAATGTGTTTACTATTGTCCTAGGTGTTACGGTTCTTTCATAAATGTCACCAATGCACAGCCTCCTCCTTCCAACTCTTCCATAGACTCTAATGTTAAAATGGCTCAGAAGGTTCGTTTGAAAATCAGAAGAGCATGGTGTCTTTCCACTGTCACCACGTCCATATAATAAACTCCACAGGCATGAAAACTGAGAATTAGGTAGACTAGACATGGCTGTCGCTCACGGTGAAAGAATTTTGTCAATACGACTTTTACTTTTCATTTGGGAATGATTTGTTTCGGCCTGACTTTTCTGTTCATTTTAAGCAGCAAAAGTGAGGCGCATGTCTGTGTACGTGTGTATGGAGCCATTGGGTGCGGTCACTATAGCAACCAGGCTCACACCTGCCTGCTTAACGAGCTCTGCCTGCCACTGTACCAAGATTCATCTTAAGCACTTCTCTTTCAACTGCTGCTGTGTCCACAGTGTTACAGCCATCATTTTACCCTCAAATTGTCGCCATTATTGTTCTCTTTCCAACACCGTATCTTTCAAAGCTCAGGCATTTAAACTTTTTAAACTGTGTGGATCAAAGTGGAGGGATCACATTTTAGTCATTCAGTGATTCAAAGAATATGACCTTTTAATATTCTTTCAGATGTTTTCTGACTCTAAATGTTCTTTTCTCATTTCTTAGGTTTTTCTAATTTACAATTAAAACATTTTCAGCTTTTTTCCAACTTCTTCTTCTGTGTAACCTTCAGCTTTTAGCAGTTCAGCACTTTTGTTTTCAGGTTAAATTCGGGTTTGTTTTTTTAATCTCATTCAAAATTTTTAACTTAAATTCAGTAATTATTTCATTTCAATGCATACATTCAGATTCAAGCATTCACACTGCAGTTTCTTCAGAAAATGCACTTTCTAGTTATTATATTTTATTCTGTATTCCGTACGTTTTTTGTAATCCTACTCCTTCAAAACCGTTCAACTTAGAAAAACCATTCCAACACCGTTAGATTCCTATTCTTTTGGACAACACTGCTTCCATTTTTCATATTTTTAACATTTATATTTTTAATTTTATTCAACTTTATTCAACAAAAATTTATAATGTATTTCAATGGGGAGACCCTTCAAATCCTCATTCAACTTACTCATTTTTAAACTCTTACTACTTCCACATACATTGACATAGAGCCACCATTCAAACTTTAAAACGAAGACAAGACATTCAACTATTCAACTTGCATTTATCTTTTCAATATCTATTATACTTTTTCTTCAGTTCCAGTTTAAGTTTCATGATGTTTTTTCACCCGTTTCAGAGTTTATAATGGGTGTGTATGGGACGGAATGTTGGGGCTAGAGTGAGACAGCTCAACTGCTAGAGTGAGAGGAGCAAAAAAATTAATCTTAAAATCTTTTTTAAAACTGCTGCTGTGTCCGCAGCGTTTGCTCTACAGGTATGATTTTACCCTCAAAACGTAGCCATCGCTGTCCTCTTTCATCCAATGTGTTTACTATTGTACTAGGTGTTATGGTTCTTTCATAAATGTCACCAATGCACAGCCTCCTCCCTCCAACTCTTCCATAGACTCTAATGTTAAAATGGCTCAGAAGGTTCGTTTGAAAATCAGAAGAGCATGGTGTCTTTCCACTGTCACCACGTCCATATAATAAACTCCACAGACATGAAAACTGAGAATTTGGTAGACTAGACATTGCTGTCGCTCACAGTGAAAGAATTTTGTCAATACAACTTTTACTTTTCATTTGGGAACGATTTGTTTCGGCCTGACTTTTCTGTTCATTTTAAGCAGCAAAAGTGAGGTGCATGTCTGTGTGCGTGTGTATGGAGCCATTGGGTGCAGTCACTATAGCAACCAGGCTCACACCTGCCTGCTTAACGAGCTCTGCCTGCCACTGTACCAAGATTCATCTTAAGCACTTCTCTTTCAACTGCTGCTGTGTCCACAGTGTTACAGCCATCATTTTACCCTCAAATTGTCGCCATTATTGTTCTCTTTCCAACACCGTATCTTTCAAAGCTCAGGCATTTAAACTTTTTAAACTGTGTGGATCAAAGTGGAGGGATCACATTTGAGTCATTCAGTGATTCAAAGAATATGACCTTTTAATATTCATTCAGATGTTTTCTGACTCTAAATGTTCTTTTCTCATTTCTTAGGGTTTTCTAATTTACATTTAAAACATTTTCAGTTTTTTTCCAACTCCTTCTTCTGTGTAACCTTCAGCTTTTAGCAGTTCAGCACCTTTGTTTTCAGGTTAAATTCGGACTTTTTTTTTATATCATTCAATATTTTTAACTCAAAATTCAGCAATTAATTCATTTCAGTGCATACATTCAGATTCAAGCATTCACACTGCAGTTTCTTCAGAAAATGCACTTTCTAGTTATTAGTGTGAATGCTTGAAAAGCATTCACAGTATTGTTCTTCTAATCTTTATTATTAGTGTGAATGCTTGAAAAGCATTCACAGTATTGTTATTCTAATCTTTCTTATTATCTATTATTCCATATTCCGTACGTTTTTTGGCATCTAACTCCTTCAAAACCGTTCAACTTAGAAAAACCATTCAAACACCTTCAGATTCCTCTTCTTTTGGACAAGACTGCTTCTATTTTTCTCATTTTTAACATTTATATTTTTAATTTTATTCAACTTTATTCAACAAAAATTTATAATGTATTTCAATGGGGAGACCCTTCAAATTCTCATTCAAATTCCTCCTCTTTAAACTGTATCTACTTCCACATACATTGACATAGAGCCACCATTCAAACTTTAAAACGAAGACAAGACATTCAACTATTCAACTTGTATTTATCTTTTCAATATCTATTATACTTTTTCTTCAGTTCCAGTTTAAGTTTCATGATGTTTTTTCACCCGTTTCAGAGTTTATAATGGGTGTGTATGGGACGGAATGTTGGGGCTAGAGTGAGGCAGCTCAACTGCTAGAGTGAGAGGAGCAAAAAAATTAATCTTAAAATCTTTTTTAAAACTGCTGCTGTGTCCGCAGCGTTTGCTCTACAGGTATGATTTTACCCTCAAAACGTAGCCATGGCTGTCCTCTTTCATCCAATGTGTTTACTATTGTCCTAGGTGTTATGGTTCTTTCATAAATGTCACCAATGCACAGCCTCCTCCCTCCAACTCTTCCATAGACTCTAATGTTAAATTGGCTCAGAAGGTTCGTTTGAAAATCAGAAGAGCATGGTGTCTTTCCACTGTCACCACGTCCATATAATAAACTCCACAGGCATGAAAACTGAGAATTCAGTAGACTAGACATTGCTGTCACTCACGGTGAAAGAATTTTGTCAATACGACTTTTACTTTTCATTTGGGAGCGATTTGTTTCGGCCTGACTTTTCTGTTCATTTTAAGCAGCAAAAGTGAGGCGCATGTCTGTGTACGTGTGTATGGAGCCATTGGGTGCGGTCACTATAGCAACCAGGCTCACACCTGCCTGCTTAACGAGCTCTGCCTGCCACTGTACCAAGATTCATCTTAAGCACTTCTCTTTCAACTGCTGCTGTGTCCACAGTGTTATAGCCATCATTTTACCCTCAAATTGTCGCCATTATTGTTCTCTTTCCAACACCGTATCTTTCAAAGCTCAGGCATTTAAACTTTTTAAACTGTGTGGATCAAAGTGGAGGGATCACATTTGAGTCATTCAGTGATTCAAAGAATATGACCTTTTAATATTCATTCAGATGTTTTCTGACTCTAAATGTTCTTTTCTCATTTCTTAGGGTTTTCTAATTTACATTTAAAACATTTTCAGTTTTTTTCCAACTCCTTCTTCTGTGTAACCTTCAGCTTTTAGCAGTTCAGCACCTTTGTTTTCAGGTTAAATTCGGGTTTTTTTTTGTTTTTTTTAAATCTCATTCAATATTTTTAACTCAAAATTCAGCAATTAATTCATTTCAGTGCATACATTCAGATTCAAGCATTCACACTGCAGTTTCTTCAGAAAATGCACTTTCTAGTTAGTGTGAATGCTTGAAAAGCATTCACAGTATTGTTATTCGAATCTTTATTATTATTATTAGTGTGAATGCTTGAAAAGCATTCACAGTATTGTTCTTCTAATCTTTATTCTATTTTATTATTATTCTGTATTCCGTACGTTTTTTGTAATCTATCTCCTTCAAAACCGTTCAACTTAGAAAAACCATTCAAACACCGTTAGATTCCTATTCTTTTGGACAACATTGCTTCTATTTTTCTCATTTTTAACATTTATATTTTTAATTTTATTCAACTTTTTTCAACAAAAATTTATAATGTATTTCAATGGGGAGACCCTTCAAATTCTCATTCAACTTCCTCCTCTTTAAACTGTATCTACTTCCACATACATTGACATAGAGCCACCATTCAAACTTTAAAACGAAGACAAGACTTTCAACTATTCAACTTGTATTTATCTTTTCAATATCTATTATACTTTTTCTTCAGTTCCAGTTTAAGTTTCATGATGTTTTTTCACCCGTTTCAAAGTTTATAATGGGTGTGTATGGGACGGAATGTTCGGGCTAGAGTGAGACAGCTCAACTGCTAGAGTGAGAGGAGCAAAAAAATTAATCTTAAAATCTTTTTTAAAACTGCTGCTGTGTCCGCAGCATTTGCTCTACAGGTATGATTTTACCCTCAAAATGTAGCCATCGCTGTCCTCTTTCATCCAATGTGTTTACTATTGTCCTAGGTGTTATGGTTCTTTCGTAAATGTCACCAATGCACAGCCTCCTCCCTCCAACTCTTCCATAGACTCTAATGTTAAAATGGCTCAGAAGGTTCGTTTGAAAATCAGAAGAGCATGGTGTCTTTACACTGTCACCACGTCCATATAATAAACTCCACAGGCATGAAAACTGAGAATTCAGTAGACTAGACATTGCTGTCACTCACGGTGAAAGAATTTTGTCAATACGACTTTTACTTTTCATTTGGGAACGATTTGTTTCGGCCTGACTTTTCTGTTCATTTTAAGCAGCAAAAGTGAGGCGCATGTCTGTGTACGTGTGTATGGAGCCATTGGGTGCGGTCACTATAGCAACCAGGCTCACACCTGCCTGCTTAACGAGCTCTGCCTGCCACTGTACCAAGATTCAGCTTAAGCACTTCTCTTTCAACTGCTGCTGTGTCCACAGTGTTACAGCCATCATTTTACCCTCAAATTGTCGCCATTATTGTTCTCTTTCCAACACCGTATCTTTCAAAGCTCAGGCATTTAAACTTTTTAAACTGTGTGGATCAAAGTGGAGGGATCACATTTGAGTCATTCAGTGATTCAAAGAATATGACCTTTTAATATTCATTCAGATGTTTTCTGACTCTAAATGTTCTTTTCTCATTTCTTAGGTTTTTCTAATTTACAATTAAAACATTTTCAGTTTTTTTCCAACTCCTTCTTCTGTGTAACCTTCAGCTTTTAGCAGTTCAGCACCTTTGTTTTCAGGTTAAATTCGGTTTTTTGTTTGTTTGTTTTTTTAATCTCATTCAATATTTTTAACTCAAAATTCAGCAATTAATTCATTTCAGTGCATACATTCAGATTCAAGCATTCACACTGCAGTTTCTTCAGAAAATGCACTTTCTAGTTATTAGTGTGAATGCTTGAAAAGCATTCACAGTATTGTTCTTCTAATCTTTATTCTATTTTTTTATTTATTATTATTCTGTATTCCGTACGTTTTTTGTAATCTATCTCCTTCAAAACCGTTCAACTTAGAAAAACCATTCAAACACCGTTAGATTCCTATTCTTTTGGACAACACTGCTTCTATTTTTCTCATTTTTAACATTTATATTTTTTATTTTATTCAACTTTATTTAACAAAAATTTATAATGTATTTCAATGGAGAGACCCTTCAAATTCTCATTCAAATTCCTCCTCTTTAAACTGTATCTACTTCCACATACATTGACATAGAGCCACCATTCAAACTTTAAAACGAAGACAAGACATTCAACTATTCAACTTGTATTTATCTTTTCAATATCTATTATACTTTTTCTTCAGTTCCAGTTTAAGTTTCATGATGTTTTTTCAGCCGTTTCAGAGTTTATAATGGGTGTGTATGGGATGGAATGTTGGGGCTAGAGTGAGACAGCTCAACTGCTAGAGTGAGAGGAGCAAAAAAATTAATCTTAAAATCTTTTTTAAAACTGCTGCTGTGTCCGCAGCGTTTGCTCTACAGGTATGATTTTACCCTCAAAACGTAGCCATCGCTGTCCTCTTTCATCCAATGTGTTTACTATTGTACTAGGTGTTATGGTTCTTTCGTAAATGTCACCAATGCACAGCCTCCTCCCTCCAACTCTTCCATAGACTCTAATGTTAAAACGGCTCAGAAGGTTCGTTTGAAAATCAGAAGAGCATGGTGTCTTTCCACTGTCACCACGTCCATATAATAAACTCCACAGGCATGAAAACTGAGAATTCAGTAGACTAGACATTGCTGTCACTCACGGTGAAAGAATTTCGTCAATACGACTTGTACTTTTCATATGGGAACGATTTGTTTCGGCCTGACTTTTCTGTTCATTTTAAGCAGCAAAAGTGAGGCGCATGTCTGTGTACGTGTGTATGGAGCCATTGGGTGCGGTCACTATAGCAACCAGGCTCACACCTGCCTGCTTAACGAGCTCTGCCTGCCACTGTGCCAAGATTCATCTTAAGCACTTCTCTTTCAACTGCTGCTGTGTCCACAGTGTTACAGCCATCATTTTACCCTCAAATTGTCGCCATTATTGTTCTCTTTCCAACACCGTATCTTTCAAAGCTCAGAGATGTAAACTTTTTAAACTGTGTGGGTCCAAGTGGAGGGATCACATTTTAGTCATTCAGTGATTCAAAGAATATGACCTTTTAGTATTCTTTCAGATGTTTTCTGACTCTAAATGTTCTTTTCTCATTTCTTAGGTTTTTCTAATTTACAATTAAAACATTTTCAGCTTTTTTCCAACTTCTTCTTCTGTGTAACCTTCAGCTTTTAGCAGTTCAGCACCTTTGTTTTCAGGTTAAATTTGGGTTTTTTTTTTGTTTTTTTTAAATTTCATTTAATATTTTTAACTCAAAATTCAGCAATTAATTCATTTCAGTGCATACATTCAGATTCAAGCATTCACACTGCAGTTTCTTCAGAAAATGCACTTTCTAGTTATATTTTATTCTGTATTCCGTACGTTTTTTGTAATCCTACTACTTCAAAACCGTTCAACTTAGAAAAACCATTCAAACACCGTTAGATTCCTATTCTTTTGGACAACACTGCTTCTATTTTTCATATTTTTAACATTTATATTTTTAATTTTATTCAACTTTATTCAACAAAAATTTATAATGTATTTCAATGGGGAGACCCTTCAAATCCTCATTCAACTTACTCATTTTTAAACTCTTACTACTTCCACATACATTGACATAGAGCCACCATTCAAACTTTAAAACGAAGACAAGACATTCAACTATTCAACTTGTATTTATCTTTTCAATATCTATTATACTTTTTCTTCAGTTCCAGTTTAAGTTTCATGATGTTTTTTCACCCGTTTCAGAGTTTATAATGGGTGTGTATGGGACGGAATGTTGGGGCTAGAGTGAGACAGCTCAACTGCTAGAGTGAGAGGAGCAAAAAAATTAATCTTAAAATCTTTTTTAAAACTGCTGCTGTGTCCACAGCGTTTGCTCTACAGGTATGATTTTACCCTCAAAACGTAGCCATCGCTGTCCTCTTTCATCCAATGTGTTTACTATTGTACTAGGTGTTATGGTTGTTTCATAAATGTCACCAATGCACAGCCTCCTCCCTCCAACTCTTCCATAGACTCTAATGTTAAAATGGCTCAGAAGGTTGGTTTGAAAATCAGAAGAGCATGGTGTCTTTACACTGTCACCACGTCCATATAATAAACTCCACAGGCATGAAAACTGAGAATTAGGTAGACTAGACATGGCTGTCGCTCACGGTGAAAGAATTTTGTCAATACGACATGTACTTTTCATTTGGGAAGAATTTGTTTGGGCCTGACTTTTCTGTTCATTTTAAGCAGCAAAAGTGAGGCGCATGTCTGTGTACGTGTGTATGGAGCCATTGGGTGCAGTCACTATAGCAACCAGGCTCACACCTGCCTGCTTAACGAGCTCTGCCTGCCACTGTGCCAAGATTCATCTTAAGCACTTCTCTTTCAACTGCTGCTGTGTCCACAGTGTTACAGCCATCATTTTACCCTCAAATTGTCGCCATTATTGTTCTCTTTCCAACACCGTGTCTTTCAAAGCTCAGGCATTTAAACTTTTTAAACTGTGTGGATCAAAGTGGAGGGATCACATTTGAGTCATTCAGTGATTCAAAGAATATGACCTTTTAATATTCATTCAGATGTTTTCTGACTCTAAATGTTCTTTTCTCATTTCTTAGGGTTTTCTAATTTACAATTAAAACATTTTCAGTTTTTTTCCAACTCCTTCTTCTGTGTAACCTTCAGCTTTTAGCAGTTCAGCACCTTTGTTTTCAGGTTAAATTCGGGTTTTTTTTGTTTTTTTTTAATCTCATTCAATATTTTTAACTCAAAATTCAGCAATTAATTCATTTCAGTGCATACATTCAGATTCAAGCATTCACACTGCAGTTTCTTCAGAAAATGCACTTTCTAGTTATTAGTGTGAATGCTTGAAAAGCATTCACAGTATTGTTATTCGAATCTTTATTATTATTATATATTCCGTACGTTTTTTGGCATCTAACTCCTTCAAAACCGTTCAACTTAGAAAAACCATTCAAACACCGTTAGATTCCTATTCTTTTGGACATGAATGCTTCTACTTTTCTCATTTTTAACATTTATATTTTTAATTTTATTCAACTTTATTTAACAAAAATTTATAATGTATTTCAATGGAGAGACCCTTCAAATTCTCATTCAACTTCCTCCTCTTTAAACTGTATCTACTTCCACATACATTGACATAGAGCCACCATTCAAACTTTAAAACGAAGACAAGACATTCAACTATTCAACTTGTATTTATCTTTTCAATATCTATTATACTTTTTCTTCAGTTCCAGTTTAAGTTTCATGATGTTTTTTCACCCGTTTCAGAGTTTATAATGGGTGTGTATGGGACGGAATGTTGGGGCTAGAGTGAGGCAGCTCAACTGCTAGAGTGAGAGGAGCAAAAAAATTAATCTTAAAATCTTTTTTAAAACTGCTGCTGTGTCTGCAGCGTTTGCTCTACAGGTATGATTTTACCCTCAAAACGTAGCCATCGCTGTCCTCTTTCATCCAATGTGTTTACTATTGTCCTAGGTGTTATGGTTCTTTCATAAATGTCACCAATGCACAGCCTCCTCCCTCCAACTCTTCCATAGACTCTAATGTTAAAATGGCTCAGAAGGTTCGTTTGAAAATCAGAAGAGCATGGTGTCTTTCCACTGTCACCACGTCCATATAATAAGCTCCACAGGCATGAAAACTGAGAATTAGGTAGACTAGACATTGCTGTCACTCACGGTGAAAGAATTTTGTCAATACGACTTTTACTTTTCATTTGGGAACGATTTGTTTCGGCCTGACTTTTCTGTTCATTTTAAGCAGCAAAAGTGAGGCGCATGTCTGTGTACGTGTGTATGGAGCCATTGGGTGCGGTCACTATAGCAACCAGGCTCACACCTGCCTGCTTAACGAGCTCTGCCTGCCACTGTACCAAGATTCATCTTAAGCACTTCTCTTTCAACTGCTGCTGTGTCCACAGTGTTACAGCCATCATTTTACCCTCAAATTGTCGCCATTATTGTTCTCTTTCCAACACCGTATCTTTCAAAGCTCAGGCATTTAAACTTTTTAAACTGTGTGGATCAAAGTGGAGGGATCACATTTGAGTCATTCAGTGATTCAAAGAATATGACCTTTTAATATTCATTCAGATGTTTTCTGACTCTAAATGTTCTTTTCTCATTTCTTAGGGTTTTCTAATTTACATTTAAAACATTTTCAGTTTTTTTCCAACTCCTTCTTCTGTGTAACCTTCAGCTTTTAGCAGTTCAGCACCTTTGTTTTCAGGTTAAATTTGGTTGGGTTTTTTTTGTTTGTTTTTTTAATTTCATTCAATATTTTTTAACTCAAAATTCAGCAATTAATTCATTTCAGTGCATACATTCAGATTCAAGCATTCACACTGCAGTTTCTTCAGAAAATGCACTTTCTAGTTAGTGTGAATGCTTGAAAAGCATTCACAGTATTGTTATTCGAATCTTTATTAGTGTGAATGCTTGAAAAGCATTCACAGTATTGTTCTTCTAATCTTTATTATTCTATTTTATCTATTCCGTACGTTTTTTGTACTCCTACTCCTTCAAAACCGTTCAACTTAGAAAAACCATTCAAACACCATTAGATTCCTCTTCTTTTGGACATGACTGCTTCTACTTTTCTCATTTTTAACATTTATATTTTTAATTTTATTCAACTTTATTCAACAAAAATTTCCCATGTATTTCAATGGGGAGACCCTTCAAATTCTCATTCAACTTACTCATTTTTAAACTCCTACTACTTCCACATACGTTGACATAGAGCCACCATTCAAACTTTAAAACGAAGACAAGACATTCAACTATTCAACTTGTATTTATCTTTTCAATATCTATTATACTTTTTCTTCAGTTCCAGTTTAAGTTTCATGATGTTTTTTCACCCGTTTCAGAGTTTATAATGGGTGTGTATGGGACGGAATGTTGGGGCTAGAGTGAGGCAGCTCAACTGCTAGAGTGAGAGGAGCAAAAAAATTAATCTTAAAATCTTTTTTAAAACTGCTGCTGTGTCCGCAGCGTTTGCTCTACAGGTATGATTTTACCCTCAAAACGTAGCCATGGCTGTCCTCTTTCATCCAATGTGTTTACTATTGTACTAGGTGTTATGGTTCTTTCATAAATGTCACCAATGCACAGCCTCCTCCCTCCAACTCTTCCATAGACTCTAATGTTAAAATGGCTCAGAAGGTTCGTTTGAAAATCAGAAGAGCATGGTGTCTTTCCACTGTCACCACGTCCATATAATAAACTCCACAGACATGAAAACTGAGAATTTGGTAGACTAGACATTGCTGTCGCTCACAGTGAAAGAATTTTGTCAATACGACTTTTACTTTTCATTTGGGAACGATTTGTTTCGGCCTGACTTTTCTGTTCATTTTAAGCAGCAAAAGTGAGGTGCATGTCTGTGTCCGTGTGTATGGAGCCATTGGGTGCGGTCACTATAGCAACCAGGCTCACACCTGCCTGCTTAACGAGCTCTCTCTGCCACTCTGCCAAAATTAATCTTAAGCACTTCTCTTTCAACTGCTGCTGTGTCCACAGTGTTAAAGCCATCATTTTACCCTCAAAACGTCGCCATCGTTGTTCTTTTTCCAACATCTTGTCTTTCAAAGCTCAGAGATGTAAACTTTTTAAACTGTGTGGGTCCAAGTGGAGGGATCACATTTTAGTCATTCAGTGATTCAAAGAATATGACCTTTTAATATTCTTTCAGATGTTTTCTGACTCTAAATGTTCTTTTCTCATTTCTTAGGTTTTTCTAATTTACAATTAAAACATTTTCAGCTTTTTTCCAACTTCTTCTTCTGTGTAACCTTCAGCTTTTAGCAGTTCAGCACTTTTGTTTTCAGGTTAAATTCGGGTTTTTTTTTTATCTCATTCAAAATTTTTAACTTAAATTCAGTAATTAATTCATTTCAGTGCATACATTCAGATTCAAGCATTCACACTGCAGTTTCTTCAGAAAATGCACTTTCTAGTTATTAGTGTGAATGCTTGAAAAGCATTCACAGTATTGTTCTTCTAATCTTTATTATTATTATTATATTTTATTCTGTATTCCGTACGTTTTTTGTAAGCCTACTCCTTCAAAACCGTTCAACTTAGAAAAACCATTCAAACACCGTTAGATTCCTATTCTTTTGGACAACACTGCTTCTATTTTTCATATTTTTAACATTTATATTTTTAATTTTATTCAACTTTATTCAACAAAAATTTATAATGTATTTCAATGGGGAGACCCTTCAAATCCTCATTCAACTTACTCATTTTTAAACTCTTACTACTTCCACATACATTGACATAGAGCCACCATTCAAACTTTAAAACGAAGACAAGACATTCAACTATTCAACTTGTATTTATCTTTTCAATATCTATTATACTTTTTCTTCAGTTCCAGTTTAAGTTTCATGATGTTTTTTCACCCGTTTCAGAGTTTATAATGGGTGTGTATGGGACGGAATGTTGGGGCTAGAGTGAGGCAGCTCAACTGCTAGAGTGAGAGGAGCAAAAAAATTAATCTTAAAATCTTTTTTAAAACTGCTGCTGTGTCCACAGCGTTTGCTCTACAGGTATGATTTTACCCTCAAAACGTAGCCATGGCTGTCCTCTTTCATCCAATGTGTTTACTATTGTCCTAGGTGTTACGGTTCTTTCATAAATGTCACCAATGCACAGCCTCCTCCCTCCAACTCTTCCATAGACTCTAATGTTAAAACGGCTCAGAAGGTTGGTTTGAAAATCAGAAGAGCATGGTGTTTTTACACTGTCACCACGTCCATATAATAAACTCCACAGGCATGAAAACTGAGAATTCAGTAGACTAGACATTGCTGCCGCTCACGGTGAAAGAATTTCGTCAATACGACCTATACTTTTCATTTGGGAGCGATTTGTTTCGGCCTAACTTTTCTGTTCATTTTAAGCAGCAAAAGTGAGGCGCATGTCTGTGTACGTGTGTATGGAGCCATTGGGTGCAGTCACTATAGCAACCAGGCTCACACCTGCCTGCTTAACGAGCTCTGCCTGCCACTGTGCCAAGATTCATCTTAAGCACTTCTCTTTCAACTGCTGCTGTGTCCACAGTGTTACAGCCATCATTTTACCCTCAAATTGTCGCCATTATTGTTCTCTTTCCAACACCGTGTCTTTCAAAGCTCAGGCATTTAAACTTTTTAAACTGTGTGGATCAAAGTGGAGGGATCACATTTGAGTCATTCAGTGATTCAAAGAATATGACCTTTTAATATTCATTCAGATGTTTTCTGACTCTAAATGTTCTTTTCTCATTTCTTAGGGTTTTCTAATTTACATTTAAAACATTTTCAGTTTTTTTCCAACTCCTTCTTCTGTGTAACCTTCAGCTTTTAGCAGTTCAGCACTTTTGTTTTCAGGTTAAATTCGGGTTTTTTTTGTTTTTTTTTAATCTCATTCAATATTTTTAACTCAAAATTCAGCAATTAATTCATTTCAGTGCATACATTCAGATTCAAGCATTCACACTGCAGTTTCTTCAGAAAATGCACTTTCTAGTTATTATTATTATTAGTGTGAATGCTTGAAAAGCATTCACAGTATTGTTCTTCTAATCTTTATTATTATTATTATTATTATTATATTTTATTCTGTATTCCGTACGTTTTTTGTAATCCTACTCCTTCAAAACCGTTCAACTTAGAAAAACCATTCAAACACCGTTAGATTCCTATTCTTTTGGACAACACTGCTTCCATTTTTCATATTTTTAACATTTATATTTTTAATTTTATTCAACTTTATTCAACAAAAATTTATAATGTATTTCAATGGGGAGACCCTTCAAATCCTCATTCAACTTACTCATTTTTAAACTCTTACTACTTCCACATACATTGACATAGAGCCACCATTCAAACTTTAAAACGAAGACAAGACATTCAACTATTCAACTTGCATTTATCTTTTCCTTCAGTTCCAGTTTAAGTTTCATGATGTTTTTTCACCCGTTTCAGAGTTTATAATGGGTGTGTATGGGACGGAATGTTGGGGCTAGAGTGAGGCAGCTCAACTGCTAGAGTGAGAGGAGCAAAAAAAATAATCTTAAAATCTTTTTTAAAACTGCTGCTGTGTCCGCAGCGTTTGCTCTACAGGTATGATTTTACCCTCAAAACGTAGCCATGGCTGTCCTCTTTCATCCAATGTGTTTACTATTGTACTAGGTGTTATGGTTCTTTCATAAATGTCACCAATGCACAGCCTCCTCCCTCCAACTCTTCCATAGACTCTAATGTTAAAATGGCTCAGAAGGTTCGTTTGAAAATCAGAAGAGCATGGTGTCTTTCCACTGTCACCACGTCCATATAATAAACTCCACAGACATGAAAACTGAGAATTTGGTAGACTAGACATTGCTGTCGCTCACAGTGAAAGAATTTTGTCAATACGACTTTTACTTTTCATTTGGGAACGATTTGTTTCGGCCTGACTTTTCTGTTCATTTTAAGCAGCAAAAGTGAGGTGCATGTCTGTGTACGTGTGTATGGAGCCATTGGGTGCGGTCACTATAGCAACCAGGCTCACACCTGCCTGCTTAACGAGCTCTCTCTGCCACTCTGCCAAAATTCATCTTAAACACTTCTCTTTCAACTGCTGCTGTGTCCACAGTGTTAAAGCCATCATTTTACCCTCAAAACGTCGCCATCGTTGTTCTTTTTCCAACATCTTGTCTTTCAAAGCTCAGAGATGTAAACTTTTTAAACTGTGTGGGTCCAAGTGGAGGGATCACATTTTAATCATTCAGTGATTCAAAGAATATGACCTTTTAATATTCTTTCAGATGTTTTCTGACTCTAAATGTTCTTTTCTCATTTCTTAGGTTTTTCTAATTTACAATTAAAACATTTTCAGCTTTTTTCCAACTTCTTCTTCTGTGTAACCTTCAGCTTTTAGCAGTTCAGCACTTTTGTTTTCAGGTTAAATTCGGGGGTTTTTTTTTTTATCTCATTCAAAATTTTTAACTTAAATTCAGTAATTATTTCATTTCAATGCATACATTCAGATTCAAGCATTCACACTGCAGTTTCTTCAGAAAATGCACTTTCTAGTTATATTTTATTTTTCCGTACGTTTTTTGTAATCCTATAACTTCAAAACCGTTCAACTTAGAAAAACCATTCAAACACCGTTAGATTCCTATTCTTTTGGACATGAATGCTTCTACTTTTCTCATTTTTAACATTTATATTTTTAATTTTATTCAACTTTATTTAACAAAAATTTATAATGTATTTCAATGGAGAGACCCTTCAAATTCTCATTCAACTTCCTCCTCTTTAAACTGTATCTACTTCCACATACATTGACATAGAGCCACCATTCAAACTTTAAAACGAAGACAAGACATTCAACTATTCAACTTGTATTTATCTTTTCAATATCTATTATACTTTTTCTTCAGTTCCAGTTTAAGTTTCATGATGTTTTTTCACCCGTTTCAGAGTTTATAATGGGTGTGTATGGGACGGAATGTTGGGGCTAGAGTGAGGCAGCTCAACTGCTAGAGTGAGAGGAGCAAAAAAATTAATCTTAAAATCTTTTTTAAAACTGCTGCTGTGTCTGCAGCGTTTGCTCTACAGGTATGATTTTACCCTCAAAACGTAGCCATCGCTGTCCTCTTTCATCCAATGTGTTTACTATTGTCCTAGGTGTTATGGTTCTTTCATAAATGTCACCAATGCACAGCCTCCTCCCTCCAACTCTTCCATAGACTCTAATGTTAAAATGGCTCAGAAGGTTCGTTTGAAAATCAGAAGAGCATGGTGTCTTTCCACTGTCACCACGTCCATATAATAAGCTCCACAGGCATGAAAACTGAGAATTAGGTAGACTAGACATTGCTGTCGCTCACGGTGAAAGAATTTTGTCAATACGACTTTTACTTTTCATTTGGGAGCGATTTGTTTCGGCCTGACTTTTCTGTTCATTTTAAGCAGCAAAAGTGAGGTGCATGTCTGTGTCCGTGTGTATGGAGCCATTGGGTGCGGTCACTATAGCAACCAGGCTCACACCTGCCTGCTTAACGAGCTCTCTCTGCCACTCTGCCAAAATTCATCTTAAACACTTCTCTTTCAACTGCTGCTGTGTCCACAGTGTTAAAGCCATCATTTTACCCTCAAAACGTCGCCATCGTTGTTCTTTTTCCAACATCTTGTCTTTCAAAGCTCAGAGATGTAAACTTTTTAAACTGTGTGGGTCCAAGTGGAGGGATCACATTTTAGTCATTCAGTGATTCAAAGAATATGACCTTTTAATATTCTTTCAGATGTTTTCTGACTCTAAATGTTCTTTTCTCATTTCTTAGGTTTTTCTAATTTACAATTAAAACATTTTCAGCTTTTTTCCAACTTCTTCTTCTGTGTAACCTTCAGCTTTTAGCAGTTCAGCACTTTTGTTTTCAGGTTAAATTCGGGTTTGTTTTTTTTATCTCATTCAAGATTTTTAACTTAAATTCAGTAATTAATTCATTTCAGTGCATACATTCAGATTCAAGCATTCACACTGCAGTTTCTTCAGAAAATGCACTTTCTAGTTATTATTATATATTCCGTACGTTTTTTGGCATCTCACTCCTTCAAAACCGTTCAACTTAGAAAAACCATTCAAACACCGTTAGATTCCTATTCTTTTGGACAACACTGCTTCTATTTTTCATATTTTTAACATTTATATTTTTAATTTTATTCAACTTTATTCAACAAAAATTTATAATGTATTTCAATGGGGAGACCCTTCAAATCCTCATTCAACTTACTCATTTTTAAACTCTTACTACTTCCACATACATTGACATAGAGCCACCATTCAAACTTTAAAACGAAGACAAGACATTCAACTATTCAACTTGTATTTATCTTTTCAATATCTATTATACTTTTTCTTCAGTTCCAGTTTAAGTTTCATGATGTTTTTTCACCCGTTTCAGAGTTTATAATGGGTGTGTATGGGACGGAATGTTGGGGCTAGAGTGAGGCAGCTCAACTGCTAGAGTGAGAGGAGCAAAAAAATTAATCTTAAAATCTTTTTTAAAACTGCTGCTGTGTCCGCAGCGTTTGCTCTACAGGTATGATTTTACCCTCAAAACGTAGCCATGGCTGTCCTCTTTCATCCAATGTGTTTACTATTGTACTAGGTGTTGTGGTTCTTTCATAAATGTCACCAATGCACAGCCTCCTCCCTCCAACTCTTCCATAGACTCTAATGTTAAAATGGCTCAGAAGGTTCGTTTGAAAATCAGAAGAGCATGGTGTCTTTCCACTGTCACCACGTCCATATAATAAGCTCCACAGGCATGAAAACTGAGAATTAGGTAGACTAGACATTGCTGTCGCTCACGGTGAAAGAATTTTGTCAATACAACTTTTACTTTTCATTTGGGAGCGATTTGTTTCGGCCTGACTTTTCTGTTCATTTTAAGCAGCAAAAGTGAGGCGCATGTCTGTGTACGTGTGTATGGAGCCATTGGGTGCGGTCACTATAGCAACCAGGCTCACACCTGCCTGCTTAACGAGCTCTCTCTCTCACTCTGCCAAGATTCATCTTAAACACTTCTCTTTCAACTGCTGCTGTGTCCACAGTGTTAAAGCCGTCATTTTACGCTCAAAACGTCGCCATCGTTGTTCTTTTTCCAACATCTTGTCTTTCAAAGCTCAGAGATGTAAACTTTTTAAACTGTGTGGGTCCAAGTGGAGGGATCACATTTTAGTCATTCAGTGATTCAAAGAATATGACCTTTTAATATTTTTTCAGATGTTTTCTGACTCTAAATGTTCTTTTCTCATTTCTTAGGTTTTTCTAATTTACAATTAAAACATTTTCAGCTTTTTTCCAACTTCTTCTTCTGTGTAACCTTCAGCTTTTAGCAGTTCAGCACTGTTGTTTTCAGGTTAAATTCAGGTTGTTTCTTTTTTTTTTTTATCTCATTCAAAATTTTTAACTCAAAATTCAGCAATTAATTCATTTCAGTCCATACATTCAGATTCAAGCATTCACACTGCAGTTTCTTCAGAAAATGCACTTTCTAGTTAGTGTGAATGCTTGAAAAGCATTCACAGTATTGTTCTTCTAATCTTTATTATTATTATTATATTTTATTTTTCCGTACGTTTTTTGAAAGCCTACTCCTTCAAAACCGTTCAACTTAGAAAAACCATTCAAACATCGTTAGATTCCTATTCTTTTGGACAACATTGCTTCTATTTTTCTCATTTTTAACATTTATATTTTTAATTTTATTCAACTTTATTCAACAAAAATTTATAATGTATTTCAATGGGGAGACCCTTCAAATCCTCATTCAACTTACTCATTTTTAAACTCTTACTACTTCCACATACATTGACATAGAGCCACCATTCAAACTTTAAAACGAAGATAAGACATTCAACTATTCAACTTGTATTTATCTTTTCAATATCTATTATACTTTTTCTTCAGTTCCAGTTTAAGTTTCATGATGTTTTTTCACCCGTTTCAGAGTTTATAATGGGTGTGTATGGGACGGAATGTTGGGGCTAGAGTGAGACAGCTCAACTGCTAGAGTGAGAGGAGCAAAAAAATTAATCTTAAAATCTTTTTTAAAACTGCTGCTGTGTCCACAGCGTTTGCTCTACAGGTATGATTTTACCCTCAAAACGTAGCCATGGCTGTCCTCTTTCATCCAATGTGTTTACTATTGTACTAGGTGTTATGGTTCTTTCATAAATGTCACCAATGCACAGCCTCCTCCCTCCAACTCTTCCATAGACTCTAATGTTAAAATGGCTCAGAAGGTTCGTTTGAAAATCAGAAGAGCATGGTGTCTTTCCACTGTCACCACGTCCATATAATAAACTCCACAGGCATGAAAACTGAGAATTAGGTAGACTAGACATTGCTGTCACTCACGGTGAAAGAATTTTGTCAATACGACTTTTACTTTTCATTTGGGAGTGATTTGTTTCGGCCTGACTTTTCTGTTCATTTTAAGCAGCAAAAGTGAGGCGCATGTCTGTGTACGTGTGTATGGAGCCATTGGGTGCGGTCACTATAGCAACCAGGCTCACACCTGCCTGCTTAACGAGCTCTGCCTGCCACTGTACCAAGATTCATCTTAAGCACTTCTCTTTCAACTGCTGCTGTGTCCACAGTGTTACAGCCATCATTTTACCCTCAAATTGTCGCCATTATTGTTCTCTTTCCAACACCGTATCTTTCAAAGCTCAGGCATTTAAACTTTTTAAACTGTGTGGATCAAAGTGGAGGGATCACATTTGAGTCATTCAGTGATTCAAAGAATATGACCTTTTAATATTCATTCAGATGTTTTCTGACTCTAAATGTTCTTTTCTCATTTCTTAGGGTTTTCTAATTTACATTTAAAACATTTTCAGTTTTTTTCCAACTCCTCCTTCTTCTGTGTAACCTTCAGCTTTTAGCAGTTCAGCACCTTTGTTTTCAGGTTAAATTCGTTTTTTTTTTTTGTTTTTTTTATCTCATTCAATATTTTTAACTCAAAATTCAGCAATTAATTCATTTCAGTGCATACATTCAGATTCAAGCATTCACACTGCAGTTTCTTCAGAAAATGCACTTTCTAGTTATTATATTTTATTTTTCCGTACGTTTTTTGAAAGCCTACTCCTTCAAAACCGTTCAACTTAGAAAAACCATTCAAACACCGTTAGATTCCTATTATTTTGGACAACATTGCTTCTATTTTTCTCATTTTTAACATTTATATTTTTAATTTTATTCAACTTTTTTCAACAAAAATTTATAATGTATTTCAATGGGGATACCCTTCAAATTCTCATTCAACTTCCTCCTCTTTAAACTGTATCTACTTCCACATACATTGACATAGAGCCACCATTCAAACTTTAAAACGAAGACAAGACATTCAACTATTCAACTTGTATTTATCTTTTCAATATCTATTATACTTTTTCTTCAGTTCCAGTTTAAGTTTCATGATGTTTTTTCACCCGTTTCAGAGTTTATAATGGGTGTGTATGGGACGGAATGTTGGGGCTAGAGTGAGGCAGCTCAACTGCTAGAGTGAGAGGAGCAAAAAAATTAATCTTAAAATCTTTTTTAAAACTGCTGCTGTGTCCACAGCGTTTGCTCTACAGCCACCATTTTACCCTCAAAACGTAGCCATCGCTGTCCTCTTTCATCCAATGTGTTTACTATTGTCCTAGGTGTTATGGTTCTTTCATAAATGTCACCAATGCACAGCCTCCTCCCTCCAACTCTTCCATAGACTCTAATGTTAAAATGGCTCAGAAGGTTCGTTTGAAAATCAGAAGAGCATGGTGTCTTTACACTGTCACCACGTCCATATAATAAACTCCACAGACATGAAAACTGAGAATTAGGTAGACTAGGCATGGCTGACGCTCATGGTGAAAGAATTTTGTCAATACGACATGTACTTTTCATTTGGGAAGAATTTGTTTGGGCCTGACTTTTCTGTTCATTTTAAGCAGCAAAAGTGAGGTGCATGTCTGTGTACGTGTGTATGGAGCCATTGGGTGCAGTCACTATAGCAACCAGGCTCACACCTGCCTGCTTAACGAGCTCTCTCTCTCTCTCTCTCTCTCTCTCTGCCAAGATTTATCTTAAACACTTCTCTTTCAACTGCTGCTGTGTCCACAGTGTCACAGCCATCATTTTACCCTCAAAACGTCGCCATCGTTGTTCTTTTTCCAACATCTTGTCTTTCAAAGCTCAGAGATGTAAACTTTTTAAACTGTGTGGGTCCAAGTGGAGGGATCACATTTTAGTCATTCAGTGATTCAAAGAATATGACCTTTTAATATTCTTTCAGATGTTTTCTGACTCTAAATGTTCTTTTCTCATTTCTTAGGTTTTTCTAATTTACAATTAAAACATTTTCAGCTTTTTTCCAACTTCTTCTTCTGTGTAACCTTCAGCTTTTAGCAGTTCAGCACTTTTGTTTTCAGGTTAAATTCGGGGTTTTTTTTTTATCTCATTCAAGATTTTTAACTTAAATTCAGTAATTAATTCATTTCAGTGCATACATTCAGATTCAAGCATTCACACTGCAGTTTCTTCAGAAAATGCACTTTCTAGTTAGTGTGAATGCTTGAAAAGCATTCACAGTATTGTTATTCTAATCTTTATTAGTGTGAATGCTTGAAAAGCATTCACAGTATTGTTCTTCTAATCTTTATTCTATTTTTTTATTTATTATTATTCTGTATTCCGTACGTTTTTTGTAATCTATCTCCTTCAAAACCGTTCAACTTAGAAAAACCATTCAAACACCGTTAGATTCCTATTCTTTTGGACAACACTGCTTCTATTTTTCTCATTTTTAACATTTATATTTTTTATTTTATTCAACTTTATTTAACAAAAATTTATAATGTATTTCAATGGAGAGACCCTTCAAATTCTCATTCAAATTCCTCCTCTTTAAACTGTATCTACTTCCACATACATTGACATAGAGCCACCATTCAAACTTTAAAACGAAGACAAGACATTCAACTATTCAACTTGTATTTATCTTTTCAATATCTATTATACTTTTTCTTCAGTTCCAGTTTAAGTTTCATGATGTTTTTTCACCCGTTTCAGAGTTTATAATGGGTGTGTATGGGACGGAATGTTGGGGCTAGAGTGAGACAGCTCAACTGCTAGAGTGAGAGGAGCAAAAAAATTAATCTTAAAATCTTTTTTAAAACTGCTGCTGTGTCCGCAGCGTTTGCTCTACAGGTATGATTTTACCCTCAAAACGTAGCCATGGCTGTCCTCTTTCATCCAATGTGTTTACTATTGTACTAGGTGTTATGGTTCTTTCATAAATGTCACCAATGCACAGCCTCCTCCCTCCAACTCTTCCATAGACTCTAATGTTAAAATGGCTCAGAAGGTTCGTTTGAAAATCAGAAGAGCATGGTGTCTTTCCACTGTCACCACGTCCATATAATAAACTCCACAGGCATGAAAACTGAGAATTCAGTAGACTAGAAGCTGCTGTCGCTCACGGTGAAAGAATTTCGTCAATACGACCTATACTTTTCATTTGGGAACGATTTGTTTCGCCCTGACTTTTCTGTTCATTTTAAGCAGCAAAAGTGAGGCGCATGTCTGTGTACGTGTGTATGGAGCCATTGGGTGCAGTCACTATAGCAACCAGGCTCACACCTGCCTGCTTAACGAGCTCTGCCTGCCACTGTACCAAGATTCATCTTAAGCACTTCTCTTTCAACTGCTGCTGTGTCCACAGTGTTACAGCCATCATTTTACCCTCAAAATGTCGCCATTATTGTTCTCTTTCCAACACAGTGTCTTTCAAAGCTCAGACATTTAAACTTTTTAAACTGTGTGGATCAAAGTGGAGGGATCACATTTTCTTCATTCAGTGATTCAAAGAATATGACCTTTTAATATTCATTCAGATGTTTTCTGACTCTAAATGTTCTTTTCTCATTTCTTAGGGTTTTCTAATTTACATTTAAAACATTTTCAGCTTTTTTCCAACTTCTGCTTCTGTGTAACCTTCAGCTTTTAGCAGTTCAGCACCTTTGTTTTCAGGTTAAATTTGGTTGGTTTTTTTTTGTTTTTTTTTTAATTTCATTCAATATTTTTAACTCAAAATTCAGCAATTAATTCATTTCAGTGCATACATTCAGATTCAAGCATTCACACTGCAGTTTCTTCAGAAAATGCACTTTCTAGTTAGTGTGAATGCTTGAAAAGCATTCACAGTATTGTTCTTCAAATCTTTATTATTATTCCATATTCCGTACGTTTTTTGGCATCTAACTCCTTCAAAACCGTTCAACTTAGAAAAACCATTCAAACATCGTTAGATTCCTATTATTTTGGACATGACTGCTTCTATTTTTCTCATTTTTAACATTTATATTTTTAATTTTATTCAACTTTATTCAACAAAAATTTCCCATGTATTTCAATGGGGACACCCTTCAAATTCTCATTCAACTTACTCATTTTTAAACTCTTACTACTTCCACATACATTGACATAGAGCCACCATTCAAACTTTAAAACGAAGACAAGACATTCAACTATTCAACTTGTATTTATCTTTTCAATATCTATTATACTTTTTCTTCAGTTCCAGTTTAAGTTTCATGATGTTTTTTCACCCGTTTCAGAGTTTATAATGGGTGTGTATGGGACGGAATGTTGGGGCTAGAGTGAGGCAGCTCAACTGCTAGAGTGAGAGGAGCAAAAAAATTAATCTTAAAATCTTTTTTAAAACTGCTGCTGTGTCCGCAGCGTTTGCTCTACAGGTATGATTTTACCCTCAAAACGTAGCCATGGCTGTCCTCTTTCATCCAATGTGTTTACTATTGTCCTAGGTGTTATGGTTCTTTCGTAAATGTCACCAATGCACAGCCTCCTCCCTCCAACTCTTCCATAGACTCTAATGTTAAAATGGCTCAGAAGGTTCGTTTGAAAATCAGAAGAGCATGGTGTCTTTCCACTGTCACCACGTCCATATAATAAACTCCACAGGCATGAAAACTGAGAATTCAGTAGACTAGAAGCTGCTGTCGCTCACGGTGAAAGAATTTTGTCAATACGACTTTTACTTTTCATTTGGGAACGATTTGTTTCGGCCTGACTTTTCTGTTCATTTTAAGCAGCAAAAGTGAGGCGCATGTCTGTGTACGTGTGTATGGAGCCATTGGGTGCGGTCACTATAGCAACCAGGCTCACACCTGCCTGCTTAACGAGCTCTGCCTGCCACTGTACCAAGATTCATCTTAAGCACTTCTCTTTCAACTGCTGCTGTGTCCACAGTGTCACAGCCATCATTTTACCCTCAAATTGTCGCCATTATTGTTCTCTTTCCAACACCGTATCTTTCAAAGCTCAGGCATTTAAACTTTTTAAACTGTGTGGATCAAAGTGGAGGGATCACATTTTCTTCATTCAGTGATTCAAAGAATATGACCTTTTAATATTCATTCAGATGTTTTCTGACTCTAAATGTTCTTTTCTCATTTCTTAGGATTTTCTAATTTACATTTAAAACATTTTCAGTTTTTTTCCAACTCCTTCTTCTGTGTAACCTTCAGCTTTTAGCAGTTCAGCACCTTTGTTTTCAGGTTAAATTCGTTTTTTTTTTTTGTTTTGTTTTTTATCTCATTCAATATTTTTAACTCAAAATTCAGCAATTAATTCATTTCAGTGCATACATTCAGATTCAAGCATTCACACTGCAGTTTCTTCAGAAAATGCACTTTCTAGTTATTATTAGTGTGAATGCTTGAAAAGCATTCACAGTATTGTTATTCTAATCTTTATTATTAGTGTGAATGCTTGAAAAGCATTCACAGTATTGTTATTCGAATCTTTATTATTATTATTATATATTCCGTACGTTTTTTGGCATCTAACTCCTTCAAAACCGTTCAACTTAGAAAAACCATTCAAACACCGTTAGATTCCTATTCTTTTGGACAACACTGCTTCTATTTTTCATATTTTTAACATTTATATTTTTAATTTTATTCAACTTTATTCAACAAAAATTTATAATGTATTTCAATGGGGAGACCCTTCAAATCCTCATTCAACTTACTCATTTTTAAACTCTTACTACTTCCACATACATTGACATAGAGCCACCATTCAAACTTTAAAACGAAGACAAGACATTCAACTATTCAACTTGTATTTATCTTTTCAATATCTATTATGCTTTTTCTTCAGTTCCAGTTTAAGTTTCATGATGTTTTTTCACCCGTTTCAGAGTTTATAATGGGTGTGTATGGGACGGAATGTTGGGGCTAGAGTGAGAGAGCTCAACTGCTAGAGTGAGAGGAGCAAAAAAATTAATCTTAAAATCTTTTTTAAAACTGCTGCTGTGTCCACAGCGTTTGCTCTACAGCCACCATTTTACCCTCAAAACGTAGCCATCGCTGTCCTCTTTCATCCAATGTGTTTACTATTGTCCTAGGTGTTATGGTTCTTTCATAAATGTCACCAATGCACAGCCTCCTCCCTCCAACTCTTCCATAGACTCTAATGTTAAAATGGCTCAGAAGGTTCGTTTGAAAATCAGAAGAGCATGGTGTCTTTCCACTGTCACCACGTCCATATAATAAACTCCACAGGCATGAAAACTGAGAATTCAGTAGACTAGACATTGCTGTCACTCACGGTGAAAGAATTTTGTCAATACGACTTTTACTTTTCATTTGGGAGCGATTTGTTTCGGCCTGACTTTTCTGTTCATTTTAAGCAGCAAAAGTGAGGCGCATGTCTGTGTACGTGTGTATGGAGCCATTGGGTGCGGTCACTATAGCAACCAGGCTCACACCTGCCTGCTTAACGAGCTCTGCCTGCCACTGTACCAAGATTCATCTTAAGCACTTCTCTTTCAACTGCTGCTGTGTCCACAGTGTTACAGCCATCATTTTACCCTCAAATTGTCGCCATTATTGTTCTCTTTCCAACACCGTATCTTTCAAAGCTCAGGCATTTAAACTTTTTAAACTGTGTGGATCAAAGTGGAGGGATCACATTTGAGTCATTCAGTGATTCAAAGAATATGACCTTTTAATATTCATTCAGATGTTTTCTGACTCTAAATGTTCTTTTCTCATTTCTTAGGGTTTTCTAATTTACATTTAAAACATTTTCAGTTTTTTTCCAACTCCTTCTTCTGTGTAACCTTCAGCTTTTAGCAGTTCAGCACCTTTGTTTTCAGGTTAAATTCGTTTTTTTTTTATTTTTTAATCTCATTCAATATTTTTAACTCAAAATTCAGTAATTATTTCATTTCAATGCATACATTCAGGTTCAAGCATTCACACTGCAGTTTCTTCAGAAAATGCACTTTCTAGTTATTATTATTATTATATTTTATTCTGTATTCCGTACGTTTTTTGTAATCCTATAACTTCAAAACCGTTCAACTTAGAAAAACCATTCAAACACCGTTAGATTCCTATTCTTTTGGACAACACTGCTTCTATTTTTCATATTTTTAACATTTATATTTTTAATTTTATTCAACTTTATTCAACAAAAATTTATAATGTATTTCAATGGGGAGACCCTTCAAATCCTCATTCAACTTACTCATTTTTAAACTCTTACTACTTCCACATACATTGACATAGAGCCACCATTCAAACTTTAAAACGAAGACAAGACATTCAACTATTCAACTTGTATTTATCTTTTCAATATCTATTATACTTTTTCTTCAGTTCCAGTTTAAGTTTCATGATGTTTTTTCACCCGTTTCAGAGTTTATAATGGGTGTGTATGGGACGGAATGTTGGGGCTAGAGTGAGGCAGCTCAACTGCTAGAGTGAGAGGAGCAAAAAAATTAATCTTAAAATCTTTTTTAAAACTGCTGCTGTGTCTGCAGCGTTTGCTCTACAGGTATGATTTTACCCTCAAAACGTAGCCATGGCTGTCCTCTTTCATCCAATGTGTTTACTATTGTACTAGGTGTTATGGTTCTTTCATAAATGTCACCAATGCACAGCCTCCTCCCTCCAACTCTTCCATAGACTCCAATGTTAAAATCGCTCAGAAGGTTGGTTTGAAAATCAGAAGAGCATGGTGTCTTTCCACTGTCACCACGTCCATATAATAAACTCCACAGGCATGAAAACTGAGAATTCAGTAGACTAGAAGCTGCTGTCGCTCACGGTGAAAGAATTTCGTCAATACGACTTTTACTTTTCATTTGGGAACGATTTGTTTCGGCCTGACTTTTCTGTTCATTTTAAGGAGCAAAAGTGAGGTGCATGTCTGTGTCGTGTGTATGGAGCCACTGGGTGCAGTCACTATAGCAACCAGGCTCACACCTGCCTGCTTAACGAGCTCTGCCTGCCACTCTGCCAAGATTCATCTTAAACACTTCTCTTTCAACTGCTGCTGTGTCCACAGTGTTAAAGCCATCATTTTACCCTCAAAACGTCGCCATCGTTGTTCTCTTTCCAACACCGTGTCTTTTAAAGCTCACACTTTTAAATTTTTTAAACTGTGTGGATCAAAGTGGAGGGATCACATTTTAGTCATTCAGTGATTCAAAGAATATGACCTTTTAATAGTCTTTCATATGTTTTCTGACTCTAAAAGTTCTTTTCTCATTTCTTAGGTTTTTCTAATTTACAATTAAAACATTTTCAGCTTTTTTCCAACTTCTTCTTCTGTGTAACCTTCAGCTTTTAGCAGTTCAGCACTTTTGTTTTCAGGTTAAATTCGGGGTTTTTTTTATCTCATTCAAGATTTTTAACTTAAATTCAGTAATTAATTCATTTCAGTGCATACATTCAGATTCAAGCATTCACACTGCAGTTTCTTCAGAAAATGCACTTTCTAGTTAGTGTGAATGCTTGAAAAGCATTCACAGTATTGTTATTCTAATCTTTATTATTATTATTAGTGTGAATGCTTGAAAAGCATTCACAGTATTGTTATTCGAATCTTTATTATTAGTGTGAATGCTTGAAAAGCATTCACAGTATTGTTCTTCTAATCTTTATTATTATTATTATATTTTATCTATTCCGTACGTTTTTTGTAATCCTACTCCTTCAAAACCGTTCAACTTAGAAAAACCATTCAAACACCGTTAGATTCCTATTCTTTTGGACAACACTGCTTCTATTTTTCTCATTTTTAACATTTATATTTTTAATTTTATTCAACTTTATTCAACAAAAATTTATAATGTATTTCAATGGGGAGACCCTTCAAATTCTCATTCAACTTACTCATTTTTAAACTCTTACTACTTCCACATACATTGACATAGAGCCACCATTCAAACTTTAAAACGAAGACAAGACATTCAACTATTCAACTTGTATTTATCTTTTCAATATCTATTATAGTTTTTCTTCAGTTCCAGTTTAAGTTTCATGATGTTTTTTCACCCGTTTCAAAATTTATAATGGGTGTGTATGGGACGGAATGTTGGGGCTAGAGTGAGACAGCTCAACTGCTAGAGTGAGAGGAGCAAAAAAATTAATCTTAAAATCTTTTTTAAAACTGCTGCTGTGTCCACAGCGTTTGCTCTACAGGTATGATTTTACCCTCAAAACGTAGCCATCGCTGTCCTCTTTCATCCAATGTGTTTACTATTGTCCTAGGTGTTATGGTTCTTTCATAAATGTCACCAATGCACAGCCTCCTCCCTCCAACTCTTCCATAGACTCTAATGTTAAAATGGCTCAGAAGGTTCGTTTGAAAATCAGAAGAGCATGGTGTCTTTACACTGTCACCACGTCCATATAATAAGCTCCACAGGCATGAAAACTGAGAATTAGGTAGACTAGACATTGCTGTCGCTCACGGTGAAAGAATTTTGTCAATACGACTTTTACTTTTCATTTGGGAGCGATTTGTTTCGGCCTGACTTTTCTGTTCATTTTAAGCAGCAAAAGTGAGGTGCATGTCTGTGTGCGTGTGTATGGAGCCATTGGGTGCGGTCACTATAGCAACCAGGCTCACACCTGCCTGCTTAACGAGCTCTCTCTCTCACTCTGCCAAGATTCATCTTAAACACTTCTCTTTCAACTGCTGCTGTGTCCACAGTGTTAAAGCCATCATTTTACCCTCAAAACGTCACCATCGTTGTTCTCTTTCCAACACCGTGTCTTTCAAAGCTCACACTTTTAAATTTTTTAAACTGTGTGGATCCAAGCGGAGGGATCACATTTTAGTCATTCAGTGATTCAAAGAATATTAACTTTTAATATTCATTCAGATGTTTTCTGACTCTAAATGTTCTTTTCTCATTTCTTAGGTTTTTCTAATTTACAATTAAAACATTTTCAGCTTTTTTCCAACTTCCTCTTCTGTGTAACCTTCAGCTTTTAGCAGTTCAGGACTTTTATTTTCAGGTTAAATTCAGACTTTTTTTTTTTTATCTCATTCAATATTTTTAACTCAAAATTCAGCAATTAATTCATTTCAGTGCATACATTCAGATTCAAGCATTCACACTGCAGTTTCTTCAGAAAATGCACTTTCTAGTTATTAGTGTGAATGCTTGAAAAGCATTCACAGTATTGTTATTCTAATCTTTATTATTATTATTATTATTATTATTATATTTTATTCTGTATTCCGTACGTTTTTTGTAATCCTATAACTTCAAAACCGTTCAACTTAGAAAAACCATTCAAACACCGTTAGATTCCTATTCTTTTGGACAACACTGCTTCTATTTTTCATATTTTTAACATTTATATTTTTAATTTTATTCAACTTTATTCAACAAAAATTTATAATGTATTTCAATGGGGAGACCCTTCAAATCCTCATTCAACTTACTCATTTTTAAACTCTTACTACTTCCACATACATTGACATAGAGCCACCATTCAAACTTTAAAACGAAGACAAGACATTCAACTATTCAACTTGTATTTATCTTTTCAATATCTATTATACTTTTTCTTCAGTTCCAGTTTAAGTTTCATGATGTTTTTTCACCCGTTTCAGAGTTTATAATGGGTGTGTATGGGACGGAATGTTGGGGCTAGAGTGAGGCAGCTCAACTGCTAGAGTGAGAGGAGCAAAAAAATTAATCTTAAAATATTTTTTAAAACTGCTGCTGTGTCCGCAGCGTTTGCTCTACAGGTATGATTTTACCCTCAAAACGTAGCCATGGCTGTCCTCTTTCATCCAATGTGTTTACTATTGTACTAGGTGTTATGGTTCTTTCATAAATGTCACCAATGCACAGCCTCCTCCCTCCAACTCTTCCATAGACTCTAATGTTAAAATGGCTCAGAAGGTTCGTTTGAAAATCAGAAGAGCATGGTGTCTTTACACTGTCACCACGTCCATATAATAAACTCCACAGGCATGAAAACTGAGAATTAGGTAGACTAGACATGGCTGTCGCTCACGGTGAAAGAATTTTGTCAATACGACATGTACTTTTCATTTGGGAAGAATTTGTTTGGGCCTGACTTTTCTGTTCATTTTAAGCAGCAAAAGTGAGGTGCATGTCTGTGTACGTGTGTATGGAGCCATTGGGTGCAGTCACTATAGCAACCAGGCTCACACCTGCCTGCTTAACGAGCTCTGCCTGCCACTGTGCCAAGATTCATCTTAAGCACTTCTCTTTCAACTGCTGCTGTGTCCACAGTGTTACAGCCATCATTTTACCCTCAAATTGTCGCCATTATTGTTCTCTTTCCAACACCGTGTCTTTCAAAGCTCAGGCATTTAAACTTTTTAAACTGTGTGGATCAAAGTGGAGGGATCACATTTGAGTCATTCAGTGATTCAAAGAATATGACCTTTTGATATTCATTCAGATGTTTTCTGACTCTAAATGTTCTTTTCTCATTTCTTAGGGTTTTCTAATTTACATTTAAAACATTTTCAGTTTTTTTCCAACTCCTTCTTCTGTGTAACCTTCAGCTTTTAGCAGTTCAGCACCTTTGTTTTCAGGTTAAATTCGGGTTTTTTTTGTTTTTTTTTAATCTCATTCAATATTTTTAACTCAAAATTCAGCAATTAATTCATTTCAGTGCATACATTCAGATTCAAGCATTCACACTGCAGTTTCTTCAGAAAATGCACTTTCTAGTTATTATTATTATTATATTTTATTTTTCCGTACGTTTTTTCAAAGCCTACTCCTTCAAAACCGTTCAACTTAGAAAAACCATTCAAACACCGTTAGATTCCTATTCTTTTGGACAACACTGCTTCTATTTTTCATATTTTTAACATTTATATTTTTAATTTTATTCAACTTTATTCAACAAAAATTTATAATGTATTTCAATGGGGAGACCCTTCAAATCCTCATTCAACTTACTCATTTTTAAACTCTTACTACTTCCACATACATTGACATAGAGCCACCATTCAAACTTTAAAACGAAGACAAGACATTCAACTATTCAACTTGTATTTATCTTTTCAATATCTATTATACTTTTTCTTCAGTTCCAGTTTAACTTTCATGATGTTTTTTCACCCGTTTCAGAGTTTATAATGGGTGTGTATGGGACGGAATGTTGGGGCTAGAGTGAGACAGCTCAACTGCTAGAGTGAGAGGAGCAAAAAAATTAATCTTAAAATCTTTTTTAAAACTGCTGCTGTGTCCACAGCGTTTGCTCTACAGGTATGATTTTACCCTCAAAACGTAGCCATGGCTGTCCTCTTTCATCCAATGTGTTTACTATTGTACTAGGTGTTATGGTTCTTTCATAAATGTCACCAATGCACAGCCTCCTCCCTCCAACTCTTCCATAGACTCTAATGTTAAAATGGCTCAGAAGGTTCGTTTGAAAATCAGAAGAGCATGGTGTCTTTACACTGTCACCACGTCCATATAATAAACTCCACAGGCATGAAAACTGAGAATTAGGTAGACTAGACATGGCTGTCGCTCACGGTGAAAGAATTTTGTCAATACGACATGTACTTTTCATTTGGGAAGAATTTGTTTGGGCCTGACTTTTCTGTTCATTTTAAGCAGCAAAAGTGAGGTGCATGTCTGTGTACGTGTGTATGGAGCCATTGGGTGCAGTCACTATAGCAACCAGGCTCACACCTGCCTGCTTAACGAGCTCTGCCTGCCACTGTGCCAAGATTCATCTTAAGCACTTCTCTTTCAACTGCTGCTGTGTCCACAGTGTTACAGCCATCATTTTACCCTCAAATTGTCGCCATTATTGTTCTCTTTCCAACACCGTGTCTTTCAAAGCTCAGGCATTTAAACTTTTTAAACTGTGTGGATCAAAGTGGAGGGATCACATTTGAGTCATTCAGTGATTCAAAGAATATGACCTTTTGATATTCATTCAGATGTTTTCTGACTCTAAATGTTCTTTTCTCATTTCTTAGGGTTTTCTAATTGACATTTAAAACATTTTCAGTTTTTTTTCCAACTCCTTCTTCTGTGTAACCTTCAGCTTTTAGCAGTTCAGCACCTTTGTTTTCAGGTTAAATTCGGGTTTTTTTTGTTTTTTTTTAATCTCATTCAATATTTTTAACTCAAAATTCAGCAATTAATTCATTTCAGTGCATACATTCAGATTCAAGCATTCACACTGCAGTTTCTTCAGAAAATGCACTTTCTAGTTATTATATTTTATTTTTCCGTACGTTTTTTGAAAGCCTACTCCTTCAAAACCGTTCAACTTAGAAAAACCATTCAAACATCGTTAGATTCCTATTATTTTGGACATGACTGCTTCTATTTTTCTCATTTTTAACATTTATATTTTTAATTTTATTCAACTTTATTCAACAAAAATTTCCCATGTATTTCAATGGGGAGACCCTTCAAATTCTCATTCAACTTACTCATTTTTAAACTCTTACTACTTCCACATACATTGACATAGAGCCACCATTCAAACTTTAAAACAAAGACAAGACATTCAACTATTCAACTTGTATTTATCTTTTCAATATCTATTATACTTTTTCTTCAGTTCCAGTTTAAGTTTCATGATGTTTTTTCACCCGTTTCAAAATTTATAATGGGTGTGTATGGGACGGAATGTTGGGGCTAGAGTGAGACAGCTCAACTGCTAGAGTGAGAGGAGCAAAAAAATTAATCTTAAAATCTTTTTTAAAACTGCTGCTGTGTCCGCAGCGTTTGCTCTACAGGTATGATTTTACCCTCAAAACGTAGCCATGGCTGTCCTCTTTCATCCAATGTGTTTACTATTGTACTAGGTGTTATGGTTCTTTCATAAATGTCACCAATGCACAGCCTCCTCCCTCCAACTCTTCCATAGACTCTAATGTTAAAATGGCTCAGAAGGTTCGTTTGAAAATCAGAAGAGCATGGTGTCTTTACACTGTCACCACGTCCATATAATAAACTCCACAGACATGAAAACTGAGAATTTGGTAGACTAGACATTGCTGTCGCTCACGGTGAAAGAATTTTGTCAATACGACTTTTACTTTTCATTTGGGAACGATTTGTTTCGGCCTGACTTTTCTGTTCATTTTAAGCAGCAAAAGTGAGGTGCATGTCTGTGTCCGTGTGTATGGAGCCATTGGGTGCGGTCACTATAGCAACCAGGCTCACACCTGCCTGCTTAACGAGCTCTCTCTGCCACTCTGCCAAAATTCATCTTAAACACTTCTCTTTCAACTGCTGCTGTGTCCACAGTGTTAAAGCCATCATTTTACCCTCAAAACGTCGCCATCGTTGTTCTTTTTCCAACATCTTGTCTTTCAAAGCTCAGAGATGTAAACTTTTTAAACTGTGTGGGTCCAAGTGGAGGGATCACATTTTAGTCATTCAGTGATTCAAAGAATATGACCTTTTAATATTCTTTCAGATGTTTTCTGACTCTAAATGTTCTTTTCTCATTTCTTAGGTTTTTCTAATTTACAATTAAAACATTTTCAGCTTTTTTCCAACTTCTTCTTCTGTGTAACCTTCAGCTTTTAGCAGTTCAGCACTTTTGTTTTCAGGTTAAATTCGGGTTTTTTTTTTTTATCTCATTCAAGATTTTTAACTTAAATTCAGTAATTAATTCATTTCAGTGCATACATTCAGATTCAAGCATTCACACTGCAGTTTCTTCAGAAAATGCACTTTCTAGTTATTATTATATTTTATCTATTCCGTACGTTTTTTGTAATCCTACTCCTTCAAAACCGTTCAACTTAGAAAAACCATTCAAACACCGTTAGATTCCTATTCTTTTGGACAACACTGCTTCTATTTTTCATATTTTTAACATTTATATTTTTAATTTTATTCAACTTTATTCAACAAAAATTTATAATGTATTTCAATGGGGAGACCCTTCAAATCCTCATTCAACGTACTCATTTTTAAACTCTTACTACTTCCACATACATTGACATAGAGCCACCATTCAAACTTTAAAACGAAGACAAGACATTCAACTATTCAACTTGTATTTATCTTTTCAATATCTATTATACTTTTTCTTCAGTTCCAGTTTAAGTTTCATGATGTTTTTTCACCCGTTTCAGAGTTTATAATGGGTGTGTATGGGACGGAATGTTGGGGCTAGAGTGAGAGAGCTCAACTGCTAGAGTGAGAGGAGCAAAAAAATTAATCTTAAAATATTTTTTAAAACTGCTGCTGTGTCCGCAGCGTTTGCTCTACAGCCACCATTTTACCCTCAAAACGTAGCCATCGCTGTCCTCTTTCATCCAATGTGTTTACTATTGTCCTAGGTGTTATGGTTCTTTCATAAATGTCACCAATGCACAGCCTCCTCCCTCCAACTCTTCCATAGACTCTAATGTTAAAATGGCTCAGAAGGTTCTTTTGAAAATCAGAAGAGCATGGTGTCTTTCCACTGTCACCACGTCCATATAATAAACTCCACAGGCATGAAAACTGAGAATTCAGTAGACTAGACATTGCTGTCGCTCACGGTGAAAGAATTTCGTCAATACGACTTGTACTTTTCATATGGGAACGATTTGTTTCGGCCTGACTTTTCTGTTCATTTTAAGCAGCAAAAGTGAGGTGCATGTCTGTGTCGTGTGTATGGAGCCATTGGGTGCAGTCACTATAGCAACCAGGCTCACACCTGCCTGCTTAACGAGCTCTCTCTCTCTCTCTCTCTCTCTCTCTGCCAAGATTTATCTTAAACACTTCTCTTTCAACTGCTGCTGTGTCCACAGTGTCACAGCCATCATTTTACCCTCAAAACGTCGCCATCGTTGTTCTTTTTCCAACATCTTGTCTTTCAAAGCTCAGAGATGTAAACTTTTTAAACTATGTGGGTCCAAGTGGAGGGATCACATTTTAGTCATTCAGTGATTCAAAGAATATGACCTTTTAATATTCTTTCAGATGTTTTCTGACTCTAAATGTTCTTTTCTCATTTCTTAGGTTTTTCTAATTTACAATTAAAACATTTTCAGCTTTTTTCCAACTTCTTCTTCTGTGTAACCTTCAGCTTTTAGCAGTTCAGCACTTTTGTTTTCAGGTTAAATTCAGGTTGTTTTTTTGTTTTTTTTATCTCATTCAAAATTTTTAACTCAAAATTCAGCAATTAATTCATTTCAGTCCATACATTCAGATTCAAGCATTCACACTGCAGTTTCTTCAGAAAATGCACTTTCTAGTTATTATTATTATATTTTATCTATTCCGTACGTTTTTTGTAATCCTACTCCTTCAAAACCGTTCAACTTAGAAAAACCATTCAAACACCGTTAGATTCCTATTCTTTTGGACAACACTGCTTCTATTTTTCATATTTTTAACATTTATATTTTTAATTTTATTCAACTTTATTCAACAAAAATTTATAATGTATTTCAATGGGGAGACCCTTCAAATCCTCATTCAACTTACTCATTTTTAAACTCTTACTACTTCCACATACATTGACATAGAGCCACCATTCAAACTTTAAAACGAAGACAAGACATTCAACTATTCAACTTGTATTTATCTTTTCAATATCTATTATACTTTTTCTTCAGTTCCAGTTTAAGTTTCATGATGTTTTTTCACCCGTTTCAGAGTTTATAATGGGTGTGTATGGGACGGAATGTTGGGGCTAGAGTGAGGCAGCTCAACTGCTAGAGTGAGAGGAGCAAAAAAATTAATCTTAAAATCTTTTTTAAAACTGCTGCTGTGTCTGCAGCGTTTGCTCTACAGGTATGATTTTACCCTCAAAACGTAGCCATGGCTGTCCTCTTTCATCCAATGTGTTTACTATTGTCCTAGGTGTTATGGTTCTTTCATAAATGTCACCAATGCACAGCCTCCTCCCTCCAACTCTTCCATAGACTCTAATGTTAAAATGGCTCAGAAGGTTCGTTTGAAAATCAGAAGAGCATGGTGTCTTTACACTGTCACCACGTCCATATAATAAACTCCACAGGCATGAAAACTGAGAATTAGGTAGACTAGACATGGCTGTCGCTCACGGTGAAAGAATTTTGTCAGTACGACATGTACTTTTCATTTGGGAACGATTTGTTTCGGCCTGACTTTTCTGTTCATTTTAAGCAGCAAAAGTGAGGTGCATGTCTGTGTCGTGTGTATGGAGCCATTGGGTGCGGTCACTATAGCAACCAGGCTCACACCTGCCTGCTTAACGAGCTCTGCCTGCCACTCTGCCAAGATTCATCTTAAACACTTCTCTTTCAACTGCTGCTGTGTCCACAGTGTTAAAGCCATCATTTTACCCTCAAAACGTCGCCATCGTTGTTCTCTTTCCAACATCTTGTCTTTCAAAGCTCAGACATTTAAACTTTTTAAACTGTGTGGATCCAAGTGGAGGGATCACATTTTAGTCATTCAGTGATTCAAAGAATATGACCTTTTAATATTCTTTCAGATGTTTTCTGACTCTAAATGTTCTTTTCTCATTTCTTAGGTTTTTCTAATTTACAATTAAAACATTTTCAGCTTTTTTCCAACTTCTTCTTCTGTGTAACCTTCAGCTTTTAGCAGTTCAGCACTTTTGTTTTCAGGTTAAATTCGTTTTTTTTTTTTTTTTATCTCATTCAAGATTTTTAACTTAAATTCAGTAATTAATTCATTTCAGTGCATACATTCAGATTCAAGCATTCACACTGCAGTTTCTTCAGAAAATGCACTTTCTAGTTAGTGTGAATGCTTGAAAAGCATTCACAGTATTGTTATTCTAATCTTTATTATTATTGTGTGGATGCTTTAAGCATCCACACTATTGAGTTCCTGTTTCTCTTTATTCTTTATTGGGTGGATGCCGTAGGCATCCACACTATTGAGATCCTGTTTCTCTTTATTCTTTATCCTTTATTATTCTAGTTGCTCCGTTTCTTTGCCGCTTAACTACTCCCTCAGTTTTCAGCCGATTTTTACCATTCAAACTCTAAACTGTTCTGCTATTTCTGCTTTCGACTGCTATATCTTTTGGTACTTATTACTATTATACTTTTTAAAATATTACACTTTTTTCCTTTAATTTGTCCCATTGAAATGAATGGGAAACTTCTACAATTCTGCTAAAACTTGCTTGTCTTTGAAACTTAACTACTTCCTCATACTTTCACCTAGAAACTCCATTCAAACTTTAAAACGTTCTCAGATGATTGGGCTATTCCTGTGTGATTCAGCTTTTTCATATCTGTTACCGTTTTCATGTAATGACTCTTTAAGTTTTCAGTTACAACTTTGTGATTTTTCAGAAAATACATGTGTTGCTATGGTTGCTATGCAATTAACTCCCACTGCACACTCGTCCGTTCTGAATTTTCTCTTCATGTCTGAACAACTCCTTGCTACTCGCTCAATTTCCACTCAACTTCCACAAATTATACATCAAAACGTAGGTATTTTTGCTGGCTTTAAGACAGTGTCACTATAATTATTGTGAGAGTTACGTTTTTTTCACAATTTGCCTCGAAGTGACACATGGTCTAAAAACTCCCCATTCAAAGTCTATGGGGAGGTTGTGAAACTCAGAGCTGAACTAGAAAAAATTGCATTTCCTGCGAAAATGCTGTGTGGATGCCTTACGCTGAAGATTTCTGCTGAAAAAAGCAGAAAAAGTTGAAAAAACAAAAAACATTGCCCTGAGCGAGATTCGAACCTGGCCTTTCTGATCTATAGGCGGCGTCTCACCTTACTGGACCAAACTGATTCTTACAAAGAAGAGGTGGAGAGACTGACAATTCTGGTGAAATTAGCAGAAGCTGCTTAGTATTGTGCTAATAAGAGGTGAAAAGGCTAAACATTTAGCAGAAAAGAGGTGAATCAGAAGAAGTTCTGCTGAAAAGAGGTAAAGAAGCAAAAAGATGAGTTGAAAAGAGGTGTAGAAGTGCTTGCTGAAGATGGCTGTATGTGTAATGACACACTGGAGAGTGTCAAGAAAGCAGAGCGCATGCAAGCAGGGAACATGTGTAGCAACTGTCACAGGTAGGATTCGAAACTCTGCCCCCGGGTCTCACGGCAGCTGCCCTACCCTCTGAGCCAAATGAGTTCTGGTCTCAAGCAAATATATGATGAGAGAGAAAATGTGCACTGTGGAGCAGAAGCTCAAATTAGCAGAAAAGAGGTGAAGAGGAAGAACTTTGTTGTGAAATGAGGTAAAGAAACTGAAATTTGTGCTTAAAACAAGTGAAAAAGCTGAACTCTGAAATCCTGCTAAAACAGTAGTAGAGGCTGATATTTTTCAGCTACTCACTGAGCCAAACTGGTTCTCACGTAACTGAAAAAAGGTGGAAAAGCTTAAAATTCTAATGAAAACAGCAGAAGAGGCTAAGTGCACTGTGGAGCAGGAGCTCTAATTAGCAGAAAAGAGGTGAAGAGGAATAATTTCTGCTGAAAAGAGGTAAAGAAGCAAAAAGCCGAGTTGAAAAGAAGTGTAGAAGCAGAAGTGCTTGCTGAAGATGGCTGTATGTGTAATGACACACTGGAGAGTGTCAAGAAAGCAGAGCGCATGCAAGCAGTGAACATGTGTAGCAGCTGTCACAGGTAGGATTCGAACCTCTGCCACCGGGTCTCACGACAGATGCCCTACCCTCTGAGCCAAATGAGTTCTGGTCACAAGCAAAGATATGATGAGAGGGAAAATGTGCACTGTGGAGCAGCAGCTCAAATTAGCAGAAAAGAGGTGAAGAGGAAGAACTTTGTTGTGAAATGAGGTAAAGAAACTGAAATTTGTGCTTAAAACAAGTGAAAAAGCTGAACTCTGAAATCCTGCTAAAACAGCAGAAGAGGCTGATATTTTTCAGCTACTCATTGAGCCAAACTGGTTCTCACGTAACTGAAAAAAGGTGGAAAAGCTTAAAATTCTAATGAAAACAGCAGAAGAGGCTGAGTGCACTGTGGAACAGAAGCTCAAATTAGCAGAAAAGAGGTGAAAACAGCAGAAGAGGGTGAGATTTGTGCTGATAAGAGGTGAAACTGCGGAACCAATCAGAGGTACTGCTTCTGTCTGCTTCATCAGGCTGTGTACTTGTATGTATTTCTGCCATAGACTGTTAACCAGAATCTGAGGTCCATATTAGAAAAGCTGCTAAAATCATTAAACTTTGCAGAATTGTAATAAATTATCAATATGAATTACCGGTCTGTGATAGTGTATAAATTTGTAGTTAAAAAAAAAACATGTGGGCCAAGGTGGAATCGAACCCATGACCTCTGGTCTGAAGAGCGGTGTCATTACCAATCGCGCCACCTCTAAGGGGGCGGGCGCTTTGAAAAAAAGGGTGATGAGGAGTCAGAATTAGATCGCGGTGAGACGCGAAAAACGCCGTTTTTTGGAGTTACAAAACGTCGTGTAACTCAAAAACTAGGTGGGATAGAAGCATAATTCTTGCACTGGGTGAATCAGCGGACTTTGGTGTACTTTGACTGCGATTTACATAGCTCTTTGTATCTCCGTCGCGGAGATATGACGAGAGAAGAAACGGCTTCATTTTCGGAATTTGAAAAATGAGAGGAGGACAGATTTCCACCCCTCAAACAAGTCTAACTCATCTCAGAACGGTAATAGGTGAGAAAATAATTCTTGAATTGTGAGTGTCAGGAGTGTCTGAAGATATACAGGGACAAGCCTCATGTCTTAACTTTGCTTCGTTAAGGAGATATGACGATTTGAAAATGCCTTCAGTTTCAGTATTTCAGCTCTGAGTTTCACAACCTCCCCATAGACTTTGAATGGGGAGTTTTTAGACCATGTGTCACTTCGAGGCAAATTGTGAAAAAAACGTAACTCTCACAATAATTATAGTGACACTGTCTTAAAGCCAGCAAAAATACCTACGTTTTGATGTATAATTTGTGGAAGTTGAGTGGAAATTGAGCGAGTAGCAAGGAGTTGTTCAGACATGAAGAGAAAATTCAGAACGGACGAGTGTGCAGTGGGAGTTAATTGCATAGCAACCATAGCAACACATGTATTTTCTGAAAAATCACAAAGTTGTAACTGAAAACTTAAAGAGTCATTACATGAAAACGGTAACAGATATGAAAAAGCTGAATCACACAGGAATAGCCCAATCATCTGAGAACGTTTTAAAGTTTGAATGGAGTTTCTAGGTGAAAGTATGAGGAAGTAGTTAAGTTTCAAAGACAAGCAAGTTTTAGCAGAATTGTAGAAGTTTCCCATTCATTTCAATGGGACAAATTAAAGGAAAAAAGTGTAATATTTTAAAAAGTATAATAGTAATAAGTACCAAAAGATATAGCAGTCGAAAGCAGAAATAGCAGAACAGTTTAGAGTTTGAATGGTAAAAATCGGCTGAAAACTGAGGGAGTAGTTAAGCGGCAAAGAAACGGAGCAACTAGAATAATAAAGGATAAAGAATAAAGAGAAACAGGATCTCAATAGTGTGGATGCCTACGGCATCCACCCAAATACTGAAACTGAAGGCATTTTCAAATCGTCATATCTCCTTAACGAAGCAAAGTTAAGACATGAAGCTTGTCCCTGTATATCTTCAGACACTCCTGACACTCACAATTCAAGAATTATTTTCTCACCTATTACCGTTCTGAGATGAGTTAGACTTGTTTGAGGGGTGGAAATCTGTCCTCCTCTCATTTTTCAAATTCCGAAAATGAAGCCGTTTCTTCTCTCGTCATATCTCCGCGACGGAGATACAAAGAGCTATGTAAATCGCAGTCAAAGTACACCAAAGTCCGCTGATTCACCCAGTGCAAGAATTATGCTTCTATCCCACCTAGTTTTTGAGTTACACGACGTTTTGTAACTCCAAAAAACGGCGTTTTTCGCGTCTCACCGCGATCTAATTCTGACTCCTCATCACCCTTTTTTTCAAAGCGCCCGCCCCCTTAGAGGTGGCGCGATTGGTAATGACACCGCTCTTCAGACCAGAGGTCGTGGGTTCGATTCCACCTTGGCCCACATGTTTTTTTTTTAACTACAAATTTATACACTATCACAGACCGGTAATTCATATTGATAATTTATTACAATTCTGCAAAGTTTAATGATTTTAGCAGCTTTTCTAATATGGACCTCAGATTCTGGTTAACAGTCTATGGCAGAAATACATACAAGTACACAGCCTGATGAAGCAGACAGAAGCAGTACCTCTGATTGGTTCCGCAGTTTCACCTCTTATCAGCACAAATCTCACCCTCTTCTGCTGTTTTCACCTCTTTTCTGCTAATTTGAGCTTCTGTTCCACAGTGCACTCAGCCTCTTCTGCTGTTTTCATTAGAATTTTAAGCTTTTCCACCTTTTTTCAGTTACGTGAGAACCAGTTTGGCTCAATGAGTAGCTGAAAAATATCAGCCTCTTCTGCTGTTTTAGCAGGATTTCAGAGTTCAGCTTTTTCACTTGTTTTAAGCACAAATTTCAGTTTCTTTACCTCATTTCACAACAAAGTTCTTCCTCTTCACCTCTTTTCTGCTAATTTGAGCTGCTGCTCCACAGTGCACATTTTCCCTCTCATCATATCTTTGCTTGTGACCAGAACTCATTTGGCTCAGAGGGTAGGGCATCTGTCGTGAGACCCGGTGGCAGAGGTTCGAATCCTACCTGTGACAGCTGCTACACATGTTCACTGCTTGCATGCGCTCTGCTTTCTTGACACTCTCCAGTGTGTCATTACACATACAGCCATCTTCAGCAAGCACTTCTGCTTCTACACTTCTTTTCAACTCGGCTTTTTGCTTCTTTACCTCTTTTCAGCAGAAATTATTCCTCTTCACCTCTTTTCTGCTAATTAGAGCTCCTGCTCCACAGTGCACTTAGCCTCTTCTGCTGTTTTCATTAGAATTTTAAGCTTTTCCACCTTTTTTCAGTTACGTGAGAACCAGTTTGGCTCAGTGAGTAGCTGAAAAATATCAGCCTCTACTACTGTTTTAGCAGGATTTCAGAGTTCAGCTTTTTCACTTGTTTTAAGCACAAATTTCAGTTTCTTTACCTCATTTCACAACAAAGTTCTTCCTCTTCACCTCTTTTCTGCTAATTTGAGCTTCTGCTCCACAGTGCACATTTTCTCTCTCATCATATATTTGCTTGAGACCAGAACTCATTTGGCTCAGAGGGTAGGGCAGCTGCCGTGAGACCCGGGGGCAGAGTTTCGAATCCTACCTGTGACAGTTGCTACACATGTTCCCTGCTTGCATGCGCTCTGCTTTCTTGACACTCTCCAGTGTGTCATTACACATACAGCCATCTTCAGCAAGCACTTCTACACCTCTTTTCAACTCATCTTTTTGCTTCTTTACCTCTTTTCAGCAGAACTTCTTCTGATTCACCTCTTTTCTGCTAAATGTTTAGCCTTTTCACCTCTTATTAGCACAATACTAAGCAGCTTCTGCTAATTTCACCAGAATTGTCAGTCTCTCCACCTCTTCTTTGTAAGAATCAGTTTGGTCCAGTAAGGTGAGACGCCGCCTATAGATCAGAAAGGCCAGGTTCGAATCTCGCTCAGGGCAATGTTTTTTGTTTTTTCAACTTTTTCTGCTTTTTTCAGCAGAAATCTTCAGCGTAAGGCATCCACACAGCATTTTCGCAGGAAATGCAATTTTTTCTAGTTATTATTCTAGTTGCTTCCGTACACTTTTCGCCGTTTAACTACTTCCACAATTTTTGTGCTATTTTCACCGTTCAAACTTTAAACTATTCAGCTATTTTTGCTAATTCCTGCTACGATTTTTGCTATTTTTAACTATTATACTTTTTAAAATATTAAGCTTTTTTCCTTTAATTTGTCCCATTGAAATGAATGGGAAACTTCTGCAATTCTGCTAAATTTTGCCTGTTTTTGAAACTTAACTACTTCCTCATATTTTCACCTAGAACAACCATTCAAATTTTAAAATGTTCACAAATTATTTGGCTATTCAGGTATGATTCAGCTTTTTCAAATCTTCTACTGTTTTACTTTTATGCCTCTTAAAGTTTTGAGTTGCAAAATTGTGATTTTTCACAAAATACATGTGTTGTTATGGTTGCTATGCTCTTGGCTTCCAGTGTGCCACTGAAGGTTTTGCAATTTTCACTTCATGTCCGAACAACTTCCTGCTACTTGCTCAATTTTCACTCAACTTCCACAAATTATACATCAAAACGTAGGTATTTTTGCTGGCTTTCAGAAAATGTCACCATCATTGTTGTGGGATTTATAGAATTTTTGCAAATCTCCTCAGACTAACACAAGGTCAGAAAACTCTCCATATAAAGTGAATGGAGAGCTTGTTCAAAATCACCGCTGGATTTCTGTAATGAGAGGCATATTCGAATCGTCATATCTCCTTAACGAAGCAAAGTTAAGACATGAGGCTTGTCCCCGAATATCTTCAGACACCCCTGACGCTCACAATTCAAGAATTTCTTTCTCACCTATTACCGTTCTGAAATGAGTTGGACTTGTTTGAGGGTAGGAAATTCGTCCTTCGCTCAGATTTCTTCAGATTTCAAACTGTGGAAATGAACCACTTTTTTCTCTCGTCATAACTTTTTGTTGGATTTCCACAGAGACCTGAAAATTTCCATGATTGTTCACCAAAGCCTGCTGTCTCTTACGGTGAAAGAATGATATCGATACTCCAAATAGATTTCGAGTTAGAAAGCGTTGTTTGAGGGCAAGTCAAGGCAGTTTTTGCTTCGCTCTACTCAGTTATGGTGCATTACAAGTCAAATATCTTTAATAATTCATATTTTAATGATAAATTGTAAACACTGGAAGATTCCCCCATCTCTTCTGAACAAAACGGTGTAAGAATGACCGCTCTAGCCCCTACGGTTTGGAAATTATGGTCATTTGTTTGAGGGGAGTCCTCACTATGAGAAATAGGCTGCAATAATCCTGTGCCTCTCTGTGCTGCGTGTGTAAAAAGAGGCACATGTTTTGGCGGGAAAAAGTACACAGGCTCTCTGATTGGTGGATTCAAATTCAGCAGCTCCCAGGCTGACCTAGAAACTTACTTCTCTCTCCCTGTGCATTTTTTTGCTGTTTTTTTCATTTAACAAGTATATTTGAGGGACCCTCAGCATGTTCAGCATTTTTTCAGCTGTCCATTTTGCTTTTCCAATTTTTCTGTTTAACTTATTACTATTGTGCTAAATAATACTCTTTCTGCTATTTTATAAGATTTGTGCCTAATATAGTATTTCTGCTAAATTACAGTATTTCTGCTTTTTATACTATTTGTGCTAAAACATAGTATTTCAACTAAATGTAGTATTTATGCTTAATCATAGTATTTCTATATATTTCTGCCAGGTCCCCAGGCAGCCAATCCTCTGTGAGGACTGAGAAATTCAAATTTTCAAATCAGGGCCTGCACGGCTTCCCAGCCAATCATATATGTGTCCTGAGGCATTCAAATTTGCATATTGGGGGCTTCATGGCTTCTAAGCCAGCCAATCATATCTGAAGGCTGAGGAATTCAAATCCACAAATCAGGGCCTGCACAGCTTCCCAGCCAGCCAATCATGTATGTGGGCTCCAGGTATTCAAATTTGCATATTGGGGAATTCGTGGCTTCTAAGTCAACAAGTCATCCATGTCATATATCTCTAAAAATTCATATTTTAATGATAAATTGTCAACACTTGAAGATTCCCCCATCTCTTCTGAACAAAACGGTGTAAGAATGACCGCTCTAGCCCCTATGGTTAGGAAATTATGGTCATTTGTTTGAGGGGAATCCTCACTATGTGAAATAAACTGAAAGAAGCAGGTCTATGTCTCTGTGCTGCGTGTGTAAAAAGATGCACCTGTTTTGGCGGGAAAACGTAAACAGCCTCTCTGATTGGTGGATTCAAATTCAGCAGCTCCCAGGCTGACCTAGAAACTTAGTCCTCTCTCCCTGTGTGTGTGTGTGTGTGTGTGTGTGTGTGTGTGTGTGTGTGTGTGTGTGTGTGTGTGTGTGTGTTTAGTGGGAGAGAGGGGACCCTGCCCTTATTTGACAGCATGTCATTGTAGGATTTAAATTGAACATAGTTAGACTGGTTGACTGGATCAGAGCCTGTGTTTGTGTGTCCCTCTGTGCATTTGTGTTTCAATAAGTTATTACTATTCTGCTAAATCATAGTATTTCTGGTACTTTTCGGTACTTGTGCTAAATACAGTATTTCTGCTAAATCATACTATTTCTGCTTTTCATAGGATTTATGCCTAATATAGTATTTCTGCTAAATTATAGTATTTCTGCTTTTTATAGGATTTGTGCCTAACATAGTATTTCTGCTAAATTATAGTATTTCTGCTTTTTATACTATTTGTTCTAAATTATAGTATTTCTGCTTTTTATAGGATTTGTGCTTAATATAGTATTTCTGCTAAATTATAGTTTTTCTTCTTTTTATAATATTTGTGCTAAAACATAGTATTTCTACTAAATGTAGTATTTATGCTTAATAATAGTATTTCTATATATTTCTGCCAGGTCCCCAGGCAGCCAATCCTCTGTGAGGACTGAGACATTCAAATTTTCAAATCAGGGCCTGCACAGTTTCCCAGCCAATCAAATAAGTGTCCTGAGGCATTCAAATTTGCATATTGGGGCCTTCGTGGCTTCTAAGCCAGCCAATCATATCTGAGGGCTGAGGAATTCAAATCCACAAATCAGGGCCTGCACGGCTTCCCAGCCAGCCAATCACATATGTGGTCTCAGGCATTCAAATTTGCATATTGGGGAATTCGTGGCTTCTAAGTCAACAAGTCATCCATGTCATATATCTCTAAAAATTCATATTTTAATATTAAATTGTCAACACTTGAAGATTCCCCCATCTCTTCTGAACAAAACGGTGTAAGAATGACCGTTCTAGCCCCTACGGTTAGGAAATTATGGTCATTTGTTTGAGGGGAGTCGTCACTATGAGAAATAGACTGCAAAAATCCTGTGCCTCTCTGTGCTGCTGCGTGTGTAAACAGATGCACCTGTTTTGGTGGGGAAAAGTGCACAGCCTCTGTGATTGGTGGATTCAAATTCACCAGCTCCCAGGCTGACCTAGAAACTTACTTCTCTCTCCCTGTGTGTGTGTGTGTGTGTGTGTGTGTGTGTGTGTGTGTGACAGAGAGAGAGAGAGAGAGAGAGAGAGAGAAAGGCTTTTAATGGGATGATCTCATTCTAAGATTTAAATTCAATATATTTAGACTGGTTGACTGAATTGGATCTTGTGTGTGGGTCTCTCTGTGCATGTGTGTTTCCTCATGTGTACATATTTGTGATTGTGTGGCTGTAATAAATTTTTTTGCAGATTTTTGTCATTTAACAAGTATATTTGAGGGACCCTCAGCATGTTCAGCATTTTTTCAGCTGTCCATTTTGCTTTTCCAATTTTTCTGTTTAACTTATTACTATTGTGCTAAATCATACTGTTTCTGCTATTTTATAAGATTTGTGCTTAATATACTATTTCTGCTTTTATAGGATTTGTGCTTAATATAGTATTTCTGCTAAATGTAGTATTTATGCTTAATCATACTATTTCTGCTTTTCATAGTATTTGTGCTTAATATAGTATTTCTGCTAAATTTAGTATTTCTGATTAATTATAGTTTTTCTACTAAATCATAGTACAGTATTTCTGCTTTTTATGGGATTTGTGCTAAAACAAAGTATTTCTACTAAATGTAGTATTTGTGCTTAATCATACCATTTCTGCTTTTTATAGGATTTGTGCTTAATATAGTATTTCTGCTAAATTATAGTATTTCTGCCAAATTATAATATTTGTGCTAAAACATAGTCTCAATTTAAAATTACAATATTCATAGTTCATCACAGTGTCTCTGGTAAATCACAATATTTCTGCTCTGTTGTACTATTTTTCTAAATCATAGTGTTTCTGTAATGTTTAAGTATTTTTGGCTAAATATATTCTTTCTGTTATCTTATACTATTTCTCCTAAATTCTTGTATTTTTGAGAAGTTATCATGTTTCTGGTAAGTTACAATATTTCTGCTAAATTCTGCTATTGTATTTCTGCCAAGTATTATGTTTCCTCTAAGATATTGCAGTTCTGCTAAGTTATTCCATTTTAGCAAACTTCTTTTGCTTCTGCAAAGTTTTTACAATTTCTGCAACTTTTCAGCTTTTTCAGCTACTTTTTGCATACAGCTTCAGCTTTAAGCATCCACACTGCATTTTCGCAGGAAATGCAAATTTTTCTAGTTAGTGTGAATGCTTGAAAAGCATTCACAGTATTGTTATTCTAATCTTTATTATTATTATTATATTTTATTTTTCCGTACGTTTTTTGAAAGCCTACTCCTTCAAAACCGTTCAACTTAGAAAAACCATTCAAACATCGTTAGATTCCTATTATTTTGGACAACATTGCTTCTATTTTTCTCATTTTTAACATTTATATTTTTAATTTTATTCAACTTTATTCAACAAAAATTTCCCATGTATTTCAATGGGGATACCCTTCAAATTCTCATTCAACTTACTCATTTTTAAACTCTTACTACTTCAACATACGTTCACATAGAGCCACCATTCAAACTTTAAAACGAAGACAAGACATTCAACTATTCAACTTGTATTTATCTTTTCAATATCTATTATACTTTTTCTTCAGTTCCAGTTTAAGTTTCATGATGTTTTTTCACCCGTTTCAGAGTTTATAATGGGTGTGTATGGGACGGAATGTTGGGGCTAGAGTGAGACAGCTCAACTGCTAGAGTGAGAGGAGCAAAAAAATTAATCTTAAAATCTTTTTTAAAACTGCTGCTGTGTCCTCAGCGTTTGCTCTACAGGTATGATTTTACCCTCAAAACGTAGCCATGGCTGTCCTCTTTCATCCAATGTGTTTACTATTGTCCTAGGTGTTACGGTTCTTTCATAAATGTCACCAATGCACAGCCTCCTCCCTCCAACTCTTCCATAGACTCTAATGTTAAAATGGCTCAGAAGGTTCGTTTGAAAATCAGAAGAGCATGGTGTCTTTCCACTGTCACCACGTCCATATAATAAACTCCACAGGCATGAAAACTGAGAATTAGGTAGACTAGACATGGCTGTCGCTCACGGTGAAAGAATTTTGTCAATACGACTTTTACTTTTCATTTGGGAACGATTTGTTTCGGCCTGACTTTTCTGTTCATTTTAAGGAGCAAAAGTGAGGCGCATGTCTGTGTACGTGTGTATGGAGCCATTGGGTGCAGTCACTATAGCAACCAGGCTCACACCTGCCTGCTTAACGAGCTCTGCCTGCCACTGTACCAAGATTCATCTTAAACACTTCTCTTTCAACTGCTGCTGTCTCCACAGTGTTACAGCCATCATTTTACCCTCAAAATGTCGCCATTATTGTTCTCTTTCCAACACAGTGTCTTTCAAAGCTCAGACATTTAAACTTTTTAAACTGTGTGGATCCAAGTGGAGGGATCACATTTTAGTCATTCAGTGATTCAAAGAATATGACCTTTTAATATTCATTCAGATGTTTTCTGACTCTAAAGGTTCTTTTCTCATTTCTTAGGGTTTTCTAATTTACAATTAAAACATTTTCAGCTTTTTTCCAACTTCTTCTTCTGTGTAACCTTCAGCTTTTAGCAGTTCAGCACTTTTGTTTTCAGGTTAAATTTTGTTTTGTTTTTTTATCTCATTAAAAAAGTTTTAACTCAAAATTCAGCAATTAATTCATTTCAGTGCATACATTCAGATTCAAGCATTCACACTGCAGTTTCTTCAGAAAATGCACTTTCTAGTTATATTTTATTCTGTATTCCGTACGTTTTTTGTAAGCCTACTCCTTCAAAACCGTTCAACTTAGAAAAACCATTCAAACACCGTTAGATTCCTATTCTTTTGGACAACACTGCTTCTATTTTTCATATTTTTAACATTTATATTTTTAATTTTATTCAACTTTATTCAATAAAAATTTATAATGTATTTCAATGGGGAGACCCTTCAAATCCTCATTCAACTTACTCATTTTTAAACTCTTACTACTTCCACATACATTGACATAGAGCCACCATTCAAACTTTAAAACGAAGACAAGACATTCAACTATTCAACTTGTATTTATCTTTTCAATATCTATTATACTTTTTCTTCAGTTCCAGTTTAAGTTTCATGATGTTTTTTCACCCGTTTCAGAGTTTATAATGGGTGTGTATGGGACGGAATGTTGGGGCTAGAGTGAGGCAGCTCAACTGCTAGAGTGAGAGGAGCAAAAAAATTAATCTTAAAATCTTTTTTAAAACTGCTGCTGTGTCCGCAGCGTTTGCTCTACAGGTATGATTTTACCCTCAAAACGTAGCCATCGCTGTCCTCTTTCATCCAATGTGTTTACTATTGTCCTAGGTGTTATGGTTCTTTCATAAATGTCACCAATGCACAGCCTCCTCCCTCCAACTCTTCCATAGACTCTAATGTTAAAATGGCTCAGAAGGTTCGTTTGAAAATCAGAAGAGCATGGTGTCTTTACACTGTCACCACGTCCATATAATAAACTCCACAGGCATGAAAACTGAGAATTCAGTAGACTAGAAGCTGCTGTCGCTCACGGTGAAAGAATTTCGTCAATACGACTTGTACTTTTCATATGGGAACGATTTGTTTCGGCCTGACTTTTCTGTTCATTTTAAGCAGCAAAAGTGAGGCGCATGTCTGTGTACGTGTGTATGGAGCCATTGGGTGCGGTCACTATAGCAACCAGGCTCACACCTGCCTGCTTAACGAGCTCTGCCTGCCACTGTACCAAGATTCATCTTAAGCACTTCTCTTTCAACTGCTGCTGTGTCCACAGTGTTACAGCCATCATTTTACCCTCAAATTGTCGCCATTATTGTTCTTTTTCCAACATCTTGTCTTTCAAAGCTCAGACATTTAAACTTTTTAAACTGTGTGGATCCAAGTGGAGGGATCACATTTTAGTCATTCAGTGATTCAAAGAATATGACCTTTTAATATTCTTTCAGATGTTTTCTGACTCTAAATGTTCTTTTCTCATTTCTTAGGTTTTTCTAATTTACAATTAAAACATTTTCAGCTTTTTTCCAACTTCTTCTTCTGTGTAACCTTCAGCTTTTAGCAGTTCAGCACTTTTGTTTTCAGGTTAAATTCGGGTTTTTTTTTTAATCTCATTCAAAATTTTTAACTTAAATTCAGTAATTATTTCATTTCAATGCATACATTCAGATTCAAGCATTCACACTGCAGTTTCTTCAGAAAATGCACTTTCTAGTTATTAGTGTGAATGCTTGAAAAGCATTCACAGTATTGTTCTTCTAATCTTTATTCTATTTTATTATTATGGATTCCGTACGTTTTTTGTAATCTATCTCCTTCAAAACCGTTCAACTTAGAAAAACCATTCAAACACCATTAGATTCCTATTCTTTTGGACATGACTGCTTCTATTTTTCTCATTTTTAACATTTATATTTTTAATTTTATTCAACTTTTTTCAACAAAAATTTCCCATGTATTTCAATGGGGAGACCCTTCAAATTCTCATTCAACTTCCTCCTCTTTAAACTGTATCTACTTCCACATACATTGACATAGAGCCACCATTCAAACTTTAAAACGAAGACAAGACATTCAACTATTCAACTTGTATTTATCTTTTCAATATCTATTATACTTTTTCTTCAGTTCCAGTTTAAGTTTCATGATGTTTTTTCACCCGTTTCAGAGTTTATAATGGGTGTGTATGGGACGGAATGTTGGGGCTAGAGTGAGACAGCTCAACTGCTAGAGTGAGAGGAGCAAAAAAATTTATCTTAAAATCTTTTTTAAAACTGCTGCTGTGTCCGCAGCGTTTGCTCTACAGGTATGATTTTACCCTCAAAACGTAGCCATGGCTGTCCTCTTTCATCCAATGTGTTTACTATTGTACTAGGTGTTATGGTTCTTTCGTAAATGTCACCAATGCACAGCCTCCTCCCTCCAACTCTTCCATAGACTCTAATGTTAAAACGGCTCAGAAGGTTCGTTTGAAAATCAGAAGAGCATGGTGTTTTTACACTGTCACCACGTCCATATAATAAACTCCACAGGCATGAAAACTGAGAATTAGGTAGACTGGACATTGCTGCCGCTCACGGTGAAAGAATTTCGTCAATACGACCTATACTTTTCATTTGGGAGCGATTTGTTTCGGCCTGACTTTTCTGTTCATTTTAAGCAGCAAAAGTGAGGTGCATGTCTGTGTCCGTGTGTATGGAGCCATTGGGTGCGGTCACTATAGCAACCAGGCTCACACCTGCCTGCTTAACGAGCTCTGCCTGCCACTGTGCCAAGATTCATCTTAAGCACTTCTCTTTCAACTGCTGCTGTGTCCACAGTGTTAAAGCCATCATTTTACCCTCAAAACGTCGCCATCGTTGTTCTTTTTCCAACATCTTGTCTTTCAAAGCTCAGAGATGTAAACTTTTTAAACTGTGTGGGTCCAAGTGGAGGGATCACATTTTAGTCATTCAGTGATTCAAAGAATATGACCTTTTAATATTCTTTCAGATGTTTTCTGACTCTAAATGTTCTTTTCTCATTTCTTAGGTTTTTCTAATTTACAATTAAAACATTTTCAGCTTTTTTCCAACTTCTTCTTCTGTGTAACCTTCAGCTTTTAGCAGTTCAGCACTTTTGTTTTCAGGTTAAATTCGTGTTTTTTTTTTGTTTTTTTTTAATCTCATTCAATATTTTTAACTCAAAATTCAGTAATTATTTCATTTCAATGCATACATTCAGATTCAAGCATTCACACTGCAGTTTCTTCAGAAAATGCACTTTCTAGTTATTATATTTTATCTATTCCGTACGTTTTTTGTAATCCTATAACTTCAAAACCGTTCAACTTAGAAAAACCATTCAAACACCGTTAGATTCCTATTCTTTTGGACAACACTGCTTCTATTTTTCATATTTTTAACATTTATATTTTTAATTTTATTCAACTTTATTCAACAAAAATTTATAATGTATTTCAATGGGGAGACCCTTCAAATCCTCATTCAACTTACTCATTTTTAAACTCTTACTACTTCCACATACATTGACATAGAGCCACCATTCAAACTTTAAAACGAAGACAAGACATTCAACTATTCAACTTGTATTTATCTTTTCAATATCTATTATACTTTTTCTTCAGTTCCAGTTTAAGTTTCATGATGTTTTTTCACCCGTTTCAGAGTTTATAATGGGTGTGTATGGGACGGAATGTTGGGGCTAGAGTGAGACAGCTCAACTGCTAGAGTGAGAGGAGCAAAAAAATTAATCTTAAAATCTTTTTTAAAACTGCTGCTGTGTCCGCAGCGTTTGCTCTACAGGTATGATTTTACCCTCAAAACGTAGCCATGGCTGTCCTCTTTCATCCAATGTGTTTACTATTGTACTAGGTGTTATGGTTCTTTCATAAATGTCACCAATGCACAGCCTCCTCCCTCCAACTCTTCCATAGACTCTAATGTTAAAATGGCTCAGAAGGTTCGTTTGAAAATCAGAAGAGCATGGTGTCTTTCCACTGTCACCACGTCCATATAATAAGCTCCACAGGCATGAAAACTGAGAATTAGGTAGACTAGACATTGCTGTCGCTCACGGTGAAAGAATTTTGTCAATACGACTTTTACTTTTCATTTGGGAGCGATTTGTTTCGGCCTGACTTTTCTGTTCATTTTAAGCAGCAAAAGTGAGGTGCATGTCTGTGTCCGTGTGTATGGAGCCATTGGGTGCGGTCACTATAGCAACCAGGCTCACACCTGCCTGCTTAACGAGCTCTCTCTGCCACTCTGCCAAAATTCATCTTAAACACTTCTCTTTCAACTGCTGCTGTGTCCACAGTGTTAAAGCCATCATTTTACCCTCAAAACGTCGCCATCGTTGTTCTTTTTCCAACATCTTGTCTTTCAAAGCTCAGAGATGTAAACTTTTTAAACTGTGTGGGTCCAAGTGGAGGGATCACATTTTAGTCATTCAGTGATTCAAAGAATATGACCTTTTAATATTCTTTCAGATGTTTTCTGACTCTAAATGTTCTTTTCTCATTTCTTAGGGTTTTCTAATTTACAATTAAAACATTTTCAGCTTTTGTCCAACTTCTTCTTCTGTGTAACCTTCAGCTTTTAGCAGTTCAGCACTTTTGTTTTCAGGTTAAATTCGGGTTTTTTTTTTTATCTCATTCAAAATTTTTAACTTAAATTCAGTAATTATTTCATTTCAATGCATACATTCAGATTCAAGCATTCACACTGCAGTTTCTTCAGAAAATGCACTTTCTAGTCTTTATTAGTGTGAATGCTTGAAAAGCATTCACAGTATTGTTATTCTAATCTTTATTATTATTATTATTAGTGTGAATGCTTGAAAAGCATTCACAGTATTGTTCTTCTAATCTTTATTATTATATTTTATTATTATTATCTATTCCGTACGTTTTTTGAAAGCCAACTCCTTCAAAACCGTTCAACTTAGAAAAACCATTCAAACACCGTTAGATTCCTATTCTTTTGGACAACATTGCTTCTATTTTTCTCATTTTTAACATTTATATTTTTAATTTTATTCAACTTTTTTCAACAAAAATTTATAATGTATTTCAATGGGGAGACCCTTCAAATTCTCATTCAACTTCATCCTCTTTAAACTGTATCTACTTCCACATACATTGACATAGAGCCACCATTCAAACTTTAAAACGAAGACAAGACATTCAACTATTCAACTTGTATTTATCTTTTCAATATCTATTATACTTTTTCTTCAGTTCCAGTTTAAGTTTCATGATGTTTTTTCACCCGTTTCAGAGTTTATAATGGGTGTGTATGGGACGGAATGTTGGGGCTAGAGTGAGGCAGCTCAACTGCTAGAGTGAGAGGAGCAAAAAAATGAATCTTAAAATCTTTTTTAAAACTGCTGCTGTGTCCGCAGCGTTTGCTCTACAGGTATGATTTTACCCTCAAAATGTAGCCATCGCTGTCCTCTTTCATCCAATGTGTTTACTATTGTACTAGGTGTTATGGTTCTTTCATAAATGTCACCAATGCACAGCCTCCTCCCTCCAACTCTTCCATAGACTCTAATGTTAAAATCGCTCAGAAGGTTGGTTTGAAAATCAGAAGAGCATGGTGTCTTTCCACTGTCACCATGTCCATATAATAAACTCCACAGGCATGAAAACTGAGAATTCAGTAGACTAGAAGCTGCTGTCGCTCACGGTGAAAGAATTTTGTCAATACGACTTTTACTTTTCATTTGGGAACGATTTGTTTCGGCCTGACTTTTCTGTTCATTTTAAGCAGCAAAAGTGAGGCGCATGTCTGTGTACGTGTGTATGGAGCCATTGGGTGCGGTCACTATAGCAACCAGGCTCACACCTGCCTGCTTAACGAGCTCTGCCTGCCACTGTACCAAGATTCATCTTAAGCACTTCTCTTTCAACTGCTGCTGTGTCCACAGTGTTACAGCCATCATTTTACCCTCAAATTGTCGCCATTATTGTTCTCTTTCCAACACCGTGTCTTTCAAAGCTCAGGCATTTAAACTTTTTAAACCGTGTGGATCAAAGTGGAGGGATCACATTTTCTTCATTCAGTGATTCAAAGAATATGACCTTTTAATATTCATTCAGATGTTTTCTGACTCTAAATGTTCTTTTCTCATTTCTTAGGGTTTTCTAATTTACATTTAAAGCATTTTCAGCTTTTTTCCAACTTCTTCTTCTGTGTAACCTTCAGCTTTTAGCAGTTCAGCACCTTTGTTTTCAGGTTAAATTTGATTTTTTGATTTTTTTTTTAATTTCATTCAATATTTTTAACTCAAAATTCAGCAATTAATTCATTTCAGTGCATACATTCAGATTCAAGCATTCACACTGCAGTTTCTTCAGAAAATGCACTTTCTAGTTATTATATTTTATTTTTCCGTACGTTTTTTGTAATCCTATAACTTCAAAACCGTTCAACTTAGAAAAACCATTCAAACACCGTTAGATTCCTATTCTTTTGAACAACACTGCTTCTATTTTTCATATTTTTAACATTTATATTTTTAATTTTATTCAACTTTTTTCAACAAAAATTTATAATGTATTTCAATGGGGAGACCCTTCAAATCCTCATTCAACTTACTCATTTTTAAACTCTTACTACTTCCACATACATTGACATAGAGCCACCATTCAAACTTTAAAACGAAGACAAGACATTCAACTATTCAACTTGTATTTATCTTTTCAATATCTATTATACTTTTTCTTCAGTTCCAGTTTAAGTTTCATGATGTTTTTTCACCCGTTTCAGAGTTTATAATGGGTGTGTATGGGACGGAATGTTGGGGCTAGAGTGAGGCAGCTCAACTGCTAGAGTGAGAGGAGCAAAAAAATTAATCTTAAAATCTTTTTTAAAACTGCTGCTGTGTCCGCAGCGTTTGCTCTACAGGTCTGATTTTACCCTCAAAACGTAGCCATGGCTGTCCTCTTTCATCCAATGTGTTTACTATTGTACTAGGTGTTATGGTTCTTTCATAAATGTCACCAATGCACAGCCTCCTCCCTCCAACTCTCCCATAGACTCTAATGTTAAAATGGCTCAGAAGGTTCGTTTGAAAATCAGAAGAGCATGGTGTCTTTCCACTGTCACCACGTCCATATAATAAGCTCCACAGGCATGAAAACTGAGAATTAGGTAGACTAGACATTGCTGTCGCTCACGGTGAAAGAATTTTGTCAATACGACTTTTACTTTTCATTTGGGAGCGATTTGTTTCGGCCTGACTTTTCTGTTCATTTTAAGCAGCAAAAGTGAGGCGCATGTCTGTGTACGTGTGTATGGAGCCATTGGGTGCGGTCACTATAGCAACCAGGCTCACACCTGCCTGCTTAATGAGCTCTGCCTGCCACTGTACCAAGATTCATCTTAAGCACTTCTCTTTCAACTGCTGCTGTGTCCACAGTGTTACAGCCATCATTTTACCCTCAAATTGTCGCCATTATTGTTCTCTTTCCAACACCGTATCTTTCAAAGCTCAGGCATTTAAACTTTTTAAACTGTGTGGATCAAAGTGGAGGGATCACATTTGAGTCATTCAGTGATTCAAAGAATATGACCTTTTAATATTCATTCAGATGTTTTCTGACTCTAAATGTTCTTTTCTCATTTCTTAGGGTTTTCTAATTTACATTTAAAACATTTTCAGTTTTTTTCCAACTCCTTCTTCTGTGTAACTTTCAGCTTTTAGCAGTTCAGCACCTTTGTTTTCAGGTTAAATTCGGGTTTTTTTTTTTTTTTTTTAAATCTCATTCAATATTTTTAACTCAAAATTCAGCAATTAATTCATTTCAGTGCATACATTCAGATTCAAGCATTCACACTGCAGTTTCTTCAGAAAATGCACTTTCTAGTTCTATTTTATTTATTATTCTGTATTCCGTACGTTTTTTGTAATCTATCTCCTTCAAAACCGTTCAACTTAGAAAAACCATTCAAACACCGTTAGATTCCTATTCTTTTGGACATGACTGCTTCTATTTTTCTCATTTCTAACATTTATATTTTTAATTTTATTCAACTTTATTTAACAAAAATTTATAATGTATTTCAATGGAGAGACCCTTCAAATTCTCATTCAAATTCCTCCTCTTTAAACTGTATCTACTTCAACATACGTTCACATAGAGCCTCCATTCAAACTTTAAAACGAAGACAAGACATTCAACTATTCAACTTGTATTTATCTTTTCAATATCTATTATACTTTTTCTTCAGTTCCAGTTTAAGTTTCATGATGTTTTTTCAGCCGTTTCAGAGTTTATAATGGGTGTGTATGGGACGGAATGTTGGGGCTAGAGTGAGACAGCTCAACTGCTAGAGTGAGAGGAGCAAAAAAATTAATCTTAAAATATTTTTTAAAACTGCTGCTGTGTCCGCAGCGTTTGCTCTACAGGTATGATTTTACCCTCAAAACGTAGCCATCGCTGTCCTCTTTCATCCAATGTGTTTACTATTGTACTAGGTGTTATGGTTCTTTCATAAATGTCACCAATGCACAGCCTCCTCCCTCCAACTCTTCCATAGACTCTAATGTTAAAATGGCTCAGAAGGTTCGTTTGAAAATCAGAAGAGCATGGTGTCTTTACACTGTCACCACGTCCATATAATAAACTCCACAGGCATGAAAACTGAGAATTTGGTAGACTGGACATTGCTGCCGCTCACGGTGAAAGAATTTTGTCAATACGACCTATACTTTTCATTTGGGAGCGATTTGTTTAGGGCTGACGTTTCTGTTCATTTTAAGCAGCAAAAGTGAGGTGCATGTCTGTGTGTGTATGGAGCCATTGGGTGCGGTCACTATAGCAACCAGGCTCACACCTGCCTGCTTAACGAGCTCTCTCTCACTCTGCCAAGATTCATCTTAAACACTTCTCTTTCAACTGCTGCTGTGTCCACAGTGTTACAGCCATCATTTTACCCTCAAAATGTCACCATCGTTGTTCTCTTTCCAACATTGTCTTTCAAAGCTCAGACTTTTACATTTTTTAAACTGTGTGGATCCAAGCGGAGGGATCACATTTTAGTCATTCAGTGATTCAAAGAATATGAACTTTTAATGTTCTTTCAGATGTTTTCTGACTCTGAATTTTCTTTTCTCAGTTCTGAGGTTTTTCTAATTTACAATTAAAACATTTTCAGCTTTTTTCCAACTTCTTCTTCTGTGTAACCTTCAGCTTTTAGCAGTTCAGCACTTTTGTTTTCACGTTAAATTCGGATTTTTTTTTATCTCATTCAAAATTTTTAACTCAAAATTCAACAATTAATTCATTTCAGTGCATACATTCAGATTCAAGCATTCACACTGCAGTTTCTTCAGAAAATGCACTTTCTAGTTTTATATTATTGTTAATAATAAATTAATTAAAGTAACAAAACTACCTGAAGAGCCGGTTCAGAGCAAAAAGAGCCGGAAATCCCTTAACTAATGACTAGGTCATTGAATCAGTGTCCGTTGAGTCTCACGTAAGTTGCCTACAATGATATATAAGGTCCAGCAGGTGTCAGTATGGAGCAAAACAGCAACACTCGATACACTTTGGGGAATGTGCAAAAATGCTTCAAGAGGCCTCATCTACGCAGCACATAATTTTTATTTGAAAATAATGAAATTTGTACATTAATTTTGTCTGATGGCATTTTTTTAAACAAACTAAAAAAAATAAATTTAACATTACAACAAGTTACTCAGTACTTGAGTAGCCTTTTCACCAACTACGTTTTTACTTTTAAGTTTTTGGATACTCGACCCACCTCTGTGGCCCATCACAGTATTATCTCAGGACCCGGTAGCAAATACAATTCAAACGTGGTCTTATTTTTATTTTTTATTTTTTATTTCTTTTAATTATCTTAATTGTACATCACCTTGGTCAATGGTTGTTTTAAATGTGCTATATAAATACATTAGACTTTTACTTTATTGTGTAACTCTGCTGTTGTGGAGAGCTTCCTTCCCATATAACCTCCAAAAATGACTGAAACAGAAGTTGGAGGGGAGTGCTTTGCACTTAAATACATCAAATTTCCAGCATGTTAGAAACAAGAGGCCTTAGTTTTGTTAAAGAATTGAAAACGTTTATTAATGAACTCAAGAAAAGTCTTCTTTCAAATCCTACTTAAGCTTACATTTGATTACAAAAAAAAAAAAAAAAAAAAGATTTATACAAAAGCAGTAAAATAATTATTTTATTTTTTTAACATGTATATAGCAAGAATTCTACATATTAACATTTCTTTATTTAAACTAAATCTAGTTTAAAAGATTTCCAGCTACAGCTCATTTCCAGATCTTTGCCCTGGTTAGCATTTATAAAAAAAAAAAAAAAAAAAAAAAAAAACTATCATTTTGCACTTTAAAATCTGTTTTAATTTCTGCTGTCATAGTATAGCTATAGAGATCATCCAAACAAAAAAATACCAACCTTATCTCCCTCTAACTTTGCATTACATACATATAATTGTTTTGCGGGCAGGTATAACATACATATCTGATCAGATATAGGCAGGAGTAGAAATTTAGCTCCTCAAAGTCTGCCTTCAGTGTGGAGAATATACACTACACAAAGGAAAAAAAAAAAAAAAAAACCCCACCAACATAATAAGGCCTCACAAGGAGATATTACCTCAGAAAAGATTACAACTAACTACAGCTGAATTTATTTCAGAGAGCAGTCAGAGTGTTTCTCTAACAGGAGGACAGTCTTTACAGTCAACTCAGCACAGGGACACTGAAGAACCATAACCAACTCTAAACCCAGGATAAAGAGTTTGAGTGAATGTGGTGTTGAAGGTGTGGAGGTGGATCAGAGTGTCAGAGGAGACTCTGTAGAAGGACAGAGTGCCAGCAGGACAGTCCACATACACTGCTGCTCTGTTAGAGACAGAGGAGGAGGAGGAGGAGGAGATGGGCATTTGTCTGTTGTTGTACCAGACAGTAAGAGGACCATCATCAGAGCAGCTCAGATTCCAGGACTGATCATTCAATCCAAACAAATATTCTTCCCTGTCTCCTTTCCTTCTGATGCTTCTGTAACTCACTGATATATAAACGTTTCCTCTCCACTCGACCTCCCAGTAACAGCGACCAGTCAGACCATTTCTACACAGCAGCTGTTCCCAGTAATCAAATCTGTCTGGATGATCAGGATATGACTGAACCTCCTCCACACGTGTCACCTTCCTGTTGTTGTCAGACAGTTGGAGCTTTGTGTTCACTGTGTTTGTGTCGATTGTGAGTTGACAGGAATCTGATGGAGAGAACAAACACAATCCAGCTGCAGTTATTGATCCATCATCTGTTCATTGATTGACACTTTGATGATGACTCCTGACATGATGAAGATGGTTGAATGTGTGCTGCTTTGTTTTCATGAATCCCATTAAAAACACACTTACACTTCCTCAGACCTGGTCTCAACCATCGGACTCCAGCAGGCTCCACCCTGAAAGGAGGAGGGGGGTCAGAGCAGCACAGTCAGCATGCACACATGGACATTACATGGCTCTCACACACACACTGTTACACACTGATAAAGAACACAAATACACTTTCAACAGCAGGTTGAAAAAAAATATTGAAGACATCACAAATTTTATTTACACACACACACACACACACACACACACACACACACACACGGGGTGCAACAATACTCGTATCGATATTGAACCGTTCGATGCTTTCGGTTCGGTACGCATATGTATTGAACAATACAACATTTTTAATTTATTTTATCAACTTTCCTTCTGACCATGCTGTCTGTGTTGAGCGCTCAGTGGATCTGCGCTCGACAGTGCAGCCTAGGCGGAGTAGTCGAACGCAGATTCACTGAGCGCAGCGCAAGCTAGCGAGACAGAAGTTAAGCTCGTTGCAACATGACAACTGCCTCAACGCTACCTGAAACCGAACCTCCCCCACCCTCATTCAGATCTGGCGTTTGGAACTATTTTGGTCTTCATGTGAAGTATGACCCTGAAGGTAAGCGCGTCATGGACTAAAGTAAAACAGTATGTTGGATGTGCCACGCAATGCTCAATTACATGGTGGGAGCTAGTGTGTTAGCGCTGTTAGCTCATTAACGTGTTGACGCCGTCCAGCCCCACGCGCGGGGCGATCCGCGGTAGCTCGTTAACAGAGATTTGCCGTGTTGTGGCGTTAAGGTCATTTCAACGAGATTAACCTGAAAGCACTAGTGGGAACACAACGAATATGACTGCACATTTACACCGACAGCATCCTAGTGCAAAGACAAGTGGAAGCAGACAAAAACAACAAGCACCATGCTACTAACTTTACCAGAGTCATTTAGACAGCCGTTAGCACAGGATTCTCCTTATGGGGACCTGATATGTTTAATATGCTGCTGAGAATATAGCCCAGAAGAAGCGTATAGTATAGCTTTTATTTTGAAAGAGCCATTTCTCTGTAATAAACTCTCTTTTCCAAAGATGAGTGATTTCTCCATCAGATAGATTTTTATTACTTTGTTGTTTCAGCAACATTAAATTTAAAAACTGTACATTTGAGTTAAAATATATATTTATAATTTTAATAAATGACAAATTAAAAAGGCATGAACATTTTTTGTATCGAAAAAATATTGAACCGTGACACCAAAGTATCGAACCGAACCGTGAATTGTGTATCGTTGAGCCCCTAATATATACATGCATACATACATATACACACACACACACACACACACACACACACGTGTATGTTTATATATGTGTGTATGTATGTACATATTATACCAAAATAGTTCCAAACGCCAGATCTGAATGAGGGTGGGGGAGGTTCAATTTGCCATGTTGCAAGGAGAGCTTAACTTCTGTCTCGCTAGCTTGCCCTGCGCTCAGTGGATGTGCGCTCGACAGTGCAGCCTAAGCGGAGTAGTCGAGCGCAGATCCACCGAGCGCTCAACACAGACAGCATCGTCAGAAGGAAAGTTGATAAAATAAATTTAAAAATTTGTATTGTTCGATACATATGCGTACCGAACCGAAAGCACTGTATCGAACGGTTCAGAATCGATACGAGTATCGTTGCACCCCTAGAGAGAGTGTGTGTGTATTATTTTTTATATAATATATATATCAGCCTGTGCGATGGGCCCATCGCAAAAGACGGCGTAAACTGCGATAATTGGGTACCTTAAAATGTTTACACACGTGCTTTAAAGAATTTACCAATCAAAGAAACCCATTTACACATTTGATCAGTCGAATAATGCGTTCATGGCATTAACCAATCAAATGGATTAGAGGCCCGCTTCCAGCGCGAACAACGCTGCAACGAGTCAGAGTTGTAATGGCTGCGAGCGAGACGCGCGACAAGAATGCTACTGAACTCGTGGCTTAAAATAAATAAATAAATAAATAAATAAATAGTACCTCGCTTATTTGGAGGTACTTTGGATTTGGTAAAGACGACGTTCTCCAAACACAGGTGCTCTGCAAAACTTGCCGAACACTCGTGGCAACCACCAGAGGAAACACGACTAATCTCCACCATCATCTTCAACACAACCAGAGAACTGTTTGAAGAGTTCCAGAAAGACAGGGCTAGCCAAACAAAGGTTGCTAATGTTAAGACAAAGAGCGCCGCAGTCCAACAGCCGTCTCTGTGTCAGAGTTTTTCAAGTGGAACTCCTTATGAGAAAACGTCGAAGCGCTACAAAGAAATAACAGAGGCCATTACACATTTTTTGGCTAAAGACATGATGCCTATAAATACAGTTAGCAGAGAGGGCTTCACCAGTCTGATACGTAAAGTGGACCGGAGATACCGCATCCCCTCACGAAACTACTTTTCCCATGTCGCCATTCCACAAATGTACGAAACATGCCGCAAGACCGTCATGTTTGAACTGAGCCAAGCTGAAAACTACGCAAGCACTACAGACCTATGGTCAACTCGTACAACGGAGCCATATATGAGCTTCACAGTGCACTTCCTCACCGAAGACTGAACTGAAAACACGGTGTCTAGAGACTGTGTGTTTCCCAGACTCTCACACTAGTGAAAATATAGTCCATGTATTACGTGAGGTGTTAGCCAGCTGGGATCTTAAAGAAGACCGACAAGTGTGCATCACCACAGACAATGGTGCCAATGTTGTGAGAGCCACGGAGCTAAACAACTGGGTCAGACTTCAGTGTTTTGGACACAGGCTGCACCTTGCAATTGGTAAGTTCTATTCAAGGCAGATCTTTTTAGCAATGAAAATGTGCTATACATTATTATCAAATTGATATTGATAAGGATAATGTTACCTTTTTTAGACAACTTTAGTTATAAATTTCGATTAGTTTAAAAAAAAAAAAAGTTTTTAAATATGACAGTTTTTTTGTTTCCTCTTCTTTCTCCAGAAAATTATATCAAAGATGATGCCCGCATTGCCCAAGCCATTGGACTTTGCAAAAAGTTAGTTGGACATTTTTGCCACAGCTGGAAAGCAAAGATGGCTCTGAAAAAAGCACAGCAGAAGCTCAACCTCCCAGAGCACACACTCATCACAGAATGCCCAACCAGGTGGGGTTCCAGGCAGAAGATGATTGAGAGAGTCCTGGAGCAGCAGCGGGCCATTTCTGATGTCATCTCAGCAGACAAGAAATCAAGACACTTGATTCCTACTTGGCAGGATCTTGAGGTACTGGAGTCTGTCAACCAGGCATTACACACCCCCTGCAAGACTTTACAGATGCCCTGTCTGGTGAGAGTTACGTTAGTGTTTCATATGTAAAACCAGTCCTTCATCTGATGAAGATGTCGGTGCTTGCAGAGAAGGAAGAAGACAGTGATTTGACAAAATCAATTAAGAAGAAAATCCTTGAGTACCTGATTACTAAATATGAAAATCCAGCTACCCAGGAACTTCTTGACATGGCGTGCTTCATGGATCCCAGATTTAAAGTCAGCTACATCAGCACTGATCGAGTCTCAGACATCAAGACCAGAGTGATGTCAGAAATGGAAGCAGTGGCACAGAAGGTATTCATGCATGCTTATATATAAAACCTTTCAATTCATATTTAGCCCAAAATGTTTACTTTTCCTATAATCTGCTTTCTGTTCCAGGAGAGAAGCTCCGCTGAACCAGAGGCCCAGACAAATGATCCGCCCAATCGTCCCCTGAAGAAGGCAAAAAAGTCACTGGGCAGTTTCTTCAAGGCAGCTCCAATCCCTCCCTCCTCTTTTATGCATCTCTCACAAGCTGTTGAAGCTGAGCTTAACAGCTACTTGCTATCCATGGCCATAGACAGTGAGGAAGACCCCTTGGCATGGTGGAAACTCCACAAAATGACATTCCCACAGCTAAGCAAGCTTGCAAGGAAGTATCTCTGCATACCTGCAAGTAGCTCACCTTCAGAGAGACTTTTTAGTACATCAGGAAACATAGTAACATGTCAGCGCACATGTTTAAAACCTTGGAGAGTAAACATGTTGGTTTTCCTTACCAAGAACTTGCCATGAAAACATTCACTCAGGAAAGATGAATGCAAGATAGAGAAACCATTTTTTTTTTCAAAAAAAGTACAAACATACACTACCTACATTGTTCTTAATTGTTGATAATATTAGTCCTGGCCAGTACGACCACAAAGGTAGACAATTGTTCTTTGGTGTGTTCCCACAGCAAACAAGTTCTTACCTATAGTTTAATTTAGTAAAGTTTCCACTCCAGTTTTGCCTTACATCATAACTACTTGGTGGGTGGTAAAATGATGAACAACTGCATAGAGATAATTTGCAGTATAATTTAAGTTATGTTTATTTAAAACTTATTATAGAGACCGGGAAGGATGTCTTTCAGAATTCAAACCTCAGAAAATTGTTTATGGGGGCAATGTTTTAATGTTTGAGTGCACTTTGTTGTTACACTGCTAATACAGCAGCTGTCTTTAAATAAAACTGTTGCAGTAAAATGGAAATTATGTCTTCGTTTTTTGTTTGTTTTGCTATTTTATCGCAAGTCATATCGTTATCGCAATATTGATCAGTTATTGCACATCGCAGGTTTTCCTAATATCGTGCAGCCCTAACACATATACACACATATATACCTGTTTTGCAAAGAAGAATGGGCAAAGATTTCAGTCTGTAGATGTGCAAAGCTGGTAGAGACAGACCCTGAAAGACTGGCAGCTGGAACTGCAGCAAAAGCTGGTTCTACAAAGTATTGACTCAGGGGGCTGAATAATTACACACACCCCACTTTGCAGTTATTTATTTTTAAAAATGTTTGGAGTCATGTATGATTTTCGTTCCACTTCTCACGTGTGCACCACTTTGTGTTGGTCTTTCACCTGGAATTCCAATAAAACTGATTCATGTTTGTGGCTGTAATGTGACAAAATGTGGGAAAGTTCAAGGGAGCCGAATACTTTAGCAAGCCGCTGTATGTCTAAAAATGTATCGTTTCATGCATCGGTCAAAACACTCGCCTCCAGGTACACGACGCCCAGCTGGAAACACTTCACACAAGTCGAGTTGTCCGAGATCCAGAGTTTACAGAAAATGTTAAATTTTGGTCATTTATATTATTATTGGGACGATAAACGTCTTATATCAGGATATGAGATTTTGGTCATATCGCACAGCCCTAATATTCAGTGAGTTATTGTTTAAACTAAGAAATGTATCTTTAAAGATACTGGGTCAGTTTCAATTTAATGGCAGTAACATCTCTTGCTAGCTCCTGTGGAAATGTACTACTTGTTCTTCTGGCAGTCTCAAAATGCAAACAAGTGTTTTCATCTATAGCAGGGGTGGGCAACTCCAGGCCTCGAGGGCCGGTGTCCCTGCAGGTTTTAGATGTGTCCTTGAACCAACACAGCTGATTTAAATGGCTAAATTAGCTCCTCAACATGTCCTGCAGTTCTCCAGAGGCCTGGTAACGAACTAATCATGTGATTCAGGTGTGTTGACCCAATGTGAGATCTAAAACCTGCAGGACAACGGCCCTCGGGGCCTGGAATTGCCCACCCCTGATCTATAGCCTCAAAACTTTAGAATCATCCCCCTGCTAACCTTTGGAGTGCTTGATAACTCAAAGCAGACTCCATTGCATTGAACTGGTGATTTAATTGTGCGGGAGATCTTTTCATGGCACTTTGGGCCACTTAATACCAACTAAGGCTACGTTCACACTGCAGGCGAAAGCGCATCAAATCCGATTTTTTTTGACCCTATGCGACCCAGTGTGAACGGCCCAAATCCGATATTTTCAAATCCGATCTGGGTCACTTTCGTATGTGGTACTGAATCCGATACATATCCGATGTTTTAGAAAGCGACTGCTGTTTGATGGTCATGTCGCATTAAATCCATCTTTTACGTCACCGACAAAAGACAGACGCCAATTATCAGCGCGGGAGAAGTGCCTGAGAGGACATCGCGAACGCTTCCTGGCCATCCCGTGTAGATGTCAGTGAAACTGTTGGTAAGACAACGTTGGAGAAACGTGAACATTTTCTTTGTACTGTATAATCTGCAGAGTCTGACAGAAATCTGCAGCTATCCTTTGAAGCTCCGCTCCTCTAAAACAGCAATAAGGATCATTATTAGGTTATTTACATTATTATGTAAATAACAAAATAACTTAAAGCAAAAATTGGGAAACGTGAAGTCCGAAACAAGTCTTTATATTAAGGCCACCAGTCAAACAATACTGTTTGGTCTGGGTCTAAACAGAGCGCGTTGTGTGTGACGTCTTCTTTTGCGCATGTGGGCGCGTTGAGCGTTCACACTAGAGCGCGTTTGCTGTCGCATTTTATTTGGAGTGTGAACACGCAGTAGCCGAAGGATGTGACCGGCAAATCTGAACCGACGCTTGGTGACTTGTACATGGCGTCGGTTCAGATTTGCCGGTCACATCCTTCGGCTACCGGACCCGAAACCTGCCCGTGTCGCGGTTCTGTGGAACCCGAAGAATGGAAAGAGACTGCGAGGAAGGCCTAAAATAACATGGAGGAGGACTTTCCTTGAAGATTTACGTTCAGTCGAACTGTCACGGGATGAAGCAACAACTGCCGCGATAGACCGAGTTCGATGGCATTCTCGTGTCGCCCGATGCGCTGATCGGCGCGGGAGGATCTAAGTCCAAGTACACGCAGACTAAAAAAAAAATCGGATTTGATCAAAAAAATCGGAATTGAGCATTAAGACCTGCAGTGTGAACGTAGCTTAAGTGTGGTTTATACACTAGAGCCTGAATATTGATCATGTCTACATTTTTTTTTAATGACCACAGCTTACCTAACTTTCATTCCCAGCAAAATAACCCACCATATCACAAGGTTCAAATCATCTCCATGCCTTGAATAGAACAATACTCAAATGGTGTCCACAATTATTAACTATATGTTCTAATGAAGTGGTGTCAGTGTACATCCCAAGCTTCTCTTTATTAAAAACTTAATTTGATCTGAATTAAAGGTCAAGGGGGGAAAAAATAACTGAAAATGACTGTACCAGCAAAAATACAGAGGACTATCCAAATTTCAAATAAATGTGAGCAACAGGGATAAGGAAGACTTAGAAAACCTTTATCACCCCAAAGAGAAACTGATTTGCAGGCTGAGCATGAGCAGTTCATTTAAATCAGACACCAAACTAACAGCTCACCTCTCTGCAGCAGACACCTGCTGGACTTTAAAATGAATGGGACGATCTTCAGACCAGTCACTCCTTAAGGACACAGAGCTGGGTTCAGGTTTGACAGGTCTGCCTTTGATCCTATCAGAGAAGAAAAGTGTATTTTTAATTTGCAACCACAGGAGTTGTTGTATACTTAGAAAACCTCTATCACCCCAAAGAGAGGCTGAGCATGAGCAGTTCATTTAAATCAGATGCCAAATTGACAGATATCAACTAACAGCTCACCTCTCTGCAGCAGACACAGGCTGGACTTTAAAATGAATGGGACGATCTGCAGACCAGCCACTCTTACAGGACACACAGCTGGGTGGAGGTCCAGGCTGGTTCCTGTGAATAATGATGGAGCAGTGATGTGAGTGCTGAGCTGTGACATGGAGAAGAGTCATGGACAGTTAGAGATGGTCATCTCACCTCTGAGCTTTGGTCTGGCTCTCATGTTCCCCACACAGAGTGCTTTTAGAGGGAGGGGCTCCCTCCTCTCTGTCCTCACACTGATCCATGCTGCTCAGCTCACACACACTTTCTACCTGCAGAGGAAACACAAATCATTCATGTGCACATCAGCTGAAATCCTCCTTTCATCATGTGTGCTGTCCAAATATCAGCTGCTTCTTTCCTGCTTCCTCTCAGTGTCAGCTGGATGCAGTCAGACAGCAGTGTGAGGCAGAGGAAGCTGCCATCAGCTGCTCTGCTATCAGCCATGAAGCACACACGATGCATTCACTGACACACACTGATTCACTGTGACTGGAAGCTTCAGTCAGTCCAACACATGTGAACAACATTTTAAACCTTTCAGCTGATCCAGGATTCAAAGAGGATCAGCAGAGTTAAAGCTTCACATTAATTATTCCTGCTGAGTTTGCAGAGAACTGCACACACACTGATTATTGATAAGAACCTTCTTCCTTACAGTAATGTAAGGAATGTAGACAACTAATTGGAGATGCAACTAAACATTTCTTTCATTATCAATTAGCTTGCCAGTTGTCATCTGTATTATTTATCTATATTATTGTGTTTTTATCAAATATCAGAATGTGTCCATAATCTGCTCTGCCATGGGTCAATATCCCATTTGTTCAGACTGCAACAATTATTCTTTGTTTATCCAACTACAGTCCACCAGCTGCTAGCCAACAGATGGATAATGTACCTATGTTATTGCTAACTGTTAAGCTGCTAATGTTAGCTTTTACGCCAGGTTAGCATTTAAATTAAATTGTTTAAATTCAGCACACATGAATTTGTTTAGTGTGTAAAAGATGGTTGAAGCCACTGTGATGTCATTCAATGGTCTTTGGACTGTTTGTTTTATGGAGATAAATGTTTAATATCAGTCTGCTGCTCCGTTTGGTCCCATTTCATTAACCCTCATTTTGTCCTCCCGATTTCCATACACCTGTAGTCCTCAGGGAACAAAAATTATCCAAGGACAAGAGGAGTTAACCCTCTTCCTATAATGATTGCCCTATTTTTGCTGTAAGCACTGAACATTACTTCCTGTTGGAGGAGTGCCAACAGTTTGTGACGCAGTATACTTTAAGAAAAAAAAAAAGAAGTCCGGATTAAAAATATATACCCTATAAATCTTTATATATATGATAATAAATATTATCTCCTGGCCTTGCTAACATAAAGATCCCGGAGCTCAGAGCCTCCACTACCCGTGCTGCTGCGCTAAACAATCTCACTCATACACAACATGGCGGACAGTTGTGTTCTATAATCACACACGTTCAAAATGGCGAAAACAACTGTGGGTCTGATACCGTGCAGCGACAGCAGATTTATGCTGTTTGTGCTGGAACACTAGCTGCACACAGCGGATGGTACCCAGGAAAACATTACAGGCTAACTTTAATATAAAGACGACGGTTTTGTTCCCAGAAATAAAACCAAAAAACACGCACAGCTTGTTGTGTGAAATCAAACATGAGCCTAATAAACCTAATTTCATAAAGACAAACTGTTAAAGGAGGAAACAAAGCAGACTTACAGTTTACAGAGCGCACAAACTAGAAGCTCCGCTCTACACTTGGACACTAAACACTATGAGCTGCCTCCTGGAAGAAGTCAGCTTTCCCCGAAGAGAAACAGGAAGCCATGTGCGGAGGGAGATTTTCACAGTAAGAGAACGTTGCTTTTGAATTCTTGTTATGTCACGCTAATTGTCGTGACTTCTACAGAAAGGCAAGCAACCAAGAGATAGTACTTCCGAGAAATACAACTTCAACCTCTACACGGATATCTTCACCTTTCTGCATTCGTTCCTGACTAAAGAATTGTAAAATATTAAAACGTTTATAGCTGAATAAATATCTACTATTTTACAAACGGAAGATAGTTTTTAGAACTATTTCTTTGGGAGAAGAACCAAAAAAGTGCTATAGCCCCTTTTCCATAAGTATCTACACGAATTCACTCGGCACAATTTGCCACTGTTTTCAGGGTTTTCCATTTGGTCAAAGTACCTGGCACCAGGTACTTTTTTAGTACCTGCTCCAGTTGATACTAAAATATTACGTCACCAGACGTCAGGATCAGGGGCAGATCTAGAGAAATATTCGTGGCATGGAAATCAAATGGGGTGGCAAAATCCAAACCTTTTTCCCCCAAACATGCAGGTTGTTAAAATGATTCAAATGCAGTAAGTTTACATGTTTAATATAAATATAGTCTATAACTTAATTGTTTTCTGTAGTCCACATAATTAAACACTTAAGTTAGACTAGACAACCAACCCATGTGTAGCTTTATGAATTTTATACTTGAATATTACATTTATTTATTTATTATCCAGACTATACAGTACATAAAATCAAAATTCACATGTTATATGTAACTAAAGTTTTTTGTTTTTTTGTTTTTTTTGAAAAAACAACAAATCGTTGCTTAGATTTACACAAAATGTCAGAAATCTGCACTGTCATGAACAAAAATTTAAACCAAAAATTTCTTGACTTGTGTTAACCCTCTGAGGTCCAAAATATAAATTTTTTTTCCCCATTTTCAGATTACATTAGATGAAACTTTATTAATCACTTGGGTGGGTTCCTCTGGGAAATTCTGTAAAAATAAAGAAGGGCTGCAGGTCATACTCAAACCCAGGCTGGCTGCTCTCAGCCATGCGATTTTGACTCCTTTTGATTTTACATTTGTATTTCACCTTCAAATTGTGGTTATACTGAGGTTAGCACTGTTGCATCACAGCAAGAAGGTCCTGAGTTCAAGTCCACCATCAGGCCGGGGTCCTTCTGTGTGGAGTTTGCATGTTTGCGTTTCCCACATTCCAAGACATACTGTATTAACACAACTGATATGAAATCACACAAAATCCTAGTAGAAGTTATATTATAGTTATATTTTACTGTAAAGATCACAGACATGTTTAGTAAATTAGTCAAAGAAAGGTCTTGATGCATGCTCAGTCATCCAGGTAAGTAAATCTCGAAAGGTTGATTCTGTTCATCTGGACGTAGCGTTTTGTGGGAGAAACGTTTCGTCACTCATCCAGGTGACTACTTCAGTCTCAGCTGACTGCAGGTTTCAATCTTATAAACAGTACATTTGCATAATGACTGAAACCAGCCCACTGAAGGAACAATGGGCTGGGAGGTCAGTTCCTTAATCTTAATTATCCAAAATCTCATGACCATTGATCAACAACCACTGATCAGTCAGCATCCTCCTTCCTGATGGCAGCAAACTAAAGAAGCTGTTGGATGGATCAGTTGAGTCACCTGTAACTTGCCGGATGAGGTGGGTGTGAGGTGCCTCTATAGAAGGTGCTCATAATGGGGGTTGAGGCTCTTGCTCTCCTCAGTTTGCGGAGGAAGTTGAGTTACTGCTGTGTTTTTTGACCAGGAGAGATCATCTGAGATGTGCACACCCAGGAACTTGAAATGAAAACTTATGCACACAAGAGAGACTGTGGCTGTCTTTAGAAAATACTTTTAAAGAAGAAAAGAAAAGCACGGCTTATGTATTTTTTAATCATAACATGGTTTTAGTGGCCTGTCATTAAAATGTGAAAAGTCCAAACTTTCAACACAGGCTGTTGAAGGTGCTGCATGTCTGTGGACCCCAGAGGGTTAATAAAACTTACCGTCATTCCACTGCCAGAGTGCAACAACCAACCACCTGTGTGAAATCTGAAATACCCATGGTGTTGACTCAAATTGTGCCCTGGCACAATCCTTAAAGAACTTCAACATTATACACTCAATACTGTACATTAATGTCATATGGTTTACACAATATCCAACTGCTTACCTCTGTATATTTTATTTTATACACACACACACACACACACACACACACACACACACACACACACAAAAACAAACACCCAGCACGCCCCTGCGGGCGGTTTATCCTTCAAGCTCGGGTCCTCTACCAGAGGCCTGGGAGCTTGAGGGTCCTGCGCAGTATCTTAACTGTTCCCAGGACTGCGCTCTTCTGGACAGAGATCTCAGATGTTATTCCCGGGATCTGCTGGAGCCACTCGCCTAGCTTGGGAATCACCGCATAGTGCTCCGATTACCACGGGGACAACCGTTACCTTCACCCTCCACATCCTCTCGAGCTCTTCTCTGAGCCCTTGGTATTTCTTCAGCTTCTCGTGTTCCTTCTTCCTGATATTGCTGTCATTCGGAACTGCTACATCGATCACTACGGCCGTCTTCTCATGTTTGTCTACCACCACTATGTCCGGTTGGTTAGCCACCACCATTTTGTCCGTCTGTATCTGGAAGTCCCACAGGATCTAAGCTCGGTCATTCTCCACCACCCTTGGGGGCATCTCCCATTGTGACCTCGGGACTTCCAGGTTATACTCGGCACAGATGTTCACTATGCCGGCCACTTGGTAATGGCGTTCCATGTATGCCCTGCCTGCAAGCATCTTGCACCCTGCTGTTATGTACTGGATTGTCTCTGGGGCATCTTTACACAGCCTGCACCTGGGGTCTTGCCTGGTGTGACAGACCCCAGCCTCTATGGATCTTGTGCTCAGAGCTTGTTCTTGTGCTGCCATGATTAGTGCCTCTGTGCTGTCTTTCAGTCCAGCTTTGTCCAGCCACTGGTAGGATTTCTGGATATCAGCCACCTCCTCTATCTGCCGGTGGTACATACCGTGCAGGGCCCTGTCCTTCCATGATGGTTCCTCGTCTCCCTCCTCTTTCTTGGGTTTCTGCTGCCTGAGGTATTCACTGAGCACTCGGTCAGTTGGGGCCATCTTCCCAATGTATTCTTGGATGTTCGTTGTCTCATCCTGGACTGTGGTGCTGACACTCACCAGTCCCCGGCCCCCTTCCTTCCGCTTAGCGTACAGCCTCAGGGTGCTGGACTTGGGGTGAAACCCTCCATGCATGGTAAGGAGCTTTCTTGTCTTTATGTCAGTGGCTTCTATCTCCTCCTTTGGCCAGCCTATTACCCCAGCAGGGTACCTGATCACGGGCAGGGCGTACGTGTTGATGGCCCGGATCTTGTTCTTACCGTTCAGCCGACTCCTCAGGACTTGCCTGACCCTCTGCAGGTACTTGGTGGTTGCAGCTTTTCTAGCGGCCTCTTCATGGTTCCCATTCGCCTGCGGGATCCCCAGGTACTTGTAACTGTCCTCTATGTCTGCAATGTTGCCTTCTGGTAGTTCAATCCCCTCAGTTCTGATTACCTTCCCTCTCTTTGTTACCATCCGACTACACTTCTCCAGTCCGAACGACATTCCAATGTCATTGCTGTATAGCCTGGTAGTGTGGATCAGTGAATCAATGCCTCGTTCACTCTTGGCATACAGCTTGATGTCATCCATGTACAGGAGGTGGCTGACAACTGCTCCGTTCCGTAGTCGGTATCCGTAGCCAGTCTTGTTAATGATCTCACTGAGGGGGTTCAGGCCCATGCAGAACAGCAGTGGGGACAGAGCATCTCCTTGGTCGATCCCACACTTGATGGTGACTTGTGCTATGGGCTTGGAGTTGGCCTCTAGTGTTGTACGCCACATCCCCATTCAGTTCCTGATGAAGGCTCTTAGGGTCCTGTTGATCTTGTACAATTCTAAGCATTCCAGTATCCAGCTGTGGGGCATTGAGTCATAGGCCTTCTTGTAATCAATCCAGGCAGTGCACAGGTTGGTCAGTCTGGTCTTGCAGTCTCGGCTGACTGTTCTGTCTATCAGTAGCTGGTGTTTTGCGCCTCTGGTATTCTTGCCAATCCCTTTCTGTGCCCCACTCATGTATTGACCCATATGCCTGTTCATCTTAGCCGATATGATGCCTGACAGGAGCTTCCATGTAGTACTGAGGCAGGTTATTGGTCGGTAGTTGGATGGGACCGGTCCCTTCTTGGGGTCCTTGGGGATCAGGACCGTTCGACCTTCGGTTAGCCATTCTGGGTGTCTCTCGTTAACTAGCAGCTGGTTCATTTGTGCTGCCAGACGCTCGTGGAGTGCAGTCAGCTTCTTTAGCCAGTAGGCATGAACCATGTCGGGCCCTGGTGCTGTCCAACTCTTCATACTGGAGACCCTTTCTTGGATATCTGCCACTGTGATGGTTACTGGACCCTGTTCAGGGAGGTCGGTATGGTCTGCCCTCAGATCCACTAGCCACTGAGCATTGCCATTATGGGTTGCGTCCTTTTCCCATATGCTCTTCCAGTATTGCTCCGTCTCCAGCCCTGGTGGTGCTCTCAGTGGCATTTATTGTTCCCTTGCCACTGAGAGTACACCTTTGCTGGTTCTGTGAAGAACAGCTGGTTTATTCTCCTGCCTTCTATCTCTCTGGTGTACCTCCTCAAGCGGCTGGCCAAGGCTGTGAGTCTTTGCTTGGCAGTTTCCAAGGCCTCAGGTATGGACAGTTTGCTGTATTTCTTATGCACCTTCTTTGCCGCACCTTTCTGCAACTCCGTTAGTTGGCTAACCTCCCTCCGTGCTACTTTGATCTTGCCCTCTAGCCTCCTTCTCCATGGAGGGTACTGCCCCTTGTGGCTGTTCAACTTGTAGCCAAGCATCTCACTGATCACTGCTGCCGTATTGTATATCAGCTTGTTAGTGTCGGTAATCGTGGTTGTAGGTATCGTCCGTAGTGCTGCATTAACATCATCTAGCAGACCTTCTGAGGGTACTTCACGTAATCTTGGTAACTGGCTACGGGGGATCCAGGTTTCAAGCTTGGCCATGATCCTATTTTTCAGGTCAGTTCCTCTCGCACTCAACGATCCTTCTCCTATCGCACTTGGGGCTATGTACCCAATCTCGGGTGGGGGTGATGATATCTCCCCCCTGACCTGGCGTCCTGACTCCTCCTTGCCGTAGCATTTATATTGTACCTCGTCAATCTCTAGCTGTGATAGCAGTCCCTTTTTTCGAATGTTGGAACACTGAGCTACTAGTTGTTTCGCCGTCATTGTGGATGTTGGGTATCGAAGAATCCATAGGTCCCTCATCCTATTCATGTAGCCCCTTCCGCCAGGGTTACTTGCGTAGTAGCATTCCAACAATGGCCTGTTTTCGTCTCTTGCCCACCGATGCCTTCTTGTTCCAGTAGCCCACTTGTCGTCAGGGTGCCCTGGTTCCTCAACACCTGACGCGGACCTTGTTGATGCGACGTACGAGCCGGCATGCCTTCATACTTATCTGTCTCGCTCATGTCTGCGGTAGGCTCGCTTAGCATAGGGGGTCTAGCCTTAGGACCCTTACTGGATACAGACACCCCAGGCAGGAATCGAACTTGCGATCCTCTGCTCCAAAGGCATGTAGTCTAACCACTACGCTATCCAGTGTATATATATATATATATATATATATATATATATATATATATATATATATATATATATATATATATATCAAGGTTCAAGGTTCAAGGTTCTTTATTTGTCACATGCATAGTTATACAAGTATAACACACAGTGAAATGTAGTCTGGCACGCGCCTCGACATGTGCAAAAATTTGGGGGGGGGGGGGGGGGTAGAGGAAGAACATTATATATATATATAGTGTATACACTGGGTGAATGTGCAGTAGTAGCAGCAAGCAGGTGAATTCTGTACATTAATATGAATAGACATCTGACTATTTTACAGGATAGACAATATAAACATATTTAAAATTGAAGGAATTTGAAATGTACATTGTGCCTTGGTTTAGAGTGTCTGGAAGAGAGTCCTGTCTCAGTCAATTATAGATGATGTGAGAGGGCGGGTGTTTGTGTTTAGGGCCCGGATGGCTTGGGGATAGAAGCTCCTCTTGAGTCTCTCTGTCTTTGCCCGGAAGCTGCGGAACCTTCTACCAGATTGCAGAAGTTGGAACAGTTTGTTGCCAGGATGGGACGGGTCCTTCAGTATCTGCGCTGCTCTAGTCCGGCATCTCCTGGTGTAGGTGTCCTGAAGCGGGGGGAGAGCAATCCTGCAGCAGCGTTCTGCTGTACGGATCACTCTCTGGAGAGCTTTTTGGTCCTTCACACAGCTGTTCCCGAACCACAATGTCATGTTCTGTGTGAGGATGCTCTCCACAGCGCCTGTATAGAAAATCCTGAGGATCTTTGGAGAGACCCTGAACTTCCTCAGTTGTCGAAGGTGATACAGGCGCTGCCTAGCCTTTTTGGTCTGGACCTGAATGTGGGCAGCCCATGTCAGGTCTGAGGAGATGTGGACACCAAGATACTTGAAGGACTGCACCCTCTCCACTGGCGCTCCATTGATGATAATGGGCTTGTAGTCTCTGTGCTGACTCCTTCTGAAGTCCACCACCAGCTCCTTGGTCTTGCTGACGTTCAGCTGGAGGTGGTTGTCCTGGCACCACGATGCCAGATTCTTCACTTCATTCATGTCGGCCGCCTCATCGTTGTTGGAGATGGCACCCAACACCACTGTGTCGTCAGCAAACTTCACAATGGTGTTGGAGCCATGGGTGGCCACACAGTCTGAAGTGTAGAGGGAGTAGAGCAGTGGCGAGAGGACACATCCCTGAGGTGCTCCTGTGTTGATGGTGATGCTGTTGGAGAAGCACCTGCCCACCCTCACCACCTGAGTTCTGCCAGTGAGGAAGTCCAACACCCATGCACACAGACGGCTGTTAAGTCCCAGATCCCTGAGCTTTGTGAACAGTCTGCAGGGCACTATTGTGTTAAACGCTGAACTGTAATCAACAAACAGCATTCGCACATAGTTACCCTGTTTCTTGTCCACGTGGCTGAGAGTGGTGTGTAGGACGTGGGCGATGGCATCCTCTGTGGATCTGTTGGATCTGTAGGCGAACTGCAGCGGATCTGTGGTGTCTGGGATGGAGGAGGAGATGATGTTCTTCAGCAGCCTCTCAAACACCTTCATTACTACCGAGGTCAGTGCAACTGGCCGGTAATCGTTCAGGGATGAGGGTTTGCTGTTCTTGGGCACAGGGATGATGGTGGATCTTTTGAAGCATGTGGGGACCACAGACTTCGCCAGGGACTCGTTGAAGATGTAAGTGAACACACCTGCTAGCTGGTCAGCACAGCAGCGCAGCAGACGGCCGGTGATGCCATCTGGCCCCGCCGCTTTCCTTGTGTTCACTCTCCTCAGTGCCGCTCGGACGTCATGCTCCACGATGCTGGTCACCGGTCTCTCGCTGATGACGTCACCGTCCTCGGTAGTCAGGCGGTAGATAGCATTAGCCGCCTGGCTAATCTCGAAATGGGCGTAGAACCGATTCAGCTCGTTGGTGAATGCAGAGTCGGCGTTGATCGGCGCAGTGTCCCTGGCTTTGTAGTCCGTAATGGTGCGCTACACGCCATACAAGCAGGGCTACAAAGCTGTCTCACACCCGGCTTTTGGGAAGTCTGACCACAACGCCATCTTCCTCATTCCCCAGTATAAACAAAGCATACGGAGGGAAGACGTGACCACGAGGGAGGTAAAACGGTGGACTGCCCAATCAGAAGCTACGCTACAGGACGCACTCAACGACGTCGACTGGGACATGTTCAGAGCATGCGCAGTCGACATCAACGAGTTTACCGAAGTAGCAGTATGCTTCGTCAATATGCTAGCGGAGGAGATTATCCCCACTGCGAGAGTCACCACATTCCCAAACCAGAAACCGTGGATGGACAGATCGATCCGCACTGCAGTAAACGCCAGGACCGCCTCCTACAACGCGGGTCTCGCCACTGGCGATATGAGCACCTACAAAGCGGCCTCATACGGCGTGCGGCGCGCGGTGAGAGATGCCAAACGCCGGTACCGGGAACGTGTGGAGTCCCGCTTCCACCAGGGCGACACACGGAGTATGTGGCACGGACTACCCCCCCCGCCTAGACCCCTTTTAGGGGGAACGTAACACTCTTCATCAGCTGTCAGTCAGTAACAAAATGTGTCCGGGTCAGAAAAAGGAGACCGAGGCAAAATGGTTAAATTAAAGAGTTTTTTTAAAGTTTCTATGAATATTCAACTAAAAGAGATGGACAAGCCGCTATCACCATTTAAGGAAACAAACAGAACTCAAGTGTTGGTCAATAAGCAAAAAGTAAGTCAAAAAGAGGGAGCAGCTCACTAGCTGCAAACACAGACACACAGGTCACTAGCTGCAAATAGCAAAACACACAGGTCACTAGCTGTAACCTTTCATATGGCACTCTGGCCTAGAGCTCACCTTTCTCTGGGCTTAAATCCCTTTAATTACTCTCGAGAGTCAGCTGCACAAAAAAGGTGGCACCTAAGGCAGGAGAGATGGTAGGACACACCCACACAGACAACTTCAGGAGGAGGCCCTGCTAGGGCCGTAACAAAGGCTGTGTCCCAATTCAGGGTCTGCACGCTTGAAGTACGCGCACTACGCATACTACGTACGGTGCGTACTTTAAGTACGAGAAGTGCGGAAGTGAGAGGCTTGTGAAATGGGACGGTATACGCTTCGTCGCGCTGTTCAGGTTGCCTAGCAACCATGATACTAACCGCGAGACACGTTACATACAGCTTTGTTTGACAGAAATGAAGGAGAAAAATGTTTTGTTGGTCATTCATTTTTGTCATGACATCACTTTGATTAGTTGAGTATCTGAGGCTGAGACCACAGGACTGTAAAACATGATTGTTGGGCTTCATGTCTGTGCTGAACAGTCATTTAAGATTAGCTGGTAAATAACAATAAGTTAATGTTGTTCATGAGACTAAAATCATCTCACTGTGGTAATGGAAATATAATATGGCCAATATTATAGTATTGTCAGATTATTATGATATATATATATGTGTGTATATATATATATATATATATATATATATATATATGTGTGTGTATATATATATATATATATATATATATATATATATACGTGTATATACGTGTATATACATATATATATATATATATATACACACACATATATATATATATACACACACACATATATATATATATATATATACACACACACACATATATATATATATACACATATGTATACATATGTATACATATATATATACACACATATACATATATCACTGACTTTCAGCTTATTGTGTTTGTGGATATATGACTGACTTTAATTATTAAACATTCACACATAAATAAGTGACGTCATATTCAGTACTTTTGACATCTTATTAGGGAAATTCCACATACATAAATGTAAATTTCAAAACTCAACCCCATCATTTAATTTGTTTTTGATTGAAATTGAATATTACTTAAACTCTCTTAAATTAACTTCCAATAAAAAAGGTTTATCATTGATTGAAGTTCATTCAGAAATGTTTAACGAATGAGCTGTCACAACTTTCAAGTACAAAGTTGTTATGAAGTCTGTCACATCCCCCCCCTTTTTTTTCTTTTTTCTCCTTTATTTATTTCTCCTTCTTATTTCATTGTACTGTATATTGTTACTCTTATTTGCCTTGTATGTCTACTGTACAAACTGAACTGGAATGACTGACTGTTCGCTTTATAAGTTCAATAAAGTTTGGAAAAAAAAAACCCTCTTCGGCCGCTCCCTTCTGCCGTATTTTGCGGCAAAATTATCCACACCCACCGCCGCGCTATGAATTGTGGGATATATGGGACCACGAAGCGTGCACCGGACCACGCTTGATATTTGGGGAAATCGACGGCGCATTTGGAGTATGCATTTGAATTACACTTCAAATTGGGACAGCCGTCGTCGCGTGGCGGTGACGTAACCGCACTTAAAATGCGTACTTCAAGTGCGCAGACCCTGAATTGGGACACAGCCAAAGAGTCTCTGGAAACACTCGTTTATCTCCTCTGCTCTTCCTTCTTCTCTCTGCAGGTGGAGCCGATGATGTTAAACAGGACAGTGTGTGTGCTGAGAGAGGAGGAGCTGTGTCCTGATGATCCAGAGAGGTTGAAGCAGCAGCAGCTTGTATGTAGAGATGCTCTGACTGGGCCATGTTACTGGGAGGTGAAGTGGAGAGGAGAGCTTCATCCAGCAGTGACTGACAGAGGAATAAGAAGTGCACTCTCAGAAAAATTATGGTTCTTAAATGGTTCTTCAGATATCTTCATGGTTCTTTAAAGAACCATCATATGTCAAAGAACGTTTTTATTTTGTGGATGGTTCTTTAGGTATTGCAAATGGTTCTTAAAAGAACAAAAGGTTCTTCATCCTTAGCTAAGTTTGATGGTGTAAAATGGCATAAATATTTATTCACTATAATGAGGGTGTAAATTATACTGTGTGTTTTGTTTGTGTGCATGTGTGTGCAAAGGGGGAGGGCGGGCTACCTAGCAATTACCTTTTAAGAGCAGATGGTAGAAAACTGAATATTCAAATAAAAGTTAGAAATGCTTGCTTAAAAATATACTGGTGGCAGGGGTGGGGCCAAAGCCTAAAGACCCTACCCCCAACACCCCCAGCCCCGCAAACCCATTGATCACAAATAATGTGGTAATAGAATATGGAATTTATTATTAAGACATTTATGAATATGGTGAGTTAACAAACAGTAGACACAATGCACACATCCAAATACTGTACTTTAGTTTTACATTTTAATAAAGTATTACTATTTTCTGCTTCAAGGCATTACTTTTGAGATCATTATATATATTAGAAAATATAGCATGATGATAATACTAGTTATTGTAAACTTTACAAACCACCCAGCAGTATGTAAAGTCAACTTATAAAATACAAGTAAATAACAATTACACAGCAGAATGTCAATGTAATGAACACATGTGTAGTGAACACACTTATGTGTTCATAAGTTCATAGATTGCTAAGGATGTGCAAAGGGGGAGGGCGGGCTACCTGGCAATTACCTTTTAAGAGCAGATGTATAGTGAACACACTTATGTGTTCATTACCGACGCACTTACTTAGTTTTGACAAAGCACAAGATTTATGGTGTGCTATACAAGCTATCACCAGTAGGGGGCACCACGCACAGTTATGTTTGTGTGTGTAACTTCTGTGTTATCTCAATAAAGAGAAGAAGTCTACGTGTAAACAAACTATTGTGTGTGCAGTCTGACTCGGCATAAGCTCTAATAGTGTACTGACACTACAGTGGGAATATAACATAAATTGGCGACGAGTTGTGAAGTCTGGAAGACTTGGCCGTCTACTAAGCATGTACTGACTGCGTGGCCGAGTTTGGACGGAAAACGGACGATTGCGTGGTGAATTAGCATTGGAGCTGTGGATGCGGCTAGCTGCTTTTTCTCCAAAGAGTCAGAAGCGACAGTGTTGGCTGTGGACAGCAGATACATCATGGCTGGAATAATTGGGCAGATGGACGCCTTTGATGATGCTGGTGAGCAATGGGAAACGTATATTGAACGTTTTGAGCATTACATCCTTGCTAATGACATTCAGCCTGAGAAACGGGTCCCGGTGCTGCTGAGTGTGATGGGTCCCAAGACGTACGGTCTGCTGCGTAATCTAGTGGCTCCAAGCAAGCCTGGGACAATGCAGTATGACAATATTGTGGGTGTTTTGCAAGCTCATTTTGCTCCCAAACTGCTGGTAATAGCTGAAAGGTTCCGGATCCACAAGAGGAATCAGGGGGAAGAAGAAACGGTCGCACAGTATGTGGCGGTGCTGAAAAGACTGTCAGAACATTGCGAGTTTTATTTTTTATTTTTTTGTGTGTGTGTCCCGTTTGGATCTATAGCCATCAGAATTGTTGTCTTAAGGCCAAGAAAGATGCCAAGCGGATTTATTTTACCAAGTGGATCATCATGGCCTTGCCATATTGGTCCATTTGATTGACCTTTATTATAATTATGAATTTATTTTATTTTCAGTTGCTACGAACAGGACAGACATGACTGTGGGATAGGACAGGGGGAAAGAATGAAAGAAAGAGAGAAAGAACATTGTGAGTTTGGTGCGTATCTGGAAGATGCTCTACGGGACAGATTTGTGTGTGGATTAAAGTGTGAAACTGTGCAGAAGCGTCTTTTGACTGAAAAGGATCTCATGTTTCGCAAAGAAAGTTGATTATGTCGTGTCGGCAAGGATAGCGACACGTGAAGTGCAGCAGTTTAGTGGTTCCCTTAAAGTGAATGCGGTGCTGTCACAAAAAGGTGATAAATGCCGCCGCTGCGGGAAAATGAATCATACTGATGATGACTGCTGGTACAAAGACCGTGACTGTCACCAGTGTGGAAGGAAGGGCCAAACGAAACGCATGTGTAAAGGTAGAGCCAGAAGCAGCCAAGATTGGAACAGGAAAGAGAAAGAGGGGAAACCTGAGCTGAAAGGCAATGCAGTTAAAAACAGAACAAAGGGCTAAAAGAGGAGAATTCATCATGTTGCAGCAGAGGAAAGTGGAAGTGAAGGAACCAGACCCGACACTGATAGTGAGTTGGAGCTGCATTCTTTGTCTCGAAAAGAGAAATATTCACGTATCTCCCTAATGCCTGTAAGTAGTAATATACCTGTACTTTTTTTTTCAAACAGAGGGCCGCAAATAACAGGTATCCCTTTAGAAATAAACAGTGATACTTCTAAAAACCGTGTATTCCCACACAGCATTTAATTTAGCTAGTTTAGGAAGATTTCACTTTTCTAATAGTTTCACAGGCTAATAGTTTTTAAATAGAGCACCACAAACAACATGTATCCCTTTAGAAATAAACTGTGATACTTCTAAAAGTACATATTCACACTAGAGCTGTATCAACCCCAATGTGGCTTTAATGCAACTAGTCTTATAATTATCTACTAGTCTGCAACAGTTAGACTCGCTGATTACACATAGATGATTTAACTACTTTAGGGGCATTTCACTTTTCTAAAAGTTTCACAGGCCAGTAGTTTTAAATAGAGCACCGCAAACAACATGTATTCTTTTAGAAATAAACTGTGATACTTCTAAAAAACACATATTCACACCTAGTCACACTCTGTAACAGTTACGGTGTGTTCACACCGAACGCGATAGAGGCAGCCAGAGCGTCAGGTTTACATGTAAAGTTAATGGAAAGGCGCAATGACCCGCGATTGCGGCTCCCGCGAAAATTCGGAAGCAGATTTGCGTCGCCAAAACGCCTGAAATGCGCTACACTGACGCGCGTTTCAGGCGTTTTGGCGTTTAGGACTCGCGAAAAAAAAACGCGTGTGAGTTTTTGTGTTGCATTTTGTGCATACGCGCGTTACGCGTCTACCGCTCGAGTTGGAAAAATCTGAACTCCAGCGTCAAATCGTGCCACGACAACCAATCAGGAGCTTGGTGACGTGGCTGTTACCTAGGTCAAAGGGGCAGATCAAGCCAAAGCCTTTCATACTTCAATGGAAGGAAGGCTAATCAATGCCGTAGCAAACAACCCGGAGCCGTATGACACCAGCTGCTTTCTGTACCCAGACAGGAATATAAAGGACCGAGCTTGGAGGAAGATATGTGAAGAGATCGGGCAACCTGGTAAGTTCATTCATTTTTCTTAAGTTTTCGCTAAAGTTTTCGCTGGTCCGGGGAAGCAGCACAAAAGCTAGCAAGCCACCGCTATTTTCCCACTGACGTACAAATACCGTTCTGCTTTTATGCATGTTGTCATTTAGGAATATATTTTGTTTATTACTAAACAGCACACAGTGGTCCCGCTGTTCATCCGTCACTGCTTCGCTTTTTCGCTGATTTTCTTTTTCTATTCTTTTTTTATTGCACCGTACAGCATTGCATTCTGCAGCCTGATTGACAAATCTCCTCCGTGTCATGTCTCCTGCGCTTGCCAAATTTATCATGTTTGGTTTTGATAACCATCATGTCCAATAGAAAAAACAGCACAAAAACACCCATAACTATGAGCCTCATTCGGAAATAGACACCTGCACCGCGAGGGAAAAAGGCGCACGAAAGTGGCGGGCAGATGAAGACAAACCGCGGCATAATAATACTTTTACGTTTTGCAATCTACAAAGGTTTGCACTTTGAGAATCAATTGTGAGAACTGTGACCAATGTTCATGTGTGTGGGGAAAACAGTGTATAAAGTGCGTGACCAGGGGCTAGTTATTCTGAGAACCCCTGCTGCAATAAATGAGGGACCACTGTCTACTCTATGATCATTATATTCAACCTGTTAACATTTAATACTGTATTGATAGAACCAACTGATTCTGAAGCAGAGCATCCGCAGTTGCTTCTCCTGGCTCCCCAGTCCCTGAGCTCCTGCTGCTGCACCCACAGGTATGTACAGCAAGCACTGATACCTTTTTAGTCGGTGGGATTGCCTTTACTAAATGTCTACAACCAATCTGATTATATCCTGTTTTTGTTTTTTTCAATGTTGAAATTAAAATCTAGTAGCAGCCTTCTCATTTCTTTGTGTTTTGTGCTGTTTTACAGGCCCACAGGGGAGGACGGCTCCGAGGCAGATGAGGGACGGGTCCCAGGACGGTCCATCGGCGGTGGAGCTGGCCATCCTGAAGTCCCTGAAGAGGCCACACCAGTCTCCAATGGAGCATTTCCTCCTCAGCCTTGTTCCTGCTCTGGAGAGCAGCTGGTCCTTTTTATTCCTGTCTCTCTGTAAATTCTTATATTTTATATATTTATGTTTAATGTTTTTCTGTGTGAGAATTTTAATATTATTTCAAATAAATGTTTATAATGACTAATGTCTCAGTTCTACTACACAGCAAATGTTGGCACACGACTTGACACATGTAGAATTTATTTCATATTATACTAATGACAAAATATACTGATACAGTGGGATGCAAAAGTTTGGGCAACCTTATTAATAGCAGGGGCGGAGCGTGGGGGTGGCTTACTGGGCTTAAGCCCGGGTTGTTTTGTCAGAAGCCCGGGGTCTTTTGGAGTGTAATTTTTTCATAGTTAGATGCCTGGCTGACAACTGTATAAAACAAAAAGTACACACAATATTCGAAGCACATAGTGCACACTGTGGGAGTTTACGACTGTGCGTGAATCCCCCCTGATATTGGTATGATCCGAGCTCAGGCACTAAGCGACTGAGCGAGGGGGCGGGGCAGCTGCTGCCTGCGAGTGCGCTGTTGGAGAAACGGAGCCAGCCATACTAAGGAGAGCTGAAGTTTGAGCAGGTACCAAAGCAAATCATTCGTACTGTACAAATAATGTAAATATGACCGTGCATCACCAAAGATTGATATCAAACTGATCACTTGACCAATATTACGTTACTTGCTCTTCGAGTGAATCAACAAATGGCGAAATGAAAAGCCGAACAACAACAATGCTGTTTCTTTAGAGAGTCTTAGCTTACGTGTGTTTATTTCATATTTTCAGTTCTTACCCTCCCCGACTAAATCGGTTTCAGTTATGTACTGAAATATAAGAATGGACATTAGAGGCTTCTTTCAAAGAAAAAACTCAGGTAAATGTTATTTTATATATTATGCTTTGTATGTTGTTCAGTATATTTCTATGCAAAACAAGAGGGATTTCAGTACACAGCAGGATATTCACATTTGTAACCAGATATTTACACTTTAGGGAGAAAACATAAAACATTTTTACTGTACAACATCAATTTAGAGTAAACTTGTTTTGTTTTAGATAAATAAATATTGAAATATCTTTTGAATTAGTTAAATGTCAGAATAAAGAGAGACAGAGCTTCTATTTTTATCACTTTCATCAAATTTAGGAGTACATATACACTAAGTTTATTGTTAATTAATAAGAAAACTGCAGACGATTCCATTCTGAGCTGAAGAAGCTTCTGATAGGTTAGTAGAGTCCATGTGAGTAAATTGGTGGCACAGCTGTGGATGCATATAAGGCAAAACACAGAGCCTGTTTCTGTGACATGGGAACATCAGGAGATGTCAACCAAAACACCAGGAACAGAACTGTGGAGCTCCATAAGTGTGGCTCAGTTTGAATACAATTTGGTGCCATTTACAATTAAGAAATACAGACAGTTTCTCTCTTTACTCTTAAAGTTAACAAATATGTTTTTATATTTATCTAAAAAATAAACATTTAGTCTGATTTGATGTTACAATTAAAAAAGTGTTTTTATCTGAAGAGTGTTTAAATATCTGGTTTCACCTGTATATTTGATGATTGTCAGCACAAAGAGGGAGAGAGAGGAACAGAGATGAACAAGAGCAGGTGAGACACACATGTTAGTCACATGGTTGTTTGCCAAAAGTATCACCGTATCATAGGTCCTCATGTATCTCGTACCTAGTGTTTCTTTTTAGGTTTGCTATTTTTCAAATTCTACATTTATTAAGTTTTGCAGGCTTGTTTGCACAACAAGGCTGAATAATTATATAAACTTTTCTCAATCTAAATATTGGACTTTGGTAGAATTAAAAAATAAGTGTAGTGCAGGTCTATGATGATTTTTAGTGCTACTATCATCTAGTTCTGATTCTGGTTCTGTCTTGGTTAAGTCCTCAGTAGTCCTGATTTTGAACTCTTGTAGTCCTGTTTTAATTCTGGATCAGTTCTGGGTCTGGTTGAATTGAGGTTTAGTCCCTGTGTCTTGATACAACCCCGATTTTGTTCTGCCTTGCTGCTTAATTAAAAAACTAGTTTAAGGTGTCCTGCATATGTGATATATTTTTTTCCTATATGAAGTCATTCTTTTTTGAACAAAACTCAAAACAGAGCCAATTAATCTTTCAGTCTTTCAGTCATTTCTAAAATAATAATCCCACATGCATACTACCCTTTAGGGCTAAGCCCCGGGTGTTTCAAATGTCTGGCTCCGCCTCTGGTTAATAGACATCATTTTCCTGTATAAATCGTTGGTTGTTACAATAAAAAATGTCAGTTAAATATATCATACAGGAGAGACACGCAGTGATACTTGAGAAGTGAAAAGAAGTTTACTGGATTTACAAAAAGTGTGCAATAATTTTTTAAACAAAATCAGGCAGGTGCATAAATTTGGGCACCACAAAAAAGAAATGAAATAAATATTTAGTGTATATCAATGTGTGTGTCTCCTATATGATATATGGGGTGCCTTTGTCTGGACGTGCTTCCCATCCAGAGCTGCACAGCACAGAGGGAAGTTCCAGCGCTCCTGGGATCCCTCTGTGATGGACCGCCAGTCTCCAGGTGAAGGCACAGCCATGAAGTCTCCACTAGACAGTCCCAGATGGCCGCCGCTGCCTGGGGGGTGATCTGGCTCAGAAACTGAACGCGATGGTCCTGAAGGAGTCCCCGGTGACAAGGAACCTGGACAAAATTGTTCAAAATCAGTATTATGTGTACTGCAGTTACAAAATACATTATTCAAATTCCAAAACGCTTTTGTGATGTCAGATTTAAATCACAAAACTTAAATCTTACATAAAACATTTTGTAATTACAAGGATAATTACAAAATGTATATTAGATCATATCTAAAACAGTTGGTTTGTTTTAACTTTAACATATCATAATTTGATTGGTAGCAACTTTTGCCACTACAGTGAGCCAATCACTCCAGGGCTCTAGAGTGCGACCAATTTGGTCGCAAATGCGACCAAATTTTTCAGTGGTGCGACTAAAAAAAAAAAATTGGTTGCACCTGTGCGACCAACTGTTCGGGTAGCAAAAGAAAAAAAAAAAATCTGCAACCTTCTCTGTGGTCAACAACAGACACACATTTTGCCCCTATCGTGGACTAAACCAATCAGAGATAGTAAGGGGCGGGACCTCTCTGATTGGCCGTGGTCCAGTTGAAAGTGCAGGTGGAAGTGGGAGGTGAGTAGCTTGAATAAAGCGATATCAATTCATTAAATCCTGAATCGACTTTTAAATATAACTGTGTTTTGCCAGAAACGCCAGATTCTCAGATTAAAGCTCACAAAACCATTTCAACAACAACCAAACAGCAAATGAGAGCAGGTACACGGACTCCACACAAAGACGCAAACACAGACCCGACGCATCAGAATCAGCTTCGTCTTTCTCGGCTTTCTCACCCGACGGCCCGCAGACGCTGTCGGAGCTTAGCGAATCCGATGCGTCCGGTCCGTGCTGTGATTACGTCTTTTTGCGCTGATTCTGAGCTGCAGGTTTTGTCTCTCCAACCAAAATTCACCGAGCTGAATTTTGCTGTTTTCTTCCACGACTATTAAAATCACACTTCATGCACAGCTAGCTCTCTCTCTCTCTCTCTCTGTACTTCAAGAACAGTTTCCCGTCTCCAATCTCTGTTTTCTGTGTTATTCATTCGCTTATTACCCACCAGTCTACCGTTGTTTACAGCGCTGTGGCTGCTGTCTTTTTCTTTTTTTCACTTAAATGACCTCAGACAAGAAAGCCTATTTTTTCTGTTGTTCAATACTGAAGAAATTTAAACTTTATATGCAGAACATTGTAGAATATTTTTAAGGTTATCTGCTATAAAAAGCCAGACCAGGAAAATCTCCTTCATGTTTTTCTGTGTTTTATTCTCAGTTACTTTCACACAAAGGCATCTGCTGTGATGTTCACAATTCTGATGAAGTCAGTACTGATAAATGATCAGAATTATAATATTTCTGACTGTCTGAGGCTAAGTTGAATCGAATCAGGACTTTGAAAACCAGAATCGAATGGATTATAGAAATCAGTGATGATACCCAGCCCTATGAGCAGCCTAGGCACGACAGAAGTGGATGTAGCTGTAATAGGAAAAGAACTATTGCTCACTTTTCTGTTAAGTTAAGGCCTGATCCTTCTGAAATTCATAGCCAGTGCTCTGACACAGTGTCATCAATCTTTGAATGCTGAAAAAGCACAGTGTATCCAGAAAAACACATTATATTATATCAATTATTATAAAATTTGTGTGCGCCTAACTTTTGTGCCGGTACGCCTAACTTTTTAAAGTTAGGCGTACCGGTATGCCCATGGCAAAAAGTTAGTCTAGAGCCCTGCACTCATAATTCCTAAACATGTCAATCAGGTAGGAATGAAGTAAGACATTAATACATAAAGAGTTGTATATTGACATGTAGCCCTTTCCTTGCTTAAATCATTAATATTTTTGAAAAATTAATCTGTGATAAGACAGCTTATCAAGATAGAACCATGTAACTAAAGATGAACCAAACTGTTCAGTTGTATCTAACTCTGTTTTAATAAAGGCTGGTGACCCCTGTTATAGAGTCTGACAGCTGCAGGGATTATATACAAATATTCAACTATCCCAGAATTAAACCAGGTCTAAATAAAAAGGAGTGAGTATCACTACAAAGGTTAACTCAGTGGTCCTAATGCTACAGTTTGATATCAGCAAACACCGAGCGCATACATTGATGTGACACCACAGCCATGCTATCATTCAAACACTGATAACAGCATAAATCGAATTAAATCGGGACTCAATGAGAGCTTCTGAGTATCACTAGAAATATTATAAACAGTCGTCTCCTTACCAGTGAACACCGAGAGCATTCACTGTTAGCATAGCACATCCATGTTAGCAGTGTATAGATGGATGGTTTAGCATATATTAGCACAGGTATCAATAAAGGACTACCGTATTAAACACTTTTACTAACCTCAGGCAGATGGACAGGCGCTCTGCAGGTGGGATTGAGCGTCTGTAGTTGGTGTCTAGGCGGGCGATTCTGGGACCGACGCGGGACAGCAGGTCCTCAAACTGGCCGAGTGAGAGACGGTGATAGCGCTGGAATCGGCCGTCATCCAGGCGCAGCTCCTGGAGCAAGTGGTGAAACTCACCAAACTGCTCACGCCTCTGGAGGACATGATGGACTCAGGTACAGCGAGGACGTCTTTTACGCCGCTGCTCTGCTCTCCACAGTACATAGAGAAAGGAGACTCTCTCTTCAAGCGCTAGCTCGACAGCTGCCATCTTGCAAAGATACCGGTCTGGCACAACTTCCTCCCACATCCCTCCCACATTTCCGGTTCACACGCGTCAAAATATGATATTTTGGGGCGCGATGGATTTTTCTTGGACACGCGTAGAGGTGCGAATGTGCACGCATCAAATTAGGGGCGTTTGGGGCTTTTTTCTCGCGCCCATCGCGTTCGGTGTGAACACACCGTTAGACAGAGGGGGTGCAGTTAGGCTCCCAACAGTCTGTAAAAAGGTATGAAGCAACAAAAGAGGCTCCCTTATCAAGAGTATCCCAGCACCCATCTCAACTGTAGTTCCATACATTCCACATTTTTAATTACAAACAAACAGTTAATTCCATTATCTTATCTTATCATGTCAGAGGCCAACAGAAACCTTGTCCAACAGAGTCTCCAAAGGCTTTCCACCTTTCTTCCTTACATCGTGCTCTTTTATCTCTACATCTCAGAGGTCAACTGAAAGTAGCCCCACCTATATAAAAACACCCCATCAGACACACAGTATTTTCCTCAGCACTTCACAACTGCCGCAAGGTATATCGTTTTAACTTTTTATTTTTTCACCTGAATGTGCGTTGGAGCCGACTTTGCTACCCGCACAGAGCGTTTCTGGCAGTCGGGCGCTGCTTATACAATAGAGAAAAGCAACAATACAGAGTGTTTCTCTGCTCCAAGAAATCCGAGGGCCTTTCACAAGGTAAGCATGTCTGTTATACCCAGGGCATAAATGTCTGTATGTCAGTGCTGATTATTCAAACCCTGTTTAAAATGTGACACTTATGTTGTCCGAAAACATTTCCTCTAAATTTGCAAAGTTACTGATTTAAAAAATATATATTTTCGAATTTTTAGTTGCATGTCAAACATATGATAGACTCTTGAGCATATTTATATAGCTAAATTCACAATGGTATAACCGTGCTAAATAAAAGAGGCCCAAGCACCAATGCACTCTAATCCACTCCGCTAAACTGTATGTTGATAAGTACATGAAGCGTACCTCTACCTCTACAGCTGAAAACAGTTTGTATCCGCACTCTGAGGGGCTGCTGAATTGTTTTTAATACGGCACTTTTTGACGAACAGCAGATGATGAAATCCTCTTTATTGTAGAAACTGTCCCTAAGCTATTGTTGCTCATACTCACTGAGGTCCCTAGCTACTTCCTTACTATGTCAGTAAACTTTTTTTGAAAATAATAATAAATTTTATTTATGAGCGCCTTTCAAGTCACCCAAGGACACTTTACAATAGGATAAAACACTTAGTAAAACAATGGCAGAATAAGAACAATAAAATAAAAGCACAAGATAAAATGAACAAACAGTGGATTCACAGTGAGTATGCAGATTTGAACAGATGAGTTTTGAGTTGGGATTTAAACTGTGGGAGAGAACCAATATTTCTTATTTCAGGGGGCAGAGAATTCCACAGCCTGGGAGCAGAGCAGCTGAAAGCTCTGCTTCCCATGGTGGTGAGGCGGAAGGAAGGTACAGTAAGCTGGACAGAAGAAGAAGATCGAAGTGAACGGGCAGAACAAGTGGTGGTTAACAGGTCAGAAAGGTAAGAAGGAGCGAGGCCTTGAAGGTGAGCAGAAAAAGTTTGAAAATTATCCGGAATTTCACAGGGAGCCAGTGAAGTTCCTGAAGAACAGGTGATGTGCTGGTAGGAGGGGTTCTGGTGATAATGCGAGCAGCAGAGTTCTGAACCAGTTGAAGCTTATGGAGGGATTTTTGGGGGAGACCATGCAGAAGAGAATTGCAGTAGTCGATACGGGAGGTAACAAGACTGTGTACAAGAATGGACGTAGACTGGGTGGAAAGAGAAGGAAGCAATCTGTTAATGTTACGTAGATGGAAGTAGGCAGAACGGGTGAAATTATTGATGTGAGATTTATAGGAAAGTGAACTGTCTAGGATGACACCAAGGCTCTTAACCTGAGGAGAAGGGAAAACTGTGGAGTTATCGATGGTGAGTGAGAAATGGTTTGCCTTCAAAAGGTTGGATTTGGTGCCAATAAGGAGGATCTCAGTTTTATCCTCATTGAGCTGGAAGCTGGAAGCTGTTGTAGATTTAAAGAAACATCTTAATTGAAGCAAAGGCAAAAAAAACTGGAATGAATTTTATGTGACTGTTCATATTAAAGCCAACAAGTGAAAATCCAAAAACGGCTCCAATCCTTTGTATTAATGATCTCCCCCCTCTCTCTCTCTCTCTCTCTCTCTCTGTGTGTGTGTGTGTGTGTGTGTGTGTGTGTGTGTGTGAGTGTGTGTGCCCTCACAGAAGGAAGGTCACAGCAGGAGCTTTTCTCAAACGCATTACCAATCAGTTTTTTACAAGAAGTGTAGCTCACACAATGGTATAAGTGTATTCTTTGCGATACTTTATAAATATGAAACTAAAGATTTTGAGTTCGTGCACATTATGAAGCAAGAATCTAAATATCTGTGTCACAATGATTTCTATAAAAGGGTGTTGTTTATGGGGATAATGCAACAAATCTTTTGTGCGTCCTATTAATGATCAATGATAATTGAAGAGGAAGCCAGGCTCAGGACATTTTCATGACAAGTGACAGCGCAGACAACTACTAATGAGAGAACATGTTTTATCATCATAAAGACTGTGATATGAAGCATCGTTAAAGTGTCACTTCAGTAATGTTGACTCATGTTTTTAATAATGACTTTAAAACACTAAACTCTAATTTCTGTGGTTTATTTTAAGTTTACAGAATATAACATGTGGTAAGACGACGAGTTTTACTTCTCATGTTATGTGTATCTATTTATCATGTATGCTACTTTGCTCTGTGGACTGTAAAATGTTTCATTGTGTTCATGAAATAAACCAGACTTTCACCGTCTGCATCTTTTACTGTTTTTCTGCTTTTGTTCACTCCAAGTTTGACAAAACCTACAGATATCCAGAGTTAACTCACTAACAATGTGGAGCAATCTCAGTGTATTTAGCTGCTTTTTCCCTGAACACAACCAACTGAGAGAAACGCCTGTAGGCCTCACTTTGGTCATTTGAACGCTGAAGGAGATTTGTTCAATAGACACCTTATACTAGTGTTTCCTGCACTTAATCCATCACTACTATGTTCTATATAAATCCAGATTCCTTTTATAGTTTGCAGTGAAATTTGTTAAACCGTTGCTTAATGGGACAGAAGTACAAGTCACTCTTTACTAACACATTTGTAGATGAGTTTAATGCTGAACAACACAGCTAGCAGTCTCACACACTCTTTAGGTTTTTCAAGTTATGTGTGTAAGGGTTTAGTCTATCAAACCTTACCCTTTTCTCCCCAGTATCACAACCGTATGACTCCCAAAGTACGGCTCAGTAAACAACCAATGATTCTAAAGCCAGAACAGAAAGATACAGTTGGAAGATGAATGATTGCGTTTTTATGATGTGTAGTAAAACGACCCCCTCTTCTTCTTCTCTGTGTTGGTGTTGTTGTTGTTCGTGTGTGTGTGTGTGTGTGTGTGTGTGTGTGTGTGTGTCTTAGAAGTCAATTAATACATTAGCCATACTTAAAAAACATCTGAATTTCATTTAGAACTGAGATTCTAAGTTGTAAGCAGAAATCTTATGCACAGCCAGAAGCATGTTTCCCCACTTTCACAATGCTGAGGTGTCAAATCCACAACCCCCAACAAATGGTTTGTTACACGCGGGTGTGAAGGGCAAGCTTTACTTACACAGACTCACACACACTAGATTTTTAAAGTTGTTGGGTACAGGGGTTTAGCCACAGATGCAACATCCACTTTTGATAAAGATCACTCCACCTGTTTATTTCTTAAGAAATTAAGCATCTTTATTAAGCTCTTATTTATAAATGTCTACACAATAATAGACAACGTGTGCTCTGTGACATTATAGGCTTCTACTTCTGCTTCCATCGGTTTGCATTTTAAACTCCCAACCTTTCAGGTTGTTATGAACGACTTTATATCACAAAATGTTAGAAATATAAAGTGAACCATGCGACTTTTTTTATTTTCTGTTTGATGGAAGGACTTAAGACACGAGTTATTTAAACAATTCTAAATGACAGTGTGATGGCCATAGTACTTTATGTGGGCCAAATGTGTTAAGGATAATGTTTATCAATGTAAAATTGCAAAGAACTTGTGGATAGATTATAACATTTTGTAAACAGTTACCTCAGAAGCTGCACTGGTAGATCTATGTATGTAAGGTAAAACTATCCACAGTACTTCCACTTAAGTAGCTAAACACATAAAGTCACCCTTACCAATAATCCACTGCTCCTTGAAAAAAAGTAGCACAAACAGACAACTGACTGAGCAATGATAAGTAGAGCTACCCGAGGCCGATACTCAAGCAGAAGAAAATTAAAAGTTGTTGTTTTTGTGGCTCGAAAAATTAAAGAAAGTATGTTTAATAATTCAACAAGACCCGCACCTTCAACACATGTACATTCAAATTTTGGAACAGGCTCAACATTGCTGCTGTTCAATAGTTTTTATCCGTTTGAAAAAGTCATTTTACGGCTTTAATGTTTCCAGCTGATAAGGAGAATGAGTGCGTTTCAAATGTGCGTCCAAAGGCTTTAAACATCTGCTTTGTCTGTAACGACAGTATCAAACTACAGAGCATTGTTTTTACTAAAATTCAACATTTTCAGATGAAAATTTGGCTGCTTTTTGTTTTTTCACTGTAACAACCACCTCAATGCCATTTTTAGGATATTCTTGGTGATCCCACCTTTTTCATATTTATGCTTTTGGCACTGAGGGTATCTAATACGCATGTTGTCGCTGTGTTTTGTACTACCAGCTGTGAGGGCTCTGCTTTTGCTTTGAGCAGTCTGTTTTTATTTTGTCTCGTGACTGTGTGTTTTGTTTTTTTTCCAAACGAGATCCTCGTCAGTTTGATTTTGTTACCACAAACTTTGTGTGAAGTTCACAACAGAGGTAAAGAGATTTAAACACCACAGTTTAAGGAGGCAGGCAGGGGTTGGACCAGCTGCACAGGACAGGTGAAGCAGAGAGTGTCCGGGGAGATGTGCAACAGAAGCAGAGGGAACATTTTACTAGATGATAAATGGCAGATTTAGGTGATTAAGGATTTGTTGACAAGATTAAAAGACACTTCCGTCAGAGTTCAACAACATTACAGTTTGATTAAATAAAAAGTTTTTAAACTACACAAGGGTCATTTTCTCCTCTGATAGTAATCATATTAAACATGTCAAGAAAGAAAGAGTATAAAGAAAAATAGTAAATGTGTGTCTAATTAAACTCTTCCTGTGAGCCTTACATCATCCTTTAATATGTTTGGTGTTACAAACTTGAAGAAGCACAGAAAAGATCATCAGACATTAATCTAATCAGTTTTCAGCCTTCATTCATATTGAAAAGTTGAAATCTTCCCTGCTAGACCCAAGTGCAGCGTTTAACACCGTCGGCCATAACATTTATTACAGCTATTATTAAATGGAGAGTCCTCTTCACACACTGAGGTTAATTATGAAGCTCCACAGGCTTCTGTGCAAAGACCAGTTTTGTTTACATCATATGCGCTTTAGAAGGCATAGCATAGCATACATTTTCACTGCTATGCATATGATACCCGCTTTTATTGGTTAAACTGCCAGGATGTCTTAGACACATAATGAGCTTTAATTTTCTGCTTCTAAGTTCAGATAGAACTGAGGTTATTGTAACGGGGCGTAAAAATCTTAGAAACACTGTGGCTAACAAGATCCTTACTCTGGATGGCATCGCCTTGAGCCGCCTGTTGTAGTGATTTGGCACATTATAAGTAAAATTGAAACATACAATCCCATAGCACAACATCAACATTTATTTTTATACAAAAATAAAAATGCTTTTTCAGAAAAGAATTGTAACTTCACAATTCTCTGCACCACCTTCACTCTCCTGCCCAAGCTCTGCACCTCCTGTCACCACCTTCACTCTCCTCTGCACCTCCTGTCACCACCTTCACTCTCCTCTGCACCTCCTCCTGTCTCCTGCCCAAGCTCTGCACCTCCTGCCACCACCTTCACTCTCCTCTGCACCTCCTGTCACCACCTTCACTCTCCTCTGCACCTCCTGCCACCACCTTCACTCTCCTCTGCACCTCCTCCTGTCTCCTGCCCAAGCTCTGCACCTCCTGTCTCCACCTTCACTCTCCTCTGCACCTCCTGTCACCACCTTCACTCTCCTCTGCACCTCCTCCGTCACCACCTTCGCTCTCCTCTGCACCTCCTCCGTCTCCACCTTCACTCTCCTCTGCACCTCCTCCGTCTCCACCTTCACTCTCCTCTGCACCTCCTGTCACCACCTTCACTCTGCTCTGCACCTCCTGTCACCACCTTCACTCTCCTCTGCACCTCCTGTCACCACCTTCACTCTCCTCTGCACCTCCTCCGTCTCCACCTTCACTCTCCTCTGCACCTCCTCCGTCACCACCTTCACTCTCCTCTGCACCTCCTCTTTTGCCTCCTCTCTCCTCATCTCTGCTTCCTTGTTTCCCTCTTCGATCAGCTGCTCTGCAAACCTCTTGTACCTGATATAAAAGCTCAGTTCCTGTTTGACAGGTGTGATAGTCACATGGTTTTGGAGAATGCATGTTCCCTCGGTGCGCAAAAGCAGAGTAGTGACAGAATTGATGCACATTATTGATATTTGAAGCACGTGTACCTGCACATTAACACACGGGTACTGTGGAATAGATTTTTAAAGCGCTCGTGCTCTCGTCCACTCCCCGCAAAAAAATAGCAGCTGTGTGGCGTCTGTGGCGTCGGTGCTCTCATCACCTGCGATGGAGTAAACATCAAAAGCACAGCTTTATCAGACAGGTGCAGTTTAATGTTGGCCGACGAGTCTTCAGTGCGTCGCACGACTGGATTTCTGGACACGCTGACGTTGTTGAAGTCCTGCACTGTTTCCACATTATTTCGGTGACTTTAACGAGGCCGTGTTTTATGAGGTCTCCATCTGAGAAAGGCTCGCCATGTCTTGTGATGAGTTGGGCGACCTCATAGCGGCTATCGGAGCCTTTTCCTGGACCTTTTGAGCATGAAATAAATACTGTTGCTGACCCTGCAGGAGAGCTACCCTTTGCTTTCTGCTCTGGCTCAGCACCAGTGTCGGATGCACAGGCCTGATGTTTGGTTTCATAATGACGTCGTACATTATCCTCTTTCATAACTGCCACAGTCTCAGTGCAGATCAAACAGACACACTTGAATTCTTTGAAGAAATATTCACTCTCCCACCGTGTCTGAAATTTTCTGCACTCACCACCTTTTGCTTCTTTGGGTTTGACCTGTTTAGCAACTTGGGGTAAATTTCTTCTGTGATTGTCCTTTTTGGTGGAGCAACTGCCTTGATCACCAGTAGCTCCCCTGGTGTTAAAACTAAGAAGTGCAATACAATCAAGCAAAAGTTGAAGTGCGGGCCATATGTTATTCTATTTATAAAATTACTTGCGGGCCAATTAAAAAAGGACCGCGGGCCGCAGTTGGCCCACGGGCCAGAGTTTGGACCCCCCTGGTTTAAAGGATTAAATTCAGCGTCTCTCTGCCGTTCTCTTTACCACTACACTCTCTGTCTCCGCAGTGTCTTATTCTAAGTGGGCGAGGAACGAGACATGTTCACTTACCTGTGTGTGAGAGAACTCCCTCAGTGTCCGTGTAGCACTGGTGTAGCACAAGTAGTGGCCTTGTGTTACACACCGGCCCGAAGCCGGGGTGCAACCCAACAAAAAGATAAACCCGATACATAATAACGACAAAAAAAAATCACACCACGGCAGAATGACGAGAGTTGGTTAATAGTTGGGTTGTGGTCACGTGGTTCTGATGACGTGCGGAGGCAGCGCGATTTTTGAGTGGAGGGCGGAAGTAAACATGGAGGACACTGTGGAGAGTCAGGAGAGCAGCTATTGTGCAACTTTAGACCCCATTTCTCGGGAGAGATATAAACAGATAGTTAAAAAATATATTTCTTTGAAAATGTCCGAATACACCACAGAAGTAAAGGATTTGCCTACTATCGAGGCTGTGGATATCACCAACTACTTGGTCCTCCAGACTTCTTACTACACTAGGCAGCAAATGAAAGCTTTCAAGAGTCTGGAGGCGTACAATTTTTTTGTCAGCGGGTGGGTCCACAACCTTGGAACAAAACGTCTCCGTGATGGATACAGTTTGGTGTTTGCAAGGGTGAGTGTTTGTTCTTATATTGCTTTATCTTAAACTCCACTGTCACTAGGCTCAAATCCGGGCTCTCAGCCGTCTGTTGCATATCCAAAATCGCCTCTGCACATCGATGCTGTTCTGCCTTAAGCTTCATTCTTTTCTCTCGTTTGAGAACTGATTCCGATCTGAGTTTTCGTTCGTAGCCGAGATTGACCGTCGGAGCCCAGTCCTCCGACTCTTCGTCATCCAAAGCACTTGGGCAGCCTATAGTCCCAATCAAGTCAATATTAGACTACAGCAGAATGACGAGAGTTGGTTAATTTATTTGCTGAACAGGTAGCGAGCTTCAGGGTGGGCGATGCCAAAACAACAAACAAAACACACTAGAAAGAAAAACAGAGCTAACTTACCTCCCATGATTCCAAAACAAAATACAATTCTCTAACCTGTCTCCCTACCCGAAACAGGAGAAAAGAGGGGAATAAAAGAAAACGGCTTCCCACCCCTACAGCTACCAAGCCCAGGTACAACCCTTTTTCAGCATTGATATTGCAGCCCCGTGCAGTCACACACCACGACGGTCCCCAGACACACAGCTCACGGGAAACCAGGAAGTCTCCTCGCCGGCCCAGTCCAACCCCTTTTGTAGCTGGCCTCTTTCCTTCCTCCACCAATGGGTGGCCTCCACCTGGAAACAAGCATCATTGAATACAAATACAAACAATAACAACACCGTACCGCAAATAATGACCCTGGGTCATAACACCTTGTTAGACCTGCTAGTGCTACTTCGTGCCTTCTTTGCATGTGGTATAGGCAGTGTAGTTACCTTTAACCACAGTCTGAGGACAGATGGGAAATATACAAAAAATTCCACCACAAAAGAAGATTTCAAAGGTTTTTCAAAGGAAACATTTATTTGTACAAAAGTATCACTTAAGAACATAACTGCATGCCTCTGTTTAGTTTGGATTTCATGGTTTAAACATATAAGGAAGTAATAGTAACACAAGTCTGAGTTCACTGTCTGTTTTCAAATGCATTTCAGAAGCAGGAAAAGTCCTTATGTCTCCCTCCTGTTCCGCATCCTCAGGCCGCTCACCCCGACTTCCTTGGGTGTGTCTGCAGAGATTTGACCCTCCCCCTCCACGTTTGCTGACATTAAAATATTGCCTTCTATATCCTCCTCTGCTTCCTCCTCTGGATTTGAACTGCCATCACAGCTGAACTGCAGGCTCTCTGCCTCCATCACTGGGTCATCTTCATCAGCTTCCTCCTCTTCTTCCACTTCTGTGTCCTCGTCCTCCTCCTCCATCTGATCTTCCTTGTCCTCTTCCCCATCCTCGTAAGTGTCCTCTTTAGGGTAGTGGAAGACATCCTTGTGCTCGCTGAAGCTGACTTGCTTCTTCCTGCTATTGTTACACTGCAGCTCTTTCTTCACCTCCAAACCAACTCTTGTTGTCGTTCTTTCAGGACCTGGCTGGGATGATGGAGGACGGAGCAAGTGCCTTTTCTCTGCCTCCTCCTCACCATCCTCTTCCTCATCTATGTCTTCCTCTACTCCCATAGCTTCTTCTATTCCCTCCTCTTCTTCCTCTTCATCCTCATCATCTTTTGCTTCTGTGTCCTCCTCATCTTCTTCCTCTTCCTCTCGCACTATGGAAAGTTTCCTTGCCATGACCTCTTCCTCCTCTTGCTCCATCCTCTCTGCTAGGGCCCCAGCGGTGGGCTGTGTGGGGGGTTCCTCTAGTTTAACCGTCTTAAACCCACGTCTGAGGCAGGGTTCATCATACTCTGGGTAGGTCTCCTCTGGGTAACCTTCCCAGTCTGCACCGTATGGGACCTCCTCGGCCTCCATCTCTGGGGAGGCTCCCTCCAATCTGCTCTCTTGAATAGGCTGTGTGACCTGTCTCAGCTGCCTGAGTAATTTCTCCTCCTTTTTTGACGTGGTGGTTTTACTCCTCCTTCGTCTACCACTCCCAGAACTATTGTTCCTCCTGGACACAATCCTCTCCATCATCTCTTCAGGTTGGAGAAGTCTCTCCTGCAGCCTGGCAAGCTCATTAGCAATGATTGTGTTCTTCCTGGTTCCCACGGTTACTGCAGAGTTCTTCCCTGGTTTATTAGCCTTCCCCCTACAGGTCAGCTTATGTATGATGTAAAGGATGTAAAGAAGGATCCCAAAGCCATATAAGGGTATCACTTGAGTCATCAGGTTGTACTTTTTGCCTCGTCTTGTTTTTTATTTTTTTATTTATTTTATTTTTTTATTTTCAGTTGTTACAGACGGGACAGACATGAGTGAGGGATAGGAAAGGGAGAGAGAAAGAGGAAGGAAAAGAAAAACAGAAGGGGAGAGGGACAGTGAGAAAGGGGGAGAAAAAAAATCTCCTGGATCACCTGTTGAGAGGAGAAGAATAGAAAACAAGCAAAAAACAAAGCAACATACTAAACACAACACCATCGCATTAATCTAGCTAAGTGTAAACAGCAGTAAATACTAAAAATTCAATGTTGTTGTGCAGCACGCAGGACAGACAGCGCACAATGTGCTTCGAAGTAGCAGCCTAGAAAGGTGTAATTTAAGTCTACGAGCAGTGAACACCCGTGTGCATACTTGTGTGGATCAGCGCACTTGTATTCAAAAGGTTTCCCCATGTAATGGTCTGCAAGAGGATGTAGAGAGCCATAGCCCCGCCCCCAGGGCATGAAGCAGGCATGGAGGAGACTCAGGCCCCAGACATCCAGAGGCCTCAGAGTGCGAGAGCCCAAGGAGGACCACCGGAGGGGCATCCGTGCCACCCTCATGGGAAGGGCTGAGGATCCCCAGACGAGGCGTCATCCAGTAGCCACCGAGCAGAAGCTAGAGGGGGCTGCACCGGCGTGCCCGCCGGCTCTGCCAGCAGCCAGCTGTGCCGGAGGAGGCCTGACCGAGCAACAGGCGCCAGGCCCCGCCAGGTAGCCCCCGGGAGTGAGCCGGTACATACCTGAGTGCCCAGCCCCGGACACCAAGAACCACCAATGCACCGACCCCTGAGGGCATCAGTCACCGGCAGGGAGTGTGGTGAGGGGAGATAGGCCTGGGAGTTCCCAGAGAGGCGGAGTCTAAGACCCGACCTGACATATACACACAGACAAACAGGCACACACAGACACAAAGGATTTCAAAAGATTTTAATAGGTTAGTTTAAGATTTTGAGCAAACAACAGAAATAAGTGTGTGATAACAACATCTCACTCCTCAGAATTATGTAAGAAGGCTTCATTTCATAATGACAGTAAAGCAAATACAGACAGATGTGTAGAGAAAATAATCACATAAATATAATAACTGCTAATAAGAAAACCCTCCTGATGTCCATAAATACGGTGAAATCAAAGGTTCCTAAAGTTATAAAGTAACATGTCAGGTAAAGTTCTTCATGTTTGAACTTGAGTAAATGTGTTGATCTAGTTTCCAACAGTTGCAGCAAACACATGGAGCAACACAACGAGAACACACAGTGAGGTGAAGTGAGTGAAGTGGATCAGGTTTTCACCACTGCAAAACACACCCGCACATGTCGGGGAAGTGGGAGGAGCGGTGGAAGGAGTGGTGGGAGGAGTGGTGGGAGGAGGAGAGGTTTGTAATGAACTGTCTGGGGAGGGGAAGGTAACAAAGCCTGGTGGTGTCCCTGTAACTGTGTCGCTGATCCATTGCTGGTACTGGGACACAGGAGTGTAGGTTGAAGGACTGTGGTAGGACTCGACTTAAGCGGTCAAAGAAGTGCAGGAGACTGATGCTGTCCAGTGTAGCAAGTGATTTATTCACCATTCTGTGGCCCAAGAATATTTACAAAGAAATAAATAAGAAACTCAACTCTATAATAAACTCAATTCAAATAAACATAACTGAACTTAAATCAACGGAAATTAAGGTCAAACTGCACACAGCTACACTGACCTGAACCCTTCTTCTGAAACACCTGAGTTCGTCTGCTTAAATAGTCCCCTTAATCAAACACTTTCTCCTCTGGACTATTCCATTCAGTAGGTAGGTGAGATGAACATGATTATATTCATCCTCTACTACTCCTCTTGACTGCCAACATAAACTCTTGTGTAATCAATACATATCACAACATTAAATCTATTTCTTTATAAACCCTTTAAAATCAACTTTATTAAATTATAAGAATTCTTCCCCTCCTGCCCTTGGTCTCTTCCTGTGACCTCAGATGAACCCAGAAGGTATAAAGCAGGAAGTAGAACTACATTTCCTCCTTTTGCTTCTGGAAGACAGGTAGGTAAAGGTAAGTTCAAACAATACAAATTAACAGTTGAAATAAATAACATGTTAACTTAACAAACTTGCATGAATTGATTTAAACCAAGATGTTATATTATATAATCTGTAAAAGTGCAGAACATAAACAAACCCGGGATAGTAGATGTTTGCCTATTGCAGATTACATGTGAAATATGGTTAAATCAAAACAAGAATGTTAACTAAGAATGTAGACAAATGGTCTTCTCACCCACTTTGTCACACTCCCCCCCCCCCCCCCCCCTTAAGACCGTTACTCCTCTGAGTCACGGGACAGGAAATCAGCAATGACATTCTTATGTCCAGGTCTATACTGGACCTGGAAACGAAAAGGCTGGAGAGATAAATACCATCTTGTTATCCTGGCATTAGTGTCTTTCTTATTATGAATCCATTGCAAAGCACGATGATCAGTCTCAAGAACAAACTCTTTCCCAACAAGATAATATCGCAAGGTGTCTAGAGCCCATTTAATCGCCAATGCCTCCTTTTCAATGGTCGAATACCTCATTTCCCTTGGAAAAAGTTTTCGACTGATGTACTGGACAGGCAACTGCTGCCCTTCCTCTCCTTGCAGTAAAACAGCTCCCAGACCCACCTCAGAGGCATCTGTTTGTACTGTGAATGGAAGGTTAAAATCTGGACACTGCAAAACAGGTTTCTGACACAAACAGTCTTTCAAATCATTAAATGCATCCTCAGCATCTTTCGTCCACCTGATCCTTGTAGGACTAGATTTTCTTGTCATGTCAGTCAATAAAGCTGCTCTTGAGGAAAAATTTGGAATTAGTCGACGATACCAACCTACTAATCCCAAAAATGATCTCAACCTTTTCTTTGTGTTTGGCAAGAGTGCTGCAGCAACTGCATCCACTTTTCCAACCTGAGGGCGAATGCCTCCACCCCCTATTACATAACCCAGGTACTGCACCTCGGGCTTGGCGATGTGACATTTCTTGGCATTTATGACAAGTCCAGCATTTGCGATACGTCGAAACACATCAGCAAGATGTTTCAGATGATCTTCCCATGTACCACTATAAACAACAATGTCATCAATGTAGGCAGCTGCATATTGTTCTGCACCCTTCACCTTTTCATGTCTTCTCTGTCTCTTGCTCTTTTTTGGTTTAGAACGAGTGCTAGACTCGTCCAATGGGGCATCCTCATTTGCAAAAGGTAATTCATCCCAACCCAAAGCATTAACCTGTAGCTCCTTAGCTTTTGACCTTGTGACCGCTAACAAACTTTCAACGGTTTCAGTCTGACAGGGATGCTTGGCTATTAGCTCTGTGAGTATTGGGAGATCACGGCCCAACACCACTTGATAAGGCAGCGTTTGCAGCACTCCCACTGAAAGAGTGTAACACTGGCCTTCTACTTCAATTGCAACTTCAGCAACTGGGTATGATACCTTATCACCATGAATACAGCACACATCCACTGTTGCTCCTGAAAAGATCACATCCCTGGGAAGACTGTCTTGTCTAACCAGAGAGCGATTACTTCCTGAATCTAACAGAGCTACACAGGGTTTGTCTTCAACAAATACCCCAATTGATGGCTCACGTTGCTGACATTAAATTTCATTTTTGTGATTCTCACTGACTTCAGTTTGTCTAGCAGAACACATGTAATTTTTACTAACAGACATCTTTGTACACTGAGCTTTAAGACGACCTATCTGACCACACAAATGACATGCTTTATTGGTTTTATTTTTTGTCTCAGATCTGGCAGGATCTGAGTTATACCAGTTCTGTCTTGTGTGCTTAACTTTCAAGTCAGGGCCACCACCTAACTTGTTGAATGGCACGTTGGAATTTGACTTAACTGGTGTGAAGTCTTTTGATGGTCGACGAGCTGCTAAGAAAGCTTCAGCCAGTTCTGCTGCTTCCTTGGAAGTCTTTGGGTTACGTTCCTTAACCCACGTCCGAAGATCAGGATTCAAAACCTTGAGAAACTGTTCCATGATGATGGCGTCTCCGATTTGATCCCTTGTCTTTGTTTCAGGATTCATCCACTTGATGTACAACTCCTTTAGGCGGACCTGCAGCTCCCTTGGTGTTTCCTCTGCTCCAAAGGTACTAGAACGAAACCTCATTCGATAGGTGTCAACACTTATTTCATATTTCTGCAAGACAGCACACTTTACTTTTGCATAGTCCATAGTGTCATCAATATCCATGGCTACATAAGCGGAACGTGCTTTGCCAGCTAGCAGTGGTGCTAGGTGAAGAGCCCACTCATCTCGCGGCCACTGGCAAGCATGAGCAATTCTTTCAAAGGTGATTAAATAATGTTCAATGTCCTCACCTTCATTGTAAGGTTGCATTTTTGGCCCCTTCCAGCCTGAATGTCTCACCAGTGTTGAAAGCTGTGCCTCACTGCGTTGATGTGCCGGCTCCAAGTCAAGCCTATTTGATTCTTGTGTGCTGGCAGATGGTTCTGGAGTAGGTGCTCTCGAAGAAGCCGATGTAGATGCTTGTACTTCAAGTAACTGATGCTCTAGATTGCCATGCTGCATCTGCTGTTGAAGCTGGGCAAACTGATGCCGGATTTGCCTCCATCTATCATCCTGGCGCTTGTGCTCTTGCTCCAGTTTAGCATCGCGTTCAGCCTGCTGTTGCATCAGAGTTTGCAAAAGTTTGGACAATTCAGCCACATTCTCTTGTCCAGAAATATGGCCACTTATTGCCCCTTGTTGGTCGCTGCCATCTTGTAAATCATCTGCTTCACATTCTGGAACATGCCCTCTCTTTGCTCGGGTAGACATCTTCTCCACTCCTTAATTGGCCTGGAATCCCACTGCTGCCACCAAATGTGGTAGGTAGTGATGGGCAGATGAAGCCCCATGAAGCACTGAAGCTTTTCATCCAATTGGTTCACCCCAACGCGAAGCTTCATGAAGCTTCATTTGCTCTAGCAGGACACCTACTGGACGTAAAAATAATAGCTGGCATGAATTTGAAGAGTGTGGCATTTTGCACACAGCCTGTAAATGTCAACAACAAAAGGAGTGTGTAAAACTTGTATATTGTAGTGATGGCAGTATACTGTGTATATTTATAGTGGCAGTATGGGAAATGATTATTTGGAAATGCTTGAAATGGAAATGATCATTTACTGTGAGGTGAGGTGTGGTTGGGGTGTGGACAGTAGTTGTGCTTTTGTAACGTTGAGGTATGGACAGCTACACACTGAGGCTTTGAGCCTCAGTCCTGCCTGTTCACATTTTATTCTGTAAAAACTAAATTTTCACTGCTTTTACGTCCTTTTTAGTGGGGAGAACATAGCTGGGATTTAATGATTTAACAAATCTTTTGAATCCTTTGTCCTCCACAATGCTAAATGGCTGGGAGTCCTCAATCACCATGCTGACCAGGTCTTCATCTATTTGAGATTGTTCTCCTGAGGAAAGACAATAAAGATAAAGCACAAATATAAATATCACACACGTAACTTATAACAGTTGTATAATATTGTTATATCATTTAGTAACATTACTGCATGCTATATTATCATTGCATTTGATGGCTCACCTGGTCTTGCTCCACAATCGGTGTTCCTCTTATTCTCATGCAAAGCTCTGTAGTGCCTAAGCATGGATGAGGTGTTGTTGTTATATCCCAGCTCCCTGGCACATAGCAAACACTTCACCTGGTACAAAAGTACAGACAGCTCAACATAAATTGTATTGCACCATCAGTATCATGACAATACATCTTCTGTAGAAATTTACATACCTTGTTGGGAGGAATAAGATCAAAATGTTCCCACACAGGGGAGGACATCCTCCTCTTCTTAGCTGGCTCCATTCTCTCCTGACTTTCCTCACTCTCATAAACCTCCAAACGGTCTCCAAACTCTCTCTAACCGCAACTCTCCATCAAACACCCACATTTTGAATAAAGTCTGAGGGTTTATATCTCTGTTGTATCTCGCGGCAAAGTTCGAACCACTTCATGAACCAGTCACGTGGTACAGCCGGGCAGCGAGGCTTCGGACGTCATCATTTTCAGCTCCTCCCATAAATGAAGCAAGCCTCGATACGCGCTTCGCGGAAACGCCCCCTCCATTACTCGACACACGCTCCGAAGCCTCGATACAGAACGTCCCATCACTAGTGGTAGGACTCGACTTAAGCGGTCAAAGAAGTGCAGGAGACTGATGCTGTCCAGTGTAGCAAGTGATTTATTCACCATTCTGTGGCCCAAGAATATTTACAAAGAAATAAATAAGAAACTCAACTCTATAATAAACTCAATTCAAATAAACATAACTGAACTTAAATCAACGGAAATTAAGGTCAAACTGCACACAGCTACACTGACCTGAACCCTTCTTCTGAAACACCTGAGTTCGTCTGCTTAAATAGTCCCCTTAATCAAACACTTTCTCCTCTGGACTATTCCATTCAGTAGGTAGGTGAGATGAACATGATTATATTCATCCTCTACTACTCCTCTTGACTGCCAACATAAACTCTTGTGTAATCAATACATATCACAACATTAAATCTATTTCTTTATAAACCCTTTAAAATCAACTTTATTAAATTATAAGAATTCTTCCCCTCCTGCCCTTGGTCTCTTCCTGTGACCTCAGATGAACCCAGAAGGTATAAAGCAGGAAGTAGAACTACATTTCCTCCTTTTGCTTCTGGAAGACAGGTAGGTAAAGGTAAGTTCAAACAATACAAATTAACAGTTGAAATAAATAGCATGTTAACTTAACAAACTTGCATGAATTGATTTAAACCAAGATGTTATATTATATAATCTGTAAAAGTGCAGAACATAAACAAACCCGGGATAGTAGATGTTTGCCTATTGCAGATTACATGTGAAATATGGTTAAATCAAAACAAGAATGTTAACTAAGAATGTAGACAAATGGTCTTCTCACCCACTTTGTCACAAGGACGTACAGACTCATAGCATCCAAGCACAATGAGAAGTCCACTCTGCAGCCAGACGGATCCACTCTGAGTCATCAGTGGTGCCCCAACACTAATCTGTGGAAAGACAGTGATGAAAGTTATCAGGACAGATGTGTAACTGTTAGAGGTCGACCTTTGTCACCCACTAAAGTTTGAACTTTGTTGGTAGTTTTGTTACAAACTGCTGAAATAAATTAAGTAATAAATAAATTGATCGTCCCAGTATAACACAGTCAGTAACACTTCATGGATATCAGTCTGTCCACTTAGGAAACATGAACCACTGTGAATCCACTTCAGCTGCTTTGGTGCAATGAAAGTGACGATTCCACAGACAGAAAGTTTCAGACAGCTCGTTTAAAGGAATCAGTTTCATCAAATAAATTAGAGGCTTTAGAAAAAACAACCTTTGATAAACATGAATATGAATATTTATGGTCAATTACAGCAAAACAAGTAAACCAAAGTGTGACTAAAGGTGAGATTATCTCAGTGACTGTCAACAACAGATTATAAGAAATAAACTTGTGCTCACCAAACATGAACCTGTCTCTCTAGTACAGATGATGCTGTCTGGGACCCCTGGATTGCTGGCTTTGCACTCATTGTTTCCCACTATTGGTGCTTTTGCCTCTTGCAGGTTGTTGCTGGAGTCTAGTTGGAGAGAATTTAAACATCAGGCTGTTCTAAAGACTCCAACACAATGCTGTAAAATACAATAAACATTTTATGATTTACCATTAAAGCCGATGGCCCAGCTGCTGGTCTCATTGTTGAAGGTGCTGTTTTGTGAGGCTAAGCAGATCGGCCGAATGTAGTCTGTGAAATTGACAGGAGCCGACAGCTTCAGAAGACAAATGTCGTTCTCACGAGTCGACGAGTTGAAGCCAGGATGGCAGGTGATGTTTACCACTGTGCGATTCACTTCATTTGGGTTTGGACCTGAGCGGCTGTTGCGGCCCAGATAGACCACCCTGCTACTGAAATCCCTTCACACACAAAAGATATTTTTATTGTGCCTCATGCTGATCATCAGCACAGGGCAAAGCAGTCGAGTCACGAGTTTCCTTTCAGGCCTTTGTTGTGTGTGTGTTTCTGTGTGTGTGCGTGCACAGGTGGTTGAACCTGCTGGCTCGTTACATGAATAAGTAATTAACGCTGATGGTCAGATTCATCCACAGCACTGAGTGCGTTCATGTTTCAGGTGCTGCATGGAGATCTAGTGTTTGAGAAGAGGAGCGAGCTCAACAAGCATCAGCAAACACACAAACTGTGCGTGTGCAGTTTGTGTCTCTGTGGGTGAGTGTACAGCTGGAGTATTCACCAGGAAGACACAAAATATTATCAGACATCAAAGTCAGCTTCTGCTGATCCTGAAGGTCTCTTTGAATGCCAGCATTACAGAGTGCAGGGTGTGGATATCAGCCACAGAGCTCATGTAACATCTGTTTACATGTTGTTGAACTGAGCAGTGAGGTCAGCTGATCACACTGCACACGAACAAAACACATGACTGTGACTTTTCCTCACTGAGTCTTTGCTCTCCAATCTTAGTTTCCCAGCATGTGTTCATTAACGAGCCTCACAGAGGTGTGTAGTTGTTTGTAATAGCAGCAGCTTTATGCTAAGCTAACCATCTTCTGTCATCAGTGGACAGAAAAATCAATGCTTCTCAAATACAAGGACATCTATGAAATGACTTTATAGTTTAGATTAAACTAATGTGGCGTCTGGTTTGATTGTTGTGCAGACAACTTTGCAGTTCAGCACTTTGGGCAGCAGCTGCTGTTTTTAAATGTTAGAAGAAGTGAGGAAATATTAAAAATATCTCTAGTGCACATGAATGCTACACTTCACCTTCACCTTCATATTAATATTCAACAAAGTGTAAACTGGCAGCACTGACTCACAGTGACATGGTGGATGCAGCTGTCAGCACCCACTGGTCGTTGATCAGAGACCCTCCAAACCCAAAACTGGTAGGCAGCTCTCCAAGACCAACATTAATCTTCCGAGGCCCTCCATCAACTCTTATATCAGCGAACCAGGGCCAACTTCCTGCTGCAGCGTCACCAACTCCTGTGATGCTGCTGCTGTTCACAGCCCTGCTGCCACATGCTGACAAAGCAGAGAGAGCACAGCTAAACATTAAAACCACTGAGAGAGAAAACACTGATCAACGCTCTGCTGGGAGATCCTGAGCTCTGACATTCATGTGGAAGTTACTCTAACATCAGACTGTGCTTTACATGTGATCCACAGACGTCCCTCCTCTGTGTCAGAACAAAAATCCTTTCAGTTTTCTATGTGCTCATTGCTGTCCAGCTGACAGAAGGAAGACGGGTTAAATGTCTTTGGATGCTTACCGGGCTGCTGTGAGTCACAACCTGAAAATGAGAAAACACAGACAAACCTGTGAAAGTGAGCAGTGATGGTTTTCTTCAACTCGAAGAACCGATCACACTAAACACAACACTTTAAAGCTGACTGCAGTTACAACCTTGATGAAGGTCAGAGTCGCCTGTGTCGTTACTCTGGCATCAAAGCTCTGGCATCGGTGTTCCTCATCAAATACATGTTCTCAGTTTACTCAAACATCAGTAACTGTAATATAAAGTTACTCTCTGCTGAATATCATCAACTGTTAGAAATCCAACACAACAAAGTAAACTAACGAACGCAACAACACGTCTGTAAAAGAAGCTGTTGATATCAAATAAAGAGTGAAGACGTCCGGTGACTGTGACTTCATTACATTATCATATTAAATACGATGCTGAATGACATTAATGCTAAATGGACTCCTTCCTTGTATCCAGCAGCAACATTTCGTTTAGAAACATTCGTACCTGTAATTAATCTCGTTCTTCTTCCAGCCCTGATAAAACCTCAGCAATGAGAGGAAGGAAATTCAAACAGTTTCTCACCTTTGCAGAAGAAAATGATCAGCACAGTGACGCAGCACACAAACTGCTGCAGAGCCATGGTTAACTGCAGCTGTTTCAGCTCACCTTAGACTTTAAATATGTCAGATGTATGTTCAGCTCCACCTGTTTCTAGAAGTCATCAGGGCCCCACCAAAGAATCGGTCAGACTCGTTGGTCTTTGTGCTGTTTGGACTGCAGTTAAGCTCGAGGCACTGAAAGTTGGAGCAGGTTTTTCAATCACAGCAACAGTCAGCTGGTGCTGCTTTATGCTGTAAGGTAGACCCTACAGTAGCAGGTAAAGTCCCCACACAGCAGACTGCAATCAGCCCTGATCAGTTTGTTACTGCCGTCATGTTTTTGGGATTTGTTACGCACACTTTGGGGCAAACATGACACTTTGTAGGTTACAAATAATCCTGTTAAATTAACACCACAGGAGAGAGAGGGGGCAGTGTGTGTACATGGGTCTTTATGTCTTTGTGTGGGTCACTAGTGGGTGGGTGGATCAGGGGCTGGCTGGCCCTTGGCCCCAGTGGGACATGGTCACCTCTCCCCTCTGGACACTTCAGCCCCTCCCTGGGATACGGGGGCTGGATTGTCCCCGGGGTCTCCCTCCATCTCCTGCTGGGTGTCCGTCCCAGGTGTCGTATCTTTGTTTTGGTTTTCGGTCTCTTACGGGTGCAGCAGCTGGCGACACATTTTATTTGTTTCTATCAGAAAGCCCTGAGACAGGTTTCCTTTTGTTTTTCCTCTGCAATCTCTGCACTTTATGGAACGCCAGGACTGCCATAATGAATTAATTAAATATACCATTAAATAATTAATTAAATGTGGCAATAATTAATTAATTACATGTGTCATAACTATTTATTTAATTAATTAAAATTGGAATTAATTAATTAAATAAATAGTTATGACACATGTAATTAATTAATTATTGACACATTTAATTAATTATTTATGTATTTCACATTTTAATTAATTATTGACACATGTAATTAATTAATTATTGACACATTTAATTAATTATTTATGTATTTCACATTTTAATTAATTATTGACACATTTAATTAATTATTGACACATTTAATTAATTATTTAATGATATATTTATTTATTTCATTTTGGCAGTCCTGACGCCTGGCTCTCGTCATGAAATAATTTTATCTGTCAGCCTCACCCATCAAACTCAGGGGGCGGGGTTAACGCTGCCCATGCAGCTTCTCTAACATTTGATTGGTTGCCGTGCAAAGTAAGTCAAAACAGGTCGATCCTAGATAATCGATTGCTTGTGTTATCCCAGAATGCAGATCAAATCACAGGCAGCAATGGTGGTGGTGTAGTTTTTCTGTCACCAGCTACACTTTTAACAGTGTTTTAGCCGCGAATGTCGCGACGTATGTCTGGTCAGGTTGTCAACATAGAACATGTTTGCAAAAGTGCTCAGATGTTTTCAGAGATTTCACTAGCTCTGCTAACAGTTAGCATGCAGAGTGCACCGAGGGGTTAACCGGTTTGTTTACATATTCCACTCTCCGTGTTCCACATGTTGCATTCGCAGATTCTCATTTTCACCGAACGATCGTCTCTTTCCGCCTGGTCTTGTGTCTCTGTGCTTCTGTAACATAAAGAACGAGCTGACATTTTTCTCACGAAACCAGCGATCAGCTCAGCAGACCCTCAGTTTACCTGCATGCATCCTCCTCCTCATCTGTCAGCTGTTTAACACCTGCTGCTAATTCAAGAAACACGCCTAGTTACCTGGTGATAGTCACAGTTTAACTGGGCAGCCGGTGCTCGATATAATGCAATGTCAGCGCATTTTTCTGCACAAGATAAGTAAATATAGTATTTTCCCCGAGCGCAGAGCTGCTGGAGCTTGTTTCCTTACAGAGCACTTTATAGGCGAGCCAGCTTTATCAGCGGCTGATGTCCAATCACCGGCACACAGCTTTCAAACCTCAGCTGAGTTTTAGCTCTCAGTGGTTAAACGCTGGACTTCATTCACTCAGGTTCTGTCTGTCGGGTCACGTTTACTTCGCTGTTTTATTTACAACTGAGCAAATCGGTTTGGCTGAGGTTAAAGTTACGTTTCATAACTGCATAGTTTCACAGACGTTTAATGGTTCACTGGCACATGTGTTAGACTGAACTATCATCTAAATATCATCTGTTTTTTAATAGTTATTCAACTGTATTCTAAGCACCAGCTGTCTGTTAGAATGTGATTTTTTCTCTCTCTGTTGGCAGAGGTATAAAAATACGCAGGAAAATCTGACGTGCATGGCGAACTTCACCGACGATATTTAGGGAGGAATAAACACACATCAAACATAAATGAACCATTTGCCTGTCTCCATAATTGAGAGAATTTTCTCTTCTTATCTCAACACTCTCTCTCTTTTTTTTTTCTCTTTTTTTGCTTTTTCGGTCATGTTATGTTTACCTGTCAAAGGCTTGTTACAAACTATGAACCACATTGTGCAGACTTCTGGATGTTAGAAGAAAACGAATACTGCTCATGAATGAGACTAAAGGCAGGAAGGTGTCCTTTAAAACTAAACATGTTAATAGGACCTCCCTGTTTATATCATAGTTTATGATATAGCACGTGTATTTCAGTAATAGCCTGCTGAGGCCACTATACGTGCTGGCCTCATATCAAATGTGAAGGCAGACTGAGTCTATGTTTGACGTTTTTTATATCTAATCTTCCTTTTCAAACATTTAAACAGCAGCGAGTCTGCAGCTGAGGGAATACAAATTCAAATTGTCGGAACAGGTTTGCTCGTTTCTTGGATTCATTTGGTGATTTATTAAATGTATAACTGTTATTCTAATCTGCTGCCGAGTCTCTTACACTTTTCTTTATGCTGTATATTTTCACGTCTCTGGAATAGTTGGCAGTTAGATAGTCAGCTGGGAAACTTTGTGTTAACTCATGGAGCTGAGGATATCGTGGATATGCTGACCTCGCTGCGTGGTGTACAGAGCGAGGTCAGCATGATTAATATTCACAATAAAAATATTAGCCGAACATCATGAAGTCTGTATGTGTTTCATAGTGTCGAACAACCTTTGTACAGTTAAAGCCAGCAGTTACTACATGACGGAAACACCAACGTTATCTCTTTTATGTGTTTATACACAGGTCACGCTGATTACTGAACAAAAACCCAAAGATCAGATGTTAAACAGATTTATTTGCTCTCTCTCCTCCTTAAACATGTTTTTAATGTTAGTTATAATTCAGACTGAAACACGTAGGACACATAAGAACATCAGGAAATAAAACACAGATAAATATAACCTCAGTAAAAGAAGTCAGCGGGGGTTACTACAGCTGTGTACCGGGGCCTGCGCTTTGTCGGTGGGATTGCTTGCGAGGCGAGCGGGTCTATCCCACGCTTTGCCGTGAGACTGGGACGACATCTCCGAAATCATCGAAGCACTTTTGCAAAGAGGCTGTATCTTGACAAACCGACCAGACACATGAAGATTAAACCACTACATTCTCGGCTAAAAAAATATTAAAACGGTATTTGGTAACACACAAACAGGGTTTTTCAAAGCTCAGTTCTGTTAGCTTCCACATGCCGGTTGTTGTGTGCTAGAAACAATGGCCACCAGGCCAAAGCAATGGTTTTGACTCGATCAGCGTTAGCCCCGCCCCCTGAGTTTGATGGGTGAGGCTGACAGATAAAATTATTTCATGATGAGAGCCAGGCGCCAGGACTGCCAAAATGAAATAAATAAATATATCATTAAATAATTAATTAAATGTGTCAATAATTAATGAAATGTGTCAATAATTAATTAAAATGTGAAATACATAAATAATTAATTAAATGTGTCAATAATTAATTAATTAAATGTGTCAATAATTAATTAAAATGTGAAATACATAAATAATTAATTAAATGTGTCAATAATTAATTAATTACATGTGTCATAACTATTTATTTAATTAATTAATTCCAATTTTAATTAATTATTGCCACATTTAATTAATTATTTAATGGTGTATTTAATTAATTCATTATGGCAGTCCTGGCGTTCCATATGCACTCTCTGTTCATACTAAATCATTTAAAGAACATTTTAACGTCGCACTCAACAACAAACAAAAAGTCTCTTCAACGGCTAAACTGCTTTATATTTCTTCACGCCAATACACGAGCCACCAGTAGAGTGACGGGGCTGCGAGTTTGAGACCTCTGCTCTAGAAAGTGCTACTCAAAGCAGGAAGGTGCTCAAAAAGTCATATTTAGTTTGCTGTTCTCTGGTTCTCTGTGTATTTAAGTCATGTCTTCCGTCATTGTTGTTGCTGGTCCGTCTGTGTATTCCACCCTGCGTCATCTGTGTATCTACCATGTCTCATCCGTGTGCTCTTCCTGCTGTCCATCGTCATTCTCCTCTGCTCGTTCTCATTCAGGTTTGTGCTTTGTAGTTTAGTTGTTTCCCAGTATAGTTTAGTTCCAGCTCCATTTGCCGTTTGTATTTACTTTCATGTTCAATAAACCACCTTTACACCTTCACGACTGCCTGCACTTGGATCCTCCTTCATTTCCTCCACACGGCTCACCTCACTCGCCGTGACAGTTGCCTTCACACATAAACCCAGTAATCCTGTGAGAAAAAAAATTAACCAGTTGTGTGTCCTGCTATAAATCACATGATCAGATCACATGATGAACTCTCTGCTGTAGAAAAGAGAATGTAAATGTTAGCGCCACGCAGGTGTATACACACTTTCTCACAGTGACCTCTGCATTTGGCAATACTAGGTCATAATAACACTCCGCTGGTAAATTCACAGACACAGAAAGTGGCATTTAAAAGGTTAAATCAGCACGCAACCTGGGATGTTGCTGTCATCTTTCCACTCCTTTAAAAACAGAGAAACACACATAGATGCATCCACCCTGTCGTCATGTGGAGGTGCAACCTCACTACTTTTAGCATTTATCCACCTCAATCAAATCTATGGTCAGAGCTTTGTGACTTCCTGCACATGGCGGGCCCAATTCATGCATTCAACGGACCCGTCTGTGTTTTGATTAAAATTTTGTTTCCTCATGAAGTCAGCAGTGGCTGGGTGAAAGCCGTTCATCAGAGCATGGCTTAACTGCTGCTGATGTGGGCTGGCCTTCTCTGCACGCTCTTCAAGGCCGCTATGTTTTCTGCCAACTTCTAACATTTGACATTTTCCAACAATACAGTGTGTTACCATAAGCAACAAGCATCCAGTAAAAACAGTTTCTTTCACACAAAATCAGTAAAACAGAAAAGTAGCAGCTTAAGGGTTAAGTCTGCCCACACTCATGTAAACATGAAGTCTCTCCTCTTCTGGTCTCTGTCATCCTCCTGCTTCTGCAAAAACAAGCAAACAAACACACACACATCCACCCTTTTCACTGTTTGGGTGGATTAGGCATTAGAAGTGACTAATTCTAAAATAGTTACTGTCGTCTCAATTTCAAGTCAGTCACATTTAGTCCACATCATCAGTCCAGCCACAGTCCAATCACATGCATTCATCTAGTCACATGCATTCATAACGATCATTGCTGATAGTGGAAAACCGTGCACAGATTAAGTATCCACTGACAACAATATTTCGTCATTCCAAAAACAAAAACAATTCTTATTGCTTTGAAATGGATTGAATCACTACAATCCTTTTAAACACAGGATTTACCATCTAATATGGTCAACGTCCTGCCCATACGGAAAAGAAATAGTAAAAACTGTGATTTACTCATGAAAGTGGCCACTTTCGCATTACTTTCATGCATTGTTTTAGTAAGTATCCAAAACATACAAGTTTCATTATATAATTTTTTAAGGGATCTTATATCTGTTTTCACTCTTATATGCTTTTCATACAAGTTTCACAAGACAGATACAAACTTTATAAGATTTATATATATCTTTTCCATGTGGGCAGGTAGGTGAATTTTCTCAGAATCCAATTGTAATCTAGAGAAACTCACCTTATATTTGCTCTCAATTAGAGTATTTTATAGCGCTGTTGCCCCCCATCTTGCAGGCCTGCTTTTAAATCATCAACACACAAAATATCACCCCAGAGGGGCGATACCTGGCAGGTTTTTTCCTAAGTGCACTGTTACAAAAAAACCAAACAAAAAAACATATTAGGCCCGGTTCAGGACATGTCTAAGTGTAAAAAAAACCCCAGTCTTTCTCTTAGAAAAAAGAAAAACAACCTAAACCTAACTGGCAGAATCAGCCCGGTACTAAAACAAAAACCCCAAAATCTACCAGAAAAAGGAAAAGTTTTGCCTTCAGGTGAAATAACAGGCTGTAGGGGTTGGAACCTGCCATGCAGTCACTGCTTCTGGCTTTAATTAACAACTGATGCTTACATGGTCTGAAATCAGGCTTAAGAGTCTTTTTGTTTTGTTCATTTTCCCCACATCGTATTTACTGGTTGCCCACAAGTGCTCCAGAATATCACACAGTTCTGGAAAGTCTGGGGCCAACTGACCTAGTTCCACCTGCTAAACACACACTTTCTTTATGAGCAGCTGCACAGTTCAAACATCACTAATGTTCACCATTAAAAGCTTCCTAACACTTCATATCAATGTTTTATCACTGGAATGTGAATTTTCTTCCCCAAACACAAAACGTGTAACATGCTGTCAGGTATTTCACAAAACAAGTTTGGTCTCATGTAATCAGAGTGTATATCTGGGTGAAGCTTCAGCCACACATCAGAAACAGGAAACTCAACCCTCTGCTACATCTTATTCACTTCTTTTATAATCCAGTCATCCTTCCCTGATCCAGTAACAATCAGCTAATTTGCATATCAGCTATTAACCCACTAAGCTGACAGGACAACAGAGATGCGTGTTCAACATGTTATGACAAAAGAGAATTTACTTCTTACAGTAAATTACTTGTGCTGCACCAATCAAGCAGAAAGTATTTGACAATTTACTATATCAACAACTAAACTTATTGTCTGATCACTGGTTGGTCAAACCAGATTTTTCCCACAAAAGTTAAACTGTTGTCCTGCAACCCAGAGAGTTAACTGTCAGCAGTGGATACACTCAGCGTTTGATAACAAGTGTCTGTGAAATTTGCACAATTTTAACACTGACGACAGATAACAAGCTGATCTTCACTGCATGTGTGTGTGTTAGTAGGCAGGTTCAATGCATGTGTGTGTGTTAGTAGGCAGGTTCAATGCATGTGTGTGTGTTAGTAGGCAGGTTCAATGCATGTGTGTGTGTTAGTAGGCAGGTTCAATGCATGTGTGTGTGTTAGTAGGCAGGTTCAATGCATGTGTGTGTGTTAGTAGGCAGGTTCAATGCATGTGTGTGTGTTAGTAGGCAGGTTCAATGCATGTGTGTGTGTTAGTAGGCAGGTTCAATGCATGTGTGTGTGTTAGTAGGCAGGTTCAATGCATGTGTGTGTGTTAGTAGGCAGGTTCAATGCATGTGTGTGTGTTAGTAGGCAGGTTCAATGCATGTGTGTGTGTTAGTAGGCAGGTTCACTGCATGTGTGTGTGTTAGTAGGCAGGTTCAATGCATGTGTGTGTGTTAGTAGGCAGGTTCAATGCATGTGTGTGTGTTAGTAGGCAGGTTCACTGCATGTGTGTGTGTTAGTAGGCAGGTTCAATGCATGTGTGTGTGTTAGTAGGCAGGTTCAATGCATGTGTGTGTGTTAGTAGGCAGGTTCACTGCATGTGTGTGTGTTAGTAGGCAGGTTCAATGCATGTGTGTGTGTTAGTAGGCAGGTTCAATGCATGTGTGTGTGTTAGTAGGCAGGTTCAATGCATGTGTGTGTGTTACTAGGCAGGTTTAATGCATGTGTGTGTGTTAGTAGGCAGGTTCAATGCATGTGTGTGTGTTACTAGGCAGGTTTAATGGCTGTGTGTGTGTTAGTAGGCAGGTTCAATGTGTGTGTGTGTGTGTGTGTGTGTGTGTGTGTGTGTGTGTGTGTGTGTGTGTGTGTGTGTGTGTGTGTTAGTAGGCAGGTTCAATGCATGTGTGTGTGTTAGTAGGCAGGTTCAATGCATGTGTGTGTGTTAGTAGGCAGGTTTAATGGCTGTGTGTGCAGTGGAGCTGCAGATTCAGCAGGGCTTTGTCCTCAAAGCTGCCTTTCCTTCACATTTCTCTGTTTATGTGTGTTTATGTGTGTTTTAGTTTTACCTTTGTTGCGATCCTACGGACTCTTTATCAACCTCCACAAGACAGCCGGCCACAGTTTTCCAGCCGAATGTTCATGTGTTCTCACATTAACAACAACAGACCTCCATGCTCTCTTCTCCCCACCTCTCACAGCTTCTGTCTCTCTCCTGCATCGGCAGCAGTTCACGGTGGTGGCGTGTCAGAGGCCCAGGGGGCCGTTCTTCTTCAGCTTTGCCTTTTGTCTTTCACTCTTTTCAGTCTCTGCCATTTCAGTTCCCAGTATAGCAAATGTGAAACTCAGACAGTCTTTTCAAGTCCATTCACACACATTGATGTCGCTGGTGAAGCTCCCAGCTTGTGATTGGGAGCACATGCTTCCATCCACTATGGCATGTGTACATGCTGCTGAACCCTGTAAGGTTTAGGGCAGTGTTGCTGTGTGTTCACATTGTTGAGTCTTGAAGTCGACGCCGTTGCTCTCGAACTGCATTTTCTCTTCAGGGAGAGATTGATTGCCCTCGAAGCTTGTTCTTCATCGTGAGGTGTACATGGAGTGAAGCTGTGTAATATTCAGTCAAAGCACAAACTGCATGATGTCACTGTAACCACCACAGAGACAGGAAGTGTTTTTATGACTGAAACACTGAAATGATGCTAACGGCTGTCGTTAGGCTCACTGACAGCAGTGCTGATGTGTTCATGTCAAACACTGGCTCAGGTCAGACTCCTTCATCCTTCTCCAGCGTGAGGCCGCCCTCAGACCCACAGGAGCTCTGACCTTTGACCTCCTGACCCTATCCACTTCAGTCTCTTTGCAATGCAAATCCATCCAAACTGTAGCAGAACAAAAGAAGCTGGAAGCTGTTCTCTGAATGATGTTCATCTACGGTTGCCAACTCCCTGAAAAATAAATAAGGGACACCTCACGGCCAGGGCTGGACGACCCGCAAAAATTCATAACGTGAGAATGAATTTTTCACACTCAGCACCTGTTATCTCGATCTCTACCCCATCCCGGCCCATTATCTTGGATACTTTCTCTCCTGTTTCACTACCTGAGCTGGTAAAATTAGTGAATTCAGTGAAAGCATCCTCCTGTTCACTTGACATTGTACCTGCATCATTATTCAAAAATGTCTTCCAGTCTATTGGCCCATGTGTGCTCACTTTAATCAACTCTTCACTGGCGTCTGGTATAGTTCCAGTTTATTTTAAAAACGCTGCTATTCTCCCACTTTTAAAACAACCTCAGCTTGACCCCTCTCTTTGGAGCAGCTACAGACCTATCTCTAAGTTACCGTTAATTACTAAGCTTCTAGAAAAGGTTGTGGCTCAGCAACTTATGGCAGCTCTACATAAACATGGTTTCAGTCCGGTTTTCGTCGATTTCACTCCACAGAGACAGCTCTTCTTAGGGTCTCAAGCAATATCTTGATGAATAATGATGCAGGTAAATGCTCTGTTCTACTCATGTTGGACCTCACATCAGCTTTCGGCACAGTTGACCATCACATCCTCATTGAAAGGCTGAAAAATTGGGTGGGTGTATCTGGAACTGCCTTAGAGTGGTTCTCCTCTTATCTCCATCACCGATCCTTTTCTGTGGCGGTCTCCGATTTTAGGTCATCCTCTACCTCCCTTACTTATGGTGTCCCTCAAGGGTCAGTTTTGGGGCCTTTATTGTTTTTAATTTATCTTCTCCGCCTCCAGCATATAATGGACTCTTTTGAGGACATTTCTTATCACTGTTATGCTGATGATATTCACTTGTACGTTTCTTTTTTATTTTATTTTATTTTATTTTTGTCCCGTTTGGATCTTTAGCATCAGAATTGTTGTCTTAAGACCAAGAAAGATGCCAAGCGGATTTATTTTACCAAGTGGATCATCATGGCCTTGCCATATTGGTCCATTTGATTGACCTTTATTATAATTATGTATTTATTTTATTTTCAGTTGCTACAAACGGGACAGACATGACTGGGGGATAGGACAGGGAGAAAGAATGAAAGAAAGAGAGGGAGAGAAAGAAACAAAACCAAAGGGGAGAAGAGACGATGAGAAGGGGGGGAAGAAAGAAAGAAAAACAAACAAAACTCCTGGGTCACCTGTATGGAGAAAAAAAACAGAAGAGAAAGCAAACAGCAAAGAGCAACATAATAAAAAAACAGCACCATCACAATAAACTAGCTAGCAGTAGATATCAGTAGATATTAAATATTAAACGATATTGTGCAGCACACAAGATAGACAGCGCACAATGTGCTTTGAGGCAGCAGCCAAGAAAGCTGTAGTCCGCGTCTGTGAACACCCGTGTGTACACCTGTGTGCACACCTGTGTGGATCAGCATGCTTGTGTTCCAAAGGTTTCTCCATGTAACGATCTGCTAGGGAGTGTGGGGGGGCCACAGCCCCGTCCACCAGGGTATGAAGCAGGTATGGAGGAGATCCAGGCCCCAGATATCCAGAGGCCCCAGAGTACAAGGACCCGAGGAGGACCACCAAAGGGAGGGAGCCGTGCCACCCTCCTGGGAAGAGCTGAGTAGAGCTCCAAACGAGAGGTCCCCCCGCAGCTACGGAGCAGAGGCCAGAGGGGGTTGCAGTGGCGTGCCCGCGGGCTCTGCCGGCAGCCAGCTGTGCCAGAGAGGACCGAGCTTCAGGCCCAGAGGCCAGAGGCCTGAGGGCATCCCACCCCCCGGAAGGAGCCCAGCCGGGCCACAGGCGCCAGGCCCCGCCAATCGGCCACCAGGAGTGAGCCGGTACATACATGAGCGCCCAGCCCCAGACGACAAGGACCACCAACACACCAACGTCTGAGGGCATCAACCACCGGCAGGGAGTGTGGTGAGGGGAGATAGGCCTCCGTACTTTAGAGGGCCTGAGATGTTCCCAGAGAGGTGGAGTCTAAGACCCAACCTGACATATAGACACAGACGAACAGGCACACGCAGACACAGACGTGCATTCCCACCCCATATGCACCACCAAATACTCGGCACTCACCCAACGTGTAGACAGACACAAATAGACACTGCACAGACAGTCGCACTCCCCAAACACAGTTGTACGTTTCTTTTAAGCCCCAGGATTTATCTAAGCTTCAGCATCTGAAGGATTGCTTAGATTCGATCAAACGTTGGATGGCTGCAAATTTCCTCCAACTCAGCGAGGGGAAACCCGAAGTCCTCGTATGCGCCCCTGATAGGTTTCTATCGCAGATAGTGAAAGCCCTCGGTCCTCTCTCACTCTATGTTAAATCCTCTATCAGGAATTTAGGTGTCACCTTTGACTCCAGTCTCACATTGGATGGGCATGTCAAATCTCTGGTTCGGTCTTGTTTTTATCATTTAAGAAATGTGGTTAAGCTAAGCCCGATTTTATCTCGCTCTGAACTGGAGATTGCTATACATGCATTTATTTCGTCACGCTTGGATTATTGTAATTTGCTGTTTATGTTCAAGGTTCTTTATTTGTCACATGCATAGTTATACAAGTATAACACACAGTGAAATGTAGCCTGACACGCTCCTCGACATGTGCAAAAATGGGGGGGGGGGGGGGGGGTACACAATGTACATTTCAAATGTACATTTGAAGTGTACATTGTGCCTTGGTTTAGTGTCTGGAAGAGTCCTGTCTCAGTCAATTATAGATGATGTGAGAGGGCGGGTGTGTGTGTTTAGGGCCTGGATGGCTTGGGGATAGAAGCTCCTCTTGAGTCTCTCTGTCCTTGCCCGGATGATGCTGAACCTTCTACCAGATTGCAGGAGTTGGAACAGTTTGTTGCCAGGATGGGACGGGTCCTTCAGTATCTGCTCTAGTCCGGCATCTCCTGGTGTCTCCTGGTGTGTCTAAGCAAAGGTTCTCTGGATCGTCTGCAGGTTGTGCAAAACGCTGCAGCTAGGCTTTTGACAAAATCCTCCAAGTACTCACATGTGACACCGTTATTATCTCAGTTACACTGGCTTCCTGTTAAATTTAGAGTCAATTTTAAGATCCTGGTCTTGACCTACAGAGCTGTGCACGGACTGGCACCAGCCTACATCTTTGATCTGCTACAGCCCGATGTCCCCAGCAGGTCTTTGAGGTCATCTAATCAGGGCTTACTTGCTTTAAAAAATACTAAGAGGAGGACTAAGGGTGGTAGAGCTTTTGCCACTGTGGCCCCGAGACTGTGGAACTCTCTCCCCCAAACATTAAGAACTGTGGACTCAGTCGCTGTTTTTAAAAAACAACTCAAAACTCACCTTTTTAAAACTGCTTTGGTTAATTTTTTTGCCTGTTTTATTTTCTCTTTTTAAATCTTTTTATGACTTGTAATCTTATGTGCAGCACTTTGTGATTCTGTCTTGAAAGGTGCTATAGAAATACAAATGTATTTATTTATTTATTTATCTGTCGGTGCTGAAGCAGACGTCACTGATCACATGACTCTGAGGGATGTTTCCAGCACCTCGCTGAATCTGAGCCATGAAGATTTAAAGCAGCTCTGAAGGCAAAGCAGGTCTGAGGCTGTGTTAGCAAGCTGTACCTAATAAAGTGGCAGCAAGGACTCAGTCAGTAATGACCAGAGCCAGCAGGGGGCAGCACAGAGAGGCGCTGCCAGAGGAGCAGGCTGACAGCAGACTGGTCATATTCCATCATCTATACTGAAATAATAAACAGGCACACAGCCAGAGGTTCTGCTTTGCTGCAGGGTCTCTTTGTTCTTCACATACGTGTCGGGCCGAGTGTAAATCCTGAGGCTGAGCGGCCTTTGTACACACACACTTCTAAGCAGGGCAAAGCTGTCAGCACAAACAAGAAGTGAGGAGAAATCCAGGCAGCCGGCCTGTGTCTGTCCAACCGGTCAGAGAGCTCTTTACATGCAGCAGGATTTTTAAAGTAAAGTTGCAAATCCAGCTGCTAATCCAAATGTTAATCCCTGAGCTAATCTGTGATCAACAGTGAAGGGATTGAAATGAGGAGTGGAATCACCATTTTAAAAATCATTTTTTTAACATGGAATTCAAAGATGAATTTACAAATTTATTCTGCAATTCATGATTTAAGCACAGAATTCTTTATTTCGATGCGCCTGGTTCTTGTGGTCCCCCATAAAGTCATATATACAATATGTCTGTGAAGGTTCTCAGTCATCCAGGTCATCGTAGTCAATTTGTATTTTATTTGATGTATTGACATAAAAGACAGAAGAAAAAGGCCATGTATAGCAGGACTACTCAATTACACACTGAGGTGGGCCAGATTTTCTAACCAAAACAACATTTCCCTGGCTCAGACATTATGCAAAATAAATATTTGTCAGTCTAAACCATGATGGGGAGGAGACGGGGAGAACCTCTTCCCTGAGTACAGCTACAAAACCCACTTTCTGAAACAGACCCTGCTCACCATTCAATTCAATTCTGAGCTAACAAGTTGCACGTTATTGTTGGATGCGCTCGTAGGACCGGATTTAAAATAGCATGACAAACATATCATACATGTTAAAGCCAAACAGTGTCATCAACGTAGCCGGAGAACATCTGCTAATAAGATGAAGTTAGCTAAGTCGCTATCTCATCGTAGCAAAAAAAGGCAGCACCTACCGTTCTTTATGCAACTTCAAATGTCGGACCAAGTAGGAAGTTGTTCCATCTCCGTCTGTGATTCTCTTCTTGCATGTTTTGTATGTTGCATTTTGTTTTTTGTTTACTACTTCGTAGTTTATGTACCTGAAAGAAATTACTCTTGGGAGCATTTTTGGCTCGAGCGTTTTTTTAAATCTGGTTAATTTGATTGGCTGTGCTACAGCTCACGCTCACATACGTACGGAGTGTGGTAAGAATGAATGAAGAGAACTAATGGTCCGCACTTTTTATATGATATGTATGTTAAATTTTAGATTTGGGTAAAATATCAAGTCTTTTCAAGTAAACAGGTTCAAGTCAAGTCACAAGTCTTACAACATTTTTTCAAGTCAAGTCTAAAGTCATAAAATGAATGACTCGAGTCCAAGTCACGTGACTCGAGTCCAAGTCACGTGACTCGAGTCCACACCTCTGGTGTCTAGTGTAGTGTCGTGCAGGTCGTGTATGCCCGTGGGAGTTGTGTTGATGGCTGCCTCTGCTGTTTCCCTGCAGGAGGAGCAGAACAGGACAGCATGCACAGGAAACACGGGAGCGGAGAGCACAGACGTTTGAGTGAGACACGGGAGTCAAGGGAGCTACGGGGATTTATTGTGTACTGGTTATTTACCTCACTGTAAATAAACGCACTGTCTTCATCACAGAGCATTTGGCTCCTCCTTCCTCGCATCCCCACGGTTGGCCATCATCAACCGTGACAAAAACAGTAAATGAGAGCAGGTAAACAGATTCCACACAAAGACGTGAACACAGAGCGCCGACAGGACGCAGTGAGATGGCAGGCAGCAGCAAACAGGTCGTCAGAGGCCGATGAGATGAATAAGTTTAACATTGTCTACAATATTGCCAAAGAGTGCCAAAGCACTTTAAGCACAAACAGTCTTTCAGTAACTAGTAGCCTGGTCGTTGGGTTTTTCTCTGTATGGTTTATTGTAGGGTCGACTGTACGATATAAAGCGCCTTGAGTCGACTGTTGTTGTGATTTGGTGCTGTGTAAATAAAGCTGTGCTTGTGTCTTTGGGTTACCCTCCACTCTGTTCTCAGGGCTTCTGTATCTACTGTCTGTGTTTGCTTCATCAAACACTTCTCACAAGATTATCAAGCAACAAAAGACACAAAAATCCCAAATCTGCTGCAGATGTTGAAGTGTGTTCTCCATATCAGAGACATCTGCTGAACATGTCGTCATGTTAGAGGCTGCAACAAACATGGAAGAAGCACTGATTCGGTTCACTAACCAGGCTCAGCAAGGTCGGCTGCAGGGGAGAGGACTTTCTGCAACCAGTAACTGATGAAGATAATGCATTACTTTTAAGTACAGTATGAAAGTATGTGTGATACATTACTGTGTTTGAGTGACAACCCTGACATTGTATGTCAGCACGTGAACTTTACTCGGACTCAGTCTGAGAGTCAGACGACTTTTCTGTTTTTGGAGTGAATGCAAGAAGGTTTGACCTGAAGAAGCTGAATTTAATCCAGTCTGAAGTGGGACAGACATCAGTTTGTACACAGACAGAAACAAATGTGCAGTTAGATGAAGGAAAAGTTGTTGGTGGAGCTTTTCCTTCATGTGCTTTCAGAGTTGTGTCAGGGTGACACGTGTCAGCTCCATGGCAGTAAACACAGGACTGATCTGTTCATCATTTGAATCCAGAGGGATCACAACTACAGAACAACATGGTAAAGATCAGCACGTCACTATATTGAACTAAACATGGCAGGATTCATGAACAGACGTCAAACAGTAACACACATGCTTCTACACACAGACCTGGCAGAGGCAGGAAGCAAAGATTCAAAGTCTTTGGAAAGAAAACTGGTGAAAGATGTGTCTAAAGAGGCCGAACAGCTGCAGAGACACGAGTGAAGGACTTGGCTGAGTCAGGAAAGACGTCCCTGTAACCCAGGACAGAACGGACTGAGAGGTCTCAGATCAATTTGTGCATCAGTTCCAGCTTAGAGCCAGACTGATCATGTGACCCTGATGAGCTGTTTTCAGTCAGAAATCACAAATGAAACACTGACAAACACATGAAACATGTTGAGTCTCTTTCTGTTGGCAGGTTCTGGTCTGCAGGTAAAGGCAGCCTGTACAGTAACATCAGGTCCAGTCTGTGAACCTCTGGAGGGACTGGACTGTGTTTCCTCTGTAGGACACAGCTGTGAGAGAGCACAGAGACACAGCAGCTGTGAACCCGGACAGGACATCAGCAAACATGTTAGCTTTCTGTTTCTGAATGAAGCTGATCACATTTACTGTTTGTTGCATTCAAACAGCAACACACACATGAAGAAACAGCAGCATTTAACTGCATCATGTAGAAATGTCCGCTGTGACCATTCAGGCTCATCTTCACCTCCACTTCCTGCAGCTTGATGCTTTTGATCCACAGGTGCAAAGTGTCTCATGTAGAAACACAAATGTACATGAACACAACTACAAACAGGATTATCTGACACCTGTTTATTATTCATTAGAATTAGATTGATGACTATGATGACTCACTGCATCAGTGAGGGCAGATGTGATGGCTGATGGGCCGGGTGGCCCCCCAGGTTTGTGTGCACTGAGCAGCTCGGGGTAAAACAGAGCCATGTTTGGACGCAGTGTGAGAGACATCACAGACAAACACTGAACTATCAGCAGGTCCTGACTGAGTCTTTGTGTTGCTGTTTGTGTGCACAGCAAAGCTTCTTGGTGTGTGTCAGTCTGTCACACTGATCCACAGAGGTTGATGTGATGCTGTTGTTGTCATAGGAACAGCCTCCACAGACACTGAGTGCTGTGACTGCAGCAGTGGAACATTTCCATCCTGTCAGCACCTTCTCACTCCTAACTCGTCAAATGTGTGACGCATGGTCAGGCTCCCTCTGCGTCACTTATGGACACGCCGGGTACCCCCCTCGCGTCGAGAATTGATGTGCAGGGTCCTGTTATTGAATGCTATAGAGCTCCCTAAACGCCGCGGAAGAGCCTGTTGTCCGTATATTTATACATTTCCAAAATCACATGGTAGTGACGTGTAATGTAAACAACTACCTGAAACCATCAGATACAGCAGATAAATTAATTATAGGCTATTACTTTGTGTCATTTATTGCATTGGTGGAGGGAGTGGTGCATGCTGGGTAATGGCACAGCTAGTGACTGGGTGACTTTATTCACCCGCTTCAGATGTTATCAGTCCATACAATGGGCGTTATTAAGATAAGATAAGACTTTATTAATCCCTCGGGTGGGTTCCTCTGGGAAATTCGGTAAGAGACTGGAGCCTTAATCCAGCGCCTTAGACCGCTCGGCCACGCTAGCAGAAATCAGTCCCACAGATATGGGCCATCTCCTGCTAGATTGTTCAGAAGGTTGTTCTCATCCACCCAGATGGAGGATCACTAACAGGAGCGTGGAAGACTCCAGAATCCACTCTGGCTGGGATCTGGTGGATGCAGCAGTGTTTAAAATCAACTCCAGGCATAAATAAAGAACAAAACACACAAAAAGTAAAAATGCCGGGTCAACATGACCCAGGATCATGACAAAATTCATATCTGTACATTCTTCATGGACACAGCGTAATGTTGCTAAGTGTAGAAAGAAGGTTAAACTTGTTGGTGAAGCTAACAGTCTGCACAGCAGTCTAACTTTACAACAGTGACATGATGAGAAGCTGTAAAGTGCAGGTGTGCTCGCTCACTGTGGAGCCTCACAGGTGTTTCATCCAGGCTGACTCCAGAGCAGCAGTGATGGGATGTTCCACACTGTGCTGAGCTCCTGAAGCACTCGTGCACCTGAAGCACGTCTGACCCTGAACACTCTGGCACCCCGGGCCCAGATTCAGGTGTGAACCTGTTACATGGAGGTGAACTCCAGCACCTCCATGTAACAGGTTACATGTAACGCGTTACTGCCCATCTCTGGTCATGAGGGTTTCACAGCAGCTCTGGATGCTGACCAGGACTCCAACCTCATGTTTCACCTCTCTGAGCTTCTGATGTCTGTGAACACTCGTGTTTCTTCTCTGGGCTCATCTGGACAAAAACACCATGCTGCTGTGGTGCACCCCACCCTCACTCTACACCTGAGCCACAGACCACACCCTCCACCTCAATATACACCACAGTTTTCTGTGCTGTGGAAATGAGATCAGGAGGAAATCATGATTATTATTATTTAATAAACGCTCACATTAATGTGGGCTTATTTGTTTCATATTTGAAACATTAGTTGAGTGTTTTTAGTATAAAATGGTGAAAGTCCCTCTTTTTGCTCCTCCCCTCACCTGTGGATGGGCGGTGCTGTTACCGTGGTGACAGCTTGGATGTGTTTCAGTCCTGCCTGGTTATCACTGCAGGAATCTTTCACATTTATTACAGGTAATAACTCTGATTTTTCTGTGTATTATGAACCAAATGTATCCTGATACACACAGAGATGGATGAGCAGAGGTCACATGATGAAAGAACAAACATGGAGTCTTTGATTTATTTAGATATTTATTGATGAATGCAAACAAACCCGACACTGAACCATCGTCCAGCAGAACAAACCTGATCACATGACCTGCTGACCCAAACAGTGCAAAGCTCCATGGCAACAACAACAAACAGCCTCACATATGTTAACAGAGGCTGTTAGAAGCACAGAGTCTTTACAGTCTTTCTCCTGTTTGGACACAGATCTCTGCACATCTTCATCACAGTTACTCACAGACGTGCAGAGTGTGTGGATATCAAAGCTAAGTTTCCACCATGTTTGTAGTCTGTACTGGGACTCATGGAGCATCTCTATGAGCACTCAGTGAGTCCCAGTTTAACCAGCAGCCTTCACACCACACATCACACAGACATGGAAACTTCAAACCTCAGACTGAAGACACCATCAGAAACAAACAGATTGTGATGAAGATGAAGAACTGGACCAGTTTGCTGTGGTTTCTTCTGTTCCTGTCAGAAATAAGAGTCTGGCAGCACTTTGCTCTCCTTCCACATGTTTAAGGAGGAAGTGAAGAAGAGTGAGTGAGTCGTCTTCCTCTGTGGGCCCAACATCAGGCAGCAGCCACGTATTTTTAAAAACCCAGCACACTGCTTCAGAAACACTGAGTCAGGTGACCAGAGTCATGTGATCAGTGAGGTCTTCACTCAGGACGTCACAGCTTCAGGACCTGATTCAGAGGTTTATAAGGACGTGGATCATTGGTGCTGATGTTGTGTGAGAGCTGGTGAAAGGACTGAAAGGACTGAAGAGGAAGAAGTTTACAAGGAATCATTTAGAAGAGTTTCAAACATCAACTGATTGAATCCATGAATCTGAAAACGTGTTTGTGAGTGAAAGAGACAGACATGTACAGACTGAACTATCTGTTCAACAGTCAGAGTGTTTCTGTAACAGGAGACACTCTTTACACTCCACTCAGCACAGGGACACTGAGGAACCAGACCAGAACATAAACCCAGGATAAAGAGTTTGAGTGAATGTGGTGTTGAAGGTGTGGAGGTGGATCAGAGAGTCAGAGGAGACTCTGTAGAAGGACAGAGTGCCAGCAGGACAGTCCACATACACTGCTGCTCTGTTAGAGACAGAGGAGGAGGAGGAGGAGATGAATGTTTGTCTGTTATTGTGAAGGACAGACTGAGGACCATCATCAGAGCACCACAGACTCCAGGACTGATCATTGAGTCCAAACACACAGTCACTGCCTCCTTTCCTTCTGATGCTTCTGTAACTCACTGATATAAAAACGTCTCCTCTCCACTCGACCTCCCAGTAACAGCGACCAGTCAGACCATTTCTACACAGCAGCTGTTTACAAACATCAAATCTGTCTGGATGATCAGGATATGACTGAACCTCCTCCACACGTGTCACCTTCCTGTTGTTGTCAGACAGTTGGAGCTCTGTGTTCACTGTGTTTGTGTCGATTGTGAGTTGACAGGAATCTGATGGAGAGAACAAACACAATCCAGCTGCAGTTATTGATCCATCATCTGTTCATTGATTGACACTTTGATGATGACTCCTGACATGATGAAGATGGTTGAATGTGTGCTGCTTTGTTTTCATGAATCCCATTAAAAACACACTTACACTTCCTCAGACCTGGTGTCAACCATCGGACTCCAGCAGGCGCCACCCTGAAAGGAGGAGGGGGGTCAGAGCAGCACAGTCAGCATGCACACATGGACATTACATGGCTCTCACACACACACTGTTACACACTGAGCTCAAAGCTCGGCTCCACTGTTTTATTCAAAGAAATCTACATTTATTTATCAGCACATTTAAAAACAGCTTGAGCCAAAGTGCTGCACAGAGTAGAGAGAAAATAGGAAACATACACAGTAATGACTATAAAGACTGGTCAGGATTGAAAGCTACAGAGTACAAATGTGTTTCCAACCGGCTTTTAAAAATGTCCAGTGTTGGTGACGACCTGATGTGAAGGGCGACTGTTCCAGAGTTTGGCTGCAGCCATCGATAAAGCTCACCTCTGTTTTTACGTCTAGTTCTGGTCAGAAGCTGCTTATCTGCAGACCTGAGGGCTCCACTTGGATTCTTTTGTTAAAGAGAGATAAGATGGAGCCAATCCATTCACAGATTTAAAGACAACCAGATCTGGAAGTGGATTCTACCACGTACTGGTAACCAGTGGAACAGACCCACCGCTGGAACGAGACAATTCTACTACAACAGCAAAAAGCACCAAGCAGAGCTCTTTGATCTCATGCATGAGATCAAACTATGATCTCGAGATCATAGTTTGGGAGAGAACTGTGACAGCGCCGTTCCTTCACTTGACCTCAGTCGCTCTCGTCTGCTCCCTCGTAACACTGCTCTTTATTGAGGTTACATGAATATGCACAAGTTCATTAACATATGACGTCTTACACAGGTATGAACAAAGAGTACCAGTCTGTGCATAGTGTAGGTCTGTGTGTGTGTGTGTGTTCCAGATGTGACCCTGTGACCCCAAAGCTGGTGCTAAGAGTCCAGCCGTCCCCCTAACAAAGGGCTCTTTTACTTAACCAGATACAGAGTAGGTGTCCTCCTATAAGGATCAAACCTCTATTATTATGCAATCGATTATACAACTCTAAGCATATATGAGTAAATATTGCTAAGCATAAATGACAATCAACAATATAAACCTTACAGCTGGTTTTAATAACAGAATTTATTTGTTTCTCAAATGAGAAAGAGTTATTGAGAAACACTCCTAAATCTTTAGCAAACAGAGTCCTGAACTTTTCCAGTGGGCCAAGGTCAACATTATCCGATAATGTTAACTCTTTTCCCTTGCATTATAACAATGTGAGGAGTTAATGCTAAATAGGCTGCCGTTATTAACTAATGCTAATTTGATGTGAATTAGCATTATGCACTAATGCTAACACTATTTCCCTTTACTTTATAACAATGTGAACAGCTAATGCTAACACTCTTTTCCCTAGCATTATAACAATCTGAGCTCCTAATGCTAAGAAGGCCTCATATCGTTTTCCTTTGCTTTATAACAATGTGAGTAGCTACTGCTAAATAGACTGCTGTTATTTGCTAATGCTAATTTAAAGAGAGTTAGCATTATCCGATAATTTGCATTATAACGATGTGAGGAGTTAATGCTAAGTATGCTGCCATTAGCGGCTAGTTCTAATTAGGGGTGAATAATTATTACCAGCTAATGCTAATATCGTTTTCCCTTCCCTTTTAACAATGTGAGCAGCTAGTGCTAGGTAGGCTGATGCTAGCAGCTAATGCTAATTTGATGTGAATTAGCATTATGTTAGTGAGGAGTTAATGCTAAGTAGACTGCCATTAGTGGCTATTGCTAATTTTAAGTGAATAGGAATTGGCAGCTAATGCTAATACCATATTTTCTTGCTAATGTTACCAGCTAATGCTAAGTAGGTTACCGTTATTAGCTAATACTAATTTGAGGTGAATTAGCATTATCCGCTTATGCTAACAATGTTTTTTCATACTTTTTAACAATTCACTATGTGCACGTTAGCATATGCTACTTCCGGTGCAGAAACTCCTGTGGGGAGCTTTGTTTCCAGTGTCCTATTCACGCCCTCTTTACGGTCCAAAACAAGTTAAGCAAATGAATGAATCAAGCGGCGATTTACATTTCTATAGATGTCTTGGGCATTTACCCAATATATCTGTAAATGATGTTCATCGACTTGTCGATATTTTTTCCCCGTGCCTCAGAGCAAAAGAGACAAGGGATTCAAATGTTATATTTCTCAGCTGTCCCTCGTTTATCGCGGGTGTTATGTTCTAAAAATAACCAGCGATAGGTGAAATCAAGTAGCCAATTTTATTTTTTGACGGTGCAAAACGTTTCATGGACATCGTGGACATACAGCACTGCACTTCAGAGTCACACTGCTAACGATCGATGCAGCGATTCTGTACTGTACAGGAGAGACGTCACGGAGGAGATCGTCTGCAGCGATCAGGACGCAGGACACAATGTGACGTAAAAAAAACATGCAAACTTGCACTAAAAAAAATCTGTGAAACAGCGAGGTGAACCGCGTTATTAGCGCGGGACCATTGTAATTTTGAAGGTAAGTCACAACATACCCTTCGTAAATACTAGTGTATAGAAACCGTTACCAACAATCATTCATTTTTTGTGTGGCTTTTTTCACGGTTTGTTAACATGCTGTGTAGGTGTGTACTTGACTAGCTGATCTCGACATAACGGGGAAACATCTGGTTTGACTATTCGTCACCTGGGCCCTGTTTCAGGAAGCCGGTTTGGAAAACTCAGAGTGAAAAACGACACTCACGGTTGAGTAACCCCGAACTGTCCAACTCGGAATATTCGGTTTCAGAAAGGCTGATAACAATTAGTTCAGTCAACGCGGAGTTGCTTTAACCCCAAGTGAAGCGCGCGGACGAGGATACATAAAGCCCTGATAAGCGGAGCACAGATTAAGCGAGTCACCATGGAGACGGAGGGAAAGAAGGCGCGGTCAATGTATTTCACAGCGCTTGAGGCCGAAATTCTGATGGCAGCATATGCCGATAACATGCAAATTCCGCGGAAAAAAGTAACACAGCCACAGCTGCAAAAGCATGCATGGCAAAACATAGCCGACAGAGTCAATGCGTGAGTGTTAATATAAACATTGATCTAGGGATTTCCACCCATTTAACACGTTATTTTATCATATGTTATTTTATTTGTTATTTTATACATTTTATTTTGTGATGTGATGTGAGCGCAGGTGCAACCCAACAGGCCCCAAACGTGCCTGGCAGCAAGTAAAAATGAAATATAAAAATATAGTCCAAACAGGTAAGGTGTAATTGTATTATGAGCCATAGTGCTTGGTCTGTTTGTCCCATGTAAATCAATTGCAGTTAGAGGCTACATTAATTTTCTTTCTGTAAGCACTTATTGAAATTATCTGAGCACATTACAAGTACATATTTGCTTACTCTGTATGCTCAAATGTGGCCCGTTATAGCCAACAGAAAAAAAGCGGAGGCCCGAAAAACAGGTGGGGGTCCTCCACCACCACCACTCACAGAGGCTGAGCAGTTGGCCCTCAGCCAAAACAGTGGGCGCCCTGTGGCCGAAGGCATCTCTGCGGGGACATCCTCTGAGGCAATAACCCCGCAAGACACAAGTGCCTACATAAGGGGTAAATTCAAAATAATACATGATGTGCATACATCCTTTCTTCACAGTCACCTTTGCAGTGCTACTCATTCATTTGATAAACTCTTTACCATAATGGATTATTTTGTAGTGAAGTTATTTTCCGACTGATTTTGCCTTCCCTCAGGCTTGGTTGTCTTTGAGAGCATAATGACAATGAAGTGTAAGGTGATTGGTATGTTTGTTAATTGCCATTTGGTCCCTTGTAAGTTATAAGTGTCCTGTATAAACCTCATATTCTATCAGTTGATGGTGGTGGTGTACTGCATCTGGTGCAGCCTCCTGTTGAGCCAGACCAACATGCAGTTGTGAGTAATACTCCACAGATTATATGAGTTTACAGTAGAACAGCAATGTTGTTTATTTCTTTACTACAGGAAAATAATGAAGAAACATTGACAGCTGTTACAGAGGAGGAAGCAACAGAGACACTTTATGAGGTTTACATCTTTTAATACTTTGTGTACAGGAAACACAGGCGACCAATAAAGCCAGTTGAACAAAAAATCTGTTTATTCTTCTTTCAACATGTTGAGGTGATGGGTCAAAAGAAATGATTGTGACATATGGTGTCTCTGACTGCACTTCCATCTTGTATGTCCGTGGGAGGGTCAGGATGTTCATGGTTTGGATCACTGCTGATGTTTGGTTCAGAAGGACAGTGTTCTCCTCTAATTGTGGCAATGTTGTGAAGAATCACACATGCCACAATAATGTCACATGCCCTTTCTGGGGTGACCCTGAGTCTTTGCAGGCACTGGAACCGGGCCTTAAGCATTCCGATAGTCATTTCAATTCTGGCTCTTGTCCTGCAATTAGCCAGATTATATCGCTGCTGTGGGCCCGGTTCAGGGTCAGGGTAAGGGGTAAGCAAATAGGGTAAACATGGATACCCCCTATCACCAAGCAAGTAGCCAGTGAACTCTCCTAAGACAGAAGGATACACTTCAGTTCAAATGTCCCTGAAGCAATTGGTCTTTATATATTTTAAAGTATTCTCAACTCACCATGTCCAAATTTTGTGCTCAGTGTACATTCACGGAATATTTGTGAGTCATGGACAGAGCCTGGCCACTTGGCTTCCACAATTGTGATAATGTTGGCAGCATCACATATGATCTTCACAGTGCAGAGAACACAAATTAGCATCCATTACTATGATAAAATAATTTGTTAGTTTGAAATGCTACAGGGAACTATGTACCTGTACATTAATGCTGTGGAAAGACTTCCTGTTCACATAGTCTCCTTCATTTACTAAAGGAGCAATGACTGGAATGTGAGTGCCATCTATACAGCCAATCACGCCTGGGAACCCTGAAAATAAATGTAAAATTCAAGTAGTAGTCCAAGTATCACCACACCATAAATTAAGTTTTGGTCATCCTGATACCTGCAATTTTGTGGCATCCCTCTTTGATAAATCTTGTGGGTCTGTGACCGGGGAACACCACAAACGAGTGCAGGAGACGTTTCAGTGCAACTGTAACATTCCTGACTGCCCGACAGACGGTAGCCTTGGAAACGTGCTCAGCGTCACCAATATTATACAGAAAGCTCCCGTTTGCAAAAAAACGAAGTGCAATACAAATAATATGTACAGAACTGAGAGCATGTCCGCGATGTGTCACATGCGTAATATATGGCCTGAGGATGTTATCCAAATAAATTATAGATTGTGCTGAACAACGGTAACGTTCGCACAGAAAATCATCAGGAAATGATAAAATGTCCAAACGCGCTCTGATCACTCTCTCCCGGCGGAGAGCTCTGCGGAGAATTTGGGCTTCACGATCTACTGGCTCTTCAAGGAAGGAGCACGCCATGTCTGACACTTCCTACAGTCAGGTTTCCGACAAAGGGGCGGAGACAGTCAGGGTTAGTTGTAGTAAACCTGCTAGGGGGCAGGTTAGCTTCACGGAGTGTGTCGTCATAGTGACTCACTCAGGCTGCAGCTGAACTCGCTTTGTGAAACCGAAAACCCAGAGTTTTCGTTAACTCAGGGTATACTTACTCAGTTTTTCCACTAAACCGGCTTCCTGAAACAGGGCCCTGTAGTTTGAATGCTGAACATTTGCCTGTTTATATCATGAGACCAGTCACTATACAGAGATGTGTTTCTGAATGTGGACGATGCGTCTTCTGCTGCAGTTCTGCTTGTGTTGAGTGATGTAAACAACTGATCGATCTAAACTCTTTAAACGTCAAAATTGATCATTAGATTTTTTTATGACACAACAGTGGTGAGTGTTCCCACCTTCTGCTCTTTGTAACTTAACGCGATCTTTCCGTTTTCGAGTTTTGGACATGATTTTGGAGTATATTTTCGCAGTAGCGATTGACCGCAAAGTAAAGCTACCGGAAATGTACAACCCCACATCCGGTCTCAAACCAGGAAGTTAGCATTTTCTCGTGCACAGGGTCAATATGAGTAGCTAATGTGAACACGTTTTTTCATTCAATTTTAACTTTTCCCCTGCGATAAGAAGTTAATGCTAAATAGGACGCCATTAGTGGCTAATTCTAATTTTAGGTGAATAACCATTAGCAGCTAATGCTACCGTTATTAACTAATGCTAACTCTTTTCCCTATCTCTTACTTATTAAAAATGATAGTAGCTAATACTAATACTCCTTTCCGTTGGGTAACAACGAAGTGAGGAGTTAATGCTAAGTAGGCTGCTTTTAGCGGCTTATTCTAATTAGGAGTGAATAATTATTAGCATATTAGTGAGGAGTTAATGCTAAGTAGGCTGCCGTTAGCAGCTAAAGCTAATTTGAGGTGAATAAGCATTAGTAGCTAACGCTAATACCCATTTCTCTTGTGTTATAATGATGTGAGACGTTAATATTGTTCTCAAACAACAACAGGGTCTAACAGGGCCCATGGAGGGGCATGAAGACCATCACTGGATTCAGGCCAACCAACAGCAGGGGAGCTGAGGGAGGTGAGAATAGAGCCGACGAGTTGAATCTGTTTTTCAATAGATTCGACACCACAGTGTCTGCTCCCACCCCCACAACCTCACCTGCAGTCAGCCTGGAATCCAGAGCCACACCACTGTGCCAGCCTCTCTCTTCACATGTTGCCTCCTGTGAGATTCCTGACACCCCTCCCCCACCCATCACCTTCACTCAATACCAGGTTGAGATGCAAATGAGGAGACTTCACTCAGGCAAGTCTGCTGGACCAGACGGAGTGAGTCCCCTTGTCCTCAAGGCCTGTGCCCCCCAGCTGTGTGGAGTCTTTCATAAACTGTTTATGCTGAGTCTGAGTCTGCAGAGGGTCCCGGTGATGTGGAAGACATCATGCCTCGTCCCTGTACCAAAGACGCCTCGTCCCAGTGGCCCCCAGGATTACAGGCCCGTGGCACTGACCTCCCACATCATGAAGACCCTGGAAAGGCTCATCCTGGACCAGCTGTGACCCATAGTAAGACCACATCTGGATCCCCTTCAGTTCGCTTATCAGCCTCGTCTCGGAACAGAGGACGCCATCATCTACCTGCTCAATCGTGTCTACACCCATCTGGACCAGCCGGCGAGCACTGTGAGGGTCATGTTTTTTGACTTTTCCAGTGCTTTCAACACCATCAGGCCGACCCTCCTGGGTGATAAGTTAGCAGCGATGCAGGTGGATGCTTCTCTGGTGTCCTGGATTGTTGATTACCTGACAGGAAGACCACAATATGTACGTCTCCCACAGTGTGTGTCTGACAAGGTGATTAGCAACACAGGGGCACCACAGGGGACTGTCCTCTCCCCCTTCCTCTTCACCCTCTACACCACAGACTTCAGCCACTGCACAGAGACCTGCCATCTTCAGAAGTTTTCTGATGACTCTGCGGTGGTTGGATGCATCAGCAGGGATGATGAGACAGAGTACCGGGCTGTGGTCGACTCCTTTGTCACGTGGTGTGAGCAGAATCATCTGCAGCTCAACGTGGCAAAGACCAAGGAACTGATCGTGGACTTCAGGAAGACCAGGAAACACTTGACCCCTGTTTCAATCCAGGGGGTCAGTGTTGACATTGTGGAGGACTATAAATACCTTGGAGTACACATTGACAATAAACTGGACTGGGCTAAAAACACCACAGCACTTTACAGGAAGGGCCAGAGTCGTCTATTTTTTGAGGCGACTGAGGTCCTTCAACATCTGCCAGAAAATGCTGAGGATTTTCTATGAGTCTGTGGTGGCCAGTGCGATCCTCTATGCTGTTGCATGCTGGGGGAGCAGGCTGAGGGTCGCAGATGCCAACAGACTTAATAAACTGATCCGTAAGGCCAGCAATGTTGTGGGGATGGAGCTGGACTCCCTCAAGGTGGTGTCGGAGAGGCGGATGCTGTCCAAGATAAAGACAATGTTGGATAACACCTCCCACCCACTCCATGACATGCTGGTCAGTCACAGGAGCTCGTTCAGTGAGAGACTGAGATTACCCATGATGCACCACTGAACGACACAGGAAATCATTCCTGCCTGTGGCCATCTCCCTGTACAACGCATCCACTTAACACACTGTTTGCTGCTACAACTACACATGTTTCTTTTCCAAATATTTATTTATAAGTGACTTATGTATGTATGTATGTATATATATGTATATATTGTACTATTCTTAGTTAGCGTATTGTCTGTCTTGTCTTAATGTTGGTTTAAAATGGAGCACTGTAACAAAAAATAATTTCCCCCAGGGATCAATAAAGTATTCTGATTCTGATTCTGATTCTGATAAACATCATTAGCTTAGCAATAGCTGCTCAAGTTGTAGAAAGCAAGGGAAAACAGTATTAGCATTAGCTGCTAAATATGCACTTGAGAACAAATCTATTGTGAATTCAGCTGTGAATGTAGAGTTTCCAGTATTTAAGCTTCCATTTCCAAATGTTAGCTGCTCCTGTCTGCCTCTTTGTCACACACACAGACTGAAATGATTCACAGCCTTGTTTCATCCTGTCAGTGTCACTGACTGTCACTGTGACTGTGGACATACAGCATGGAAAACATACACATGGCTGACACTTTATTAGGTACACAGTGGCCACTATCTCAGGTACACCTGTGACGTAATAAAGTCTCTGTCCAAATATTTATGGACCTAACTGTAGGTCTACTTGTAATGAAACTCTCAACGTGACTTATCAGTTATCATTAATGTTCCTGCAAACAGACTCCTTGGAGACCCCCTACATAAATATTCATGTACTATCCAGCTAGACTAGTGTGTCTGTCCCTGAAAATATTCCTGCATGTGTGATTGTTCATGTCTCATCTGCAGGAAACAAACAGGAAGTGAGTGAAGGACACAGGAAATGTTTCCAGCTCTTCCTCCTCTATCAGACATTCTTCATACCTGAGAGTGTCCAGTCTCCAGCCTGGATTCTTCAGTCCAGCCGACAGCAGCTTCATTCCTGAGTCGCCTGGATGATTGTAGCTCAGGTCCAGCTCTCTCAGGTGGCAGGGGTTGGAGCTCAGAGCTGAGGCCAGAGAAGCACAGCCTTCCTCTGTGATCAGACAGCCTGACAGACTGCAGACACACAAAACAACAATCCGTCTGTTATCCATCTCTATGGCAGCATAACTAAGGGATGGTTCAGGGTCAGCTGATCCAACTCTAACTATAAGCTTTATCAAAAAGGAAAGTTTGAAGCTGATCTTCAAAGTAGAGAGGGTGTCTGTCTCCTGAACTCAAACTGGGAGCTGCTGCCACACCAAGTCCAACATAGCCAGGCTTTCTTTGCTGCTTTGACAAAACCTCAAATCCCAGTCAGAGATGATGAGCATCATCACAGTGATGATCATTTCTCTGTTAATCCAGGCTTTCTGCTTCAGGATCTGTGCACGCTCACAGAACAAGGAGACCTTTAAACATTATTTCACTAAATGGATGGACTGGGCTCAGCCTACAGATGAACTGGTGCCAGAGATCATAAAGAACATCAAACAGTCAAATTCAACACTTTCGATGGAAAAATTAGATTAATGCTGCAGACAATCATGAACCTGCTGAATTCATGAACATCAAGAATGCAGCGAGTGGTAAAATAAAGATTTGACCTCAGTGTGCTAAGTGTTCCTGTCTATTCCTCACATATTCCTAACATGATAGCTGCACTTTAGAGCTCTAAAACTGGAACTGACACATATTTAAACACTGAGTGTTACTCAGTACATTCAGTTCTGACACTCACCCACAGTCCAACAAAGGAAACATGGAGATCACATCAATTTGTCGCCAAAGTCTAAGCCCTTCATAATAATTGCAAAGCCTTTATTTTGTACAACTACCATCAGTTCGTCTATACTGATGGTAACTTAAAGTCACATTAATGCCGTTTAGTTTGTATAGTGTAAGTAGTAGAAGTATACTACAGTACTCTGATCACTGATAGGATATTTATGTAGATATACACCTTTGTGTTTAACATTGCTGCATTATAGTACTGTGATCTTTGTCCTTATATATGGTTATGTTTGCTATACTGACGTATGCATAAAACTGGATATGTAACTTATCTATTCATCTTATTTGTCATGTATTTGTATTGTGTACTTCCTTTTTGTAAGAAACCACACACGTGATCACAGCCACAAGAATCAATCAATGAAAGAATAAAGTGCCTCAAACCAAACCTTAAGCTCCTTATTCCACACGCTGGGATCATTTGGCCTTCAGTGGTGTTCTGGCTGACACACCGGAGTGACCGGAGTGCATCGGACACACCAGTGTCATCCCTGATATCTCCACTACATTTAATCGTCCTTCAACTTGTGGCTGCCGTTAGCTGGTCTGCTAGTTAGCTGATCTGCTAGTTAGCCGGTGTGCTAGTTAGCTGGTGTGCTAGTTAGCCAGTGTGCTGGTTAGCCGGTTCGCTAGTCAGCTGGTGTGCTGACCAGCGAACCAGTAGGTTACAAGATGAGCTTGTCTGTCTGATGAGCCAGCTCTCTCTGTGTGGGTTGTTTTGTCCTTGGGCAAGACACTTCACCTACCACTTACTGGTGATGACCAGAGGGGCCGATGGCGCGATATGGCAGCCTCGCTGGGCGAGGGCAGCTGTGGCTACAACTGTAGCTGCCTCCACCAGTGTGTGAATGTGAGAGTGAATGAATAGTGGGATTGTAAAGGGTCTTTGAGGGTCTCGAAAAGCGCTATATAAATGCAATCCACTATTATTATTAAGAGCATCTTTAGGCCTGACTTTGCTCATTCTTCCTCCAACCTCTCCTCACCAAAGATAACAACTAAATCAGTACTAGCTCAATAACAATTTCTGCAATTCAATTGTGGACATTCACTTTTAAACCTTGTGAAAAATGATAAAACCTAAAGGTCTGAGTATTATTCTTTGTGCAAACAGCTCTTGCAGGTTCCCCCGGACTTAATAATTAAATAATAATAATAAAAATAACCTTTCCTTTGAGCAGCTGTTCAGGCTACTAAACTCATCCCAGAAATAACAAGTGACACCATTAATAGTGGAGCTAACTTTAACAGGTGAAACTGATTTGACCTATAAGGCTACTGCGGTTACTTCTTATCAAGGTTAGTAGGGAAGACATCTGAATGAGGTAGTTAGTAGTATGCAGTTAGTACCGGGAGAGTCCCCTCCCCCACATCGGCACCAGAACCCTGTATTATCTACAGGGTAAGACTACCTGTTTTATCAAACTATGGCCATTACTACTGTTATCATTTGCAGCCCAGTGTGCTGCTCTCTCTGCTGGGATGAACCACTGGAGCTCACCCAGTCATCCCTTTCTTTCTCTCAAGAAGAAGTGAAATAAATGTATTTATTATGTTACGAGTCTAATATTCTTCAAATCAAACTGTAATGAATAAATCAAGCTAGGAGATATGGTGGCTTCAAGTGTTGTAGAAGAAAAGATAAACATCTCATTTTGTCAGTAGTCGCCAATATCCTCCTAATTTTATTCCTAAAGAAATCAAATATATATATTATTGGCCCAAAGGAGCCTAAGTCTTTAAATTAGGCAGTATAATTGAAGTATATTTTTAAATAAACAAAGACATGACTATAACAACTTTTAGTAATTCAGAGTCCAATTATCCACTCAAATGTAAATAAAAGTTCACTTGACAGCTGTAAAAGTTACCTGTTTATACAATAATATAAATCACATTTCAAATGATCATCTGTGGAAAAGTTTGAATCCTGACCTGAGAGTTTCCACTGCACACTGTGAACTCTTTAGTCCAGCAGACAGACACTTCACTCCTGAATCCTGCAGGTCAGAGTTACTCAGGTCCAGCTCTCTCAGACTGGACGACTGGGAGGTGAGGACTGAGGACAGAGCTAAACAGCTTCTCTCTGACAGGTTACAGCCACTCAGTCTGAAAAATAAAAGACAATCTATAAAACAAATACTCATGTAGAGTTTGTTAATACATTTCACAACATTAAATCTTGACTTTCTATTTTTAAAGGAAACATAAACATACTAAGATACAACATCATATGGATAAACTTTAATAATTCTAAAAACAAAATGTTTTCTGATCTGACCTCAGAGTATTCAGTTTACAGTTTAAACGTTGTAGCCCAGCAGACAGAATAGTCACTCCTGAATCCTGGAGCTTTCTGATACTCAGGTCCAGCTCTGTCAGACTAGAGGACTGCGAGCTGAGAACTGAGGACAGAGCTTCACAGTTTTCCTCTGAGAGTTCACAGATGTTAAGTCTGAAGATAAAAACATGAATAAAGATTGTTGTTAAAGTGTAATCAGGGTGCAATAGCTTATTGTCTTGTGCTGAGCAGGTTAGTGACTTCACTTTAACTTGGAAATGAATAAAAATGCTATGAAACAAGGATAACTGGATAAAGACATAAACAAAAACAAACATCAAACATATAAACAAACAGAACTAAACAGGACACAAACTGATCTGACCTCAGAATATTCAGTTTGGCGTGTGGACTCTGTACTGCAGCAGACAGAAGCTTTACTGCTGAAGCTTTCAGGCTGTTGGTACTCAGGTCCAGCTTTCTCAGACTACAGGACTGGGAGCTGACCACTGACAACAAATTTTCACAGCCTTCCTCTGAGACGTTACAGCTGCTCAGTCTGAGAGAGAAAGGGAAGAAACCAAAACAAAAAAATCAAAAAATATATGTGATCAAATTAAATTTGTTTATATGTTGAACCTTTTTTTAAGTTTTAATTTAAACCTATGAGACTATGAGTGCTACCAATCCAGTGCACATGATTGGTACCTTGATGGCACCTTGCTCAGGGGTACCACAAGGTAACTATTCGGTGGATTCGACCCCCTTAGTAGGCAGAATGGGGCGACCATTCTGCCTACTAAGCTAATAATTCTGTGTACACTATCATACAATATTAACTAAAACAATTATTTTAGAAAATTTTACTAATTCAATATTCATTATGCTCATTAACTGTGTACTGTGAGTAACACTGGATTTTAAACACTAGCTGTATAAAACTCTTCCTGTTAAAGGTGCATATAAAGGAGATGAGCTGAAATGCAGACTTCATGGAGAATGTTTGCTGTCAGGATATATCAAAGACAAAGCAGAGATCCATCCAGTCTGTACCACTTAGCCCACAGAGGGACAGACAACCACTCTCACTCACACCCACATGAAGTTTAGATCACCAGGTAACCTAACTGCATGTCTTTAGACGTTGGGAGGAAACTGTAGAGGACCCAGAGAGAACCCACTGTAATTCTGTGGGATGTCGCAAAATCAATCAATGCAGAGCAGTGAGACAAACCACGGAGGCCCCAGAAAAGTGCAAACGGTGAGTTTATTAACACCCAGGAGAAGACATCAGCATATGTCTTCTGACAAAAATACATGTTGAGGTATCCGCCCCCAGGGCTCTAGAGTGTGACCAGTTTGGTCGCAAATGCGACCATATTTTTCAGTGGTGTGACTAAAAAAAATATTTGGTCGCACCTGTGCGACCAACTGTTCGGGTAACAAAAAAAAAAAATCTCTGCAACTCTCCGTGTGGTCAACAACAGACAAACATTATGCCCCTATCGTGGACTAAACCAATCAGAGATAGTCAGGGGCGAAACTTCTCTGATTGGCTGTGGTCCAGTTGAAAGTGCAGTTGGAAGAGGGAGGTGAGTAGCTTGAATAAAGCGATATTATTCATTAAATTCTGAATGGACTTTTAAATATAACTGTGTTTTGCCAGTAACGCCAGATTCTCAGATTAAAGCTCACAAAACTATTTCAACAACCACCATAAATTAAGTGAGAGCAGGTAACAGGACTCCACACAAAAACGTAAACACAGAGCCGACGCATCAGAATCAACTTTGTCTTTCTCGGCTTTCTCACCCGACGGCCCAAACACGGACACGCTGTCAGAGCTCACCGATTCTGATGCGTAAGGTCCGCTCTGTGTTTGTCTTTTTGCGCTGATTCTGAGCTGCAGGTTTTGTCTCTCTCCAACCAAAATTCACCGAGCCAGCAGCAAAAGAAGCAGCAAACTACACTTCACATTTGATCAATGTCGTCATGAATTTCCTCTGACTTCTGCTGTTTTGCTTCCACCACGATAAAAAAAAAAAAAAAAAAAATCACACTTCATGCACAGCTCTCGCTCTCTCTCTGTACTTCAGGAACAGTTTCCCGTCTCAAATCTCTGTTTTCTGCATTATTCATTTGCTTATTACCCACCAGTCTACCGTTGTTTACAGCGCTGTCTTTTTTCACTTAAATGACCTCGGACAAGAAAGCCTAATTTCTGCTGTTCAATACTGAAGAAATTTAAACTTCTTAAAATGATGCAAAATTGCACAATATTTTTAAGGTTATCTGCTATAAAAAGCCAGACCAGGAAAATGTTCATGTTTTTCTGTGTTTTATTCTCAGTTACTTTCACACAAAGGCATCTGCTGTGATGTTCACAATTGTGATGAAGTCTCACATGTATCAGTACTGATAAATGATCAGAATTATAATATTTCTGACTGTCTGAGGCTAAATTGAATCGAATCATGACTTTGAGAACCGGAATCAAATGGATTATAGAAATCAGTGATGATATTCAGCCCTAGTGAGGCTACTAACTAGGGCTATAGGCCTGACAGAAGTGGATGTAGCTGTGGGTAATAAGAACAGATGAAAAGAACTATTGATAACTTTTTTGTTAAGTTAAGGCCTGATCCGTCTGAAATTCATAGCCAGTGCTCTGACACAGTGCCATCAATCTTTGAATGCTGAAAAAGCACAGTGTATCCAGAAACACATTATATGCTGCAATAAATGCACTGCCCAAGTGTCCTCTCTCCCCACTGCCTTTCAGCAGCATGCAACAGCAAACAGGTCGTCAGGAGGCCAAGATGATGATTAAGTTTAACATTTTCTACAATATTGACAAAGCACTTTAAGCACAAGTTTGTTAGTTAATAATTTAGAAATGAATATTGTCGTTATGGACTTCCCCCCCAAAGAAAGTGCACATGTAAAACTGCGGTGTTAAGCAATGCGGTTGAAAAATTTGAGTGCGCCTAACATTTGTGCCGGTACGCCTAAATTTTTAAAGTTAGCCGTACCGGTGCGCCCATGTCAAACAGTTAATCTAGAGCCCTGGCCCCCCCATGGCGTAAAATAGGTTAAAGACGTCAGTTACAGTAAATGGTACATCTTAGATGGCTATAAACAGACATAGAACTTCTCATTTCTATAACACCTTCCAAACTGCAATACTAAGATGGCGCCGAGTATGGCAGCCTCGTCGCGAGCTCCCCCAAGCAACGGCTTTCTTCTGTGTTTAATTTCACTTTTCCTTTATTTTTTCACGAGCAGCACTTGTCTCCTTGTGTACGACCGACAAACCTTACTGGACATAAAAGACGGTCTTTCTTATAACTTTCCGGAGTTCAAGTTTTGCAACACGGACGCTCCGTTTGCAGACCCCCCATTCATCTCACCTGAGACGCCTTTGTTCTCTGGCCCTGGAGGCCACAAACGCCGACGCAGAGGGAGAAGATCTGGCGTTCTGGTTCGACTGAGACGGCGCACTTACAGACCACCGTTACCCAGTTTATTACTGGCTAATGTGCAGTCTCTGGAGAACAAGCTGTGCGAGCTTCGGGCACGGATCTCATTCCAGCGAGAGATGCGGGACTGCTGCGTGATCTGCCTCACAGAAACCTGGCTATCGGACAAGGTACCGGACTCCGCAATACAACTGCCGGGGTTCTCTGTGCACCGCGCGGACAGGTCACAGGATCTTACTGGGAAAAGCAGAGGCGGTGGTGTATGTTTCATGATCAACAACAGCTGGTGTGATTATGCGAACGTGCACCCGGTCAAATCCTTCTGCTCACCGGACCTGGAGTACCTGATGATTAAGTGCCGGCCATTCTGGCTACCGAGGGAATTTACAGCAGTGATTATTACAGCTGTTTACATACCCCCACAAGCCGACACTGACCGTGCACTCAGGGAACTGCACAGCGCGATCAGCAGTGAGGAACCCGCACACCCAGAGGCAGCGTTTATCACAGCCGGAGACTTTAATGAGGGAAACCTGAAGAAAGTCTCACCAAAACTCCATCAACACATTGTTTTTAACACACGTGGAGACCGGCTTCTCGACCACTGTTACACCTCTTTCCGGGATGCTGTAGAAAGCCCTCCCCCGCGCCCCATTCAGCCAATCAGATCACTGCTCCATCCTGCTCCTGCCCGCCTACAGGCAGAAGCTGAAACAGGAAGCTCCAACCCGGAGGGCGGTGCACTGTTGGACGGACCAATCGGAGTCTGCGCTGCGGGACTGTTTTGATCACGCGGACTGGGAAATGTTTCACGTGGCCGCTAAAGACATTGATGAGTACACAGACTCAGTCTGTGGATTTATCAGGAAATGCGTGGAAGATGTCGTCCCATCCAGAACAGTTAAATCCTTCCCAAATCAAAAACCCTGGATTAACGGAGATGTTCGCGCGGCACGGAACACCGCCTTTGCCTCCGCGAACACATCGGACTACAAACACGCACATTACCAACTCCGGAAGACGATCAAAGCAGCCAAACGTGAGTACAGGGACAGGGTGGAGCAACAGTTTGACAACCCTCGGAGTATGTGGCAGGGACTAAACACGATCGCAGACTTTAGAGGGAAAACCAGCACACCGCAGACCACGGCCTCTCTGTGTGAGGATCTAAACGTATTCTACGCTAGATTCGACACAGCGAACACCATGAGACCGGACAGTGTGCGCACCGCGGATGACGTCAGTGCGCACACTGTGTCTGAGGAGGATGTGCGGAGGTGCTTCAGGAAGGTGAACGCACGCAAAGCTACTGGTCCGGACGGGATTCCCGGCCGCGTCCTCAGGTCATGCGCGGCTCAGCTGGCTGGAGTGTTCACGCACATCTTCAACCTTTCCCTCTCTCTGTCTGTAGTCCCAGCCTGCTTCAAAATGGCCACCATCGTCCCTGTACCCAAATCCTCCACCATCTCCTCATTGAACGACTGGCGACCTGTAGCCCTGACCCCCATCGTGAGCAAATGCTTCGAGAAGCTGGTCAGGGACTTCATCCGCTCTGCACTACCCGACTCACTGGACCCTCTACAGTTCGCATACCGCCACAACAGGTCCACTGATGATGCCATAGCCCTGACACTACATACTGCCCTGTCACACCTGGAGAAAGAGAGACACGTATGTGAATGCTGTTTGTAGATTACAGCTCAGCATTCAATACCATCGTTCCCTCGAAGCTGGACAGGAAACTGCAGGATCTAGGACTGAGCAGCTCCCTCTGCAGCTGGATCCTTAGCTTCCTGTCTGACAGACGCCAAGTGGTCAGACAGGGCAGCATCACCTCATCCCCCATCACACTGAACACTGGTGCTCCACAGGGGTGTGTACTGAGCCCTCTCCTGTACTCACTCTACACCTACGACTGCACAGCCACTAACAGCTCCAACATCATTGTGAAGTTTGCGGACGACACTACAGTGGTGGGTCTTATCACCAACGGTGATGAGACGGCTTACAGGGAGGAGGTCAGCGCCCTGACCCACTGGTGTCAAGACAACCATCTCACCCTCAACGTCGCAAAGACAAAGGAGTTGATAGTGGACTTCCGGAGGTGCAGAGAAGTACACACCCCCATCACCATCAACGGCGCTGCTGTGGAGAGAGTGAGCAGCTTCCGTTTCCTTGGAGTACATCTGGCTGAGGATCTCACGTGGTCAGTACACATAAACAAAACAGTGAAGAAGGCGCAGCAGCGCCTCTTCTTTCTAGGAGACTGAAAAGATTCGGCATGAGCCCCCGCATCCTCAGGACCTTCTATCGCTGTGCCATTGAGAGCATCCTCACTGGATGCATCACCACCTGGTATGGCAACAGCACCGCCTACAACTGCAAAGCTCTCCAGAGAGTAGTGCGGTGCTCTGAACGGATAATTGGAGGTGAGCTTCCCTCCCTCCAAGACATCTACAGGAAGCGGTGCCTGAGGAAAGCGGGGAGGATCATCAAGGACTCCAGTCACCCCAGCCATAAACTGTTCAGACTGCTTCCATCAGGAAGGAGGTTCTGCAGCATCCGGTCCCGTACCAGCAGACTGAGAGACAGCTTCTTCCATCAGGCCATCAGACTGCTGAACACGTCATAGACACCTCACCTTCACTACTGGAACTTCAACATTATGCACTCCACACTGTATATAAATGCCACTTGTTTTGCACATATTCAACTCTGTATATTTTTATATATTTTATTTATTATTTTTTTTACTATTTAATTTGTAAAAATGTGTATACACACACACACACACACACACACACACAGGAAAATATTTAGTATACACATCCAGGAATGCATACACTATTATATATTGTACATATATTTATTAGTTTCAGATTAGCCATTCTTGTATTTTGCTCGTTTGTGTTGTTGTGTTTTGCACATCTCTGTTGCTTGTGGGGCTCGCACACAAGAATTTCACTCGCATGTGCTGTGCCAGTGTGCCAGCACATGTGATGTGACAATAAAAGTGATTTGATTTGATTTGATTTGACAAGGTACTTCAAGCCTTCAAGGTCTCTGAGGGCTGGTTGTCGACTCCGGTCATCTGTTACCAAGTAGACTAAAATGCAGTTGGAAGCTAAATGAGTTAAGGGCTCAGGCCTGGCACATTTCTAGATTATATGTGTATTGTAAGCATGCACGCAATTATCCTTCTATGCTTTAGTCCTCAGGGAACACTGGTTATGGAAGCCTTACAGTTATATATGATAACTGACAAGAAACACGACCTTAGAGGCAATTTCAGTAATGAAGACCGAGTTTCTCCCTCCATACGGGATGAAAACATGACAGCACAGCAGAGATTTATATTTAAAAAGGGAGGGTGTGCACTGAAAGTGAGATACAAACTTGAACTTAAATTATGAACATCAGAAAAAGATGTAGGTGAAGTCTGGTAGCTGAAGTTTGTGCTTTAGAATAAAACAACTAAACTCCTGGAGTTGGAGACAAGTGAACAAGCTGAGGATAATAAACCTGTCAGAGGGGCTGAAGGATCAGAGTTCATGTTCTTATAGGCTGGGTCTGGATTGTCCTTTGATAAGAGTTACAGACGAAAATGTGTCAGAAATACTGACACGGCCTGCTGGACTGAAAAAGTATTTACTGTGTGACTGATGGTCATTTAATTCCCTATTTTTATGTTTTTTAACTGTTCTTTGAACTCAGCATTTCTGATTTATTTCCCATGATTTTAACAATGAAGCGATGACAACATGTTTACTTACAGAGCTTTGTTGGAGGCTTTGACCACTGGCAGCATTCTCAGAAGAGCCTCCTCTGAAGTAGAGTATTTCTTGAAGTCAAACTCATCCAGATCTTCTTCTGATGACAGTAAGATGAAGGTCAGAGCTGAGCACTGAACAGGAGACAGTTTACCTGTGGAGAGTGTTGAAAACACGCAGTTCTTTGAATCTTTGGGCTGAAGGAAGGACAATACTCGGTGTATAAATGCTCAATCAACAATCATTTATTTCCATACAATTCAACAGTCAGAGCATTACAACGTCCGGACGGGAGAGATGCTGCCAGAGGGTCAGGCACATGTCTCAAAATGGTGACGGGTTGCTCAGCTTTTTATAGTCTCTAGTGGCCCCCAGCTAGTCGTAAAAGCCAAAACATCACATTTTTTCTCTGTTACAGCGCCTAAGTTATGACCTCGGCAGTTGTTTCTCTGCTTTCTGTAAGGTGGGGGTGTGGAATGTGGTCTGTCTATCTCCCCTGTCTTTAGACACAGAGTCTCCTGCTTACAACCTTCTCTTCATGATTCAACAATTAAGCATGTCAAGAAAACAGTGTAACACATTCCCAGCAGATCAAGGATGCACCTTTATCTAATAAACTAATATGTGAATATGTTCTGTTAACTCAAAAGTATAATGAGAACTAAACTAATACAGATCACACACTCTATTTTAAAGGGTATAATATGATCTACAACAATATCATAATTCAACTATTTTGATTACATCTATAAGGTAACATATAATAACAGAATAATATCACAATACCCTCTTTTGATCTCTCATTAAAGAGATCACTAATAACATGCACTTCAGCGTTGCAAGGTCCAGGTTTTCTTGATCCTGAGGCCCTCTGTCCCCTTTTAACGGGTGGACCATATGTGGGATGACCTCTGTGTTCACGCAGTTCAGATGCAAGCAAAGTTAGCTTTACAACCATAACAGCAGTTACAGATGACACTCCCATCACTCCCCATTTTCCCACAGCTTTATTTTGGTGCTCCAGTTTTCCACCCCCATTTTAATGCCCCCTTATACCTTTCAAATGTACTTAGACTAGAACCTCTGTCTAAGGAGCTTTTAACCTTTATTTTTATTGCTGCAGCTACCAGTGTCTTCCAGTTGGGTGATTCTCAGCTTCTTTCTTCGACCTCCGGGGTTAGACCACCCTTTAGTCATTGCACAGTTCTGGGGATTATTCTGCCCCGATTTCAAACAAAGATCTGTGTATTTTGGGTTCACCGGCGTGTCCCCCTTTCTGCCAAGAGCCTCTCGAACCTCGTTGGTCTGGTGTTCCTGGTTTTCGCCAACCCCTTCATGGTTATTGCTGTGTTTGTGGGATCCATCTTCTCCAGGAGCCCAAACGTCATGACACTTGACCCCAGTTGCTGTCTCGGCAGTCCCTACATCTGTCCCTGCTGTGAAGGGTCCTCACATCTCCGGGTCCCCGTCTGGTGTCTGTTCCTTTCTCTGCAAGAGAGAGAAAACCAAAACACCTCTCTCCCTAGCCTTGATAATCTAATATTGTTATCCATTGTTCTTCTAATGATTCAAATTTGGTTTAAAATATTATGTTCAGGACTTTTTCTAATCATAATCTATGTGTGTGTAAAAGAAATCAAAAATTAGTGAACCCTTTCTAAGTCTAACACATTATAAGCTTAAGTTTTACCGTAGCTAATTTATTAAACACAAAAATAAACTCATAGAAATTTTCATATCACCATTGTTTGATGTTCAAACTCAACTCCCCCTTTTTGACACACTCCCATGTGTCAATTCATTGGAGCTAGACAATTAAAAGAGAAGGTCAGTGACATCATATCTCAGAAAGTATCAGAAATTCTTCTCTCGAGTACCGTTGCTCCAGCCTTGTCATCCCTGAGGATCTTCGATCCCGAAAATGTCCCTTCTCCTCATGTAATAAAGTCTGTCATCCTTCCATGCCCTGGTAACTGGTCCATCCAGAGCTGTAACATTTTGAAATGTACATACAACAAGCCAAACCACACCTTGGTCACACCAACCCTTTTCTGCCCCGAAGATGTCCAATGCCATCCTAGTATGGACTGTCAAAAGTGGCTTTAACGCTGACTATCCTGACAATCCATTTTATAACGTTTCCTGGTCAGATTTGCCAATCTCTGCACCAGGGTTGTAATAGTTTTGCAATTTTCATCAGTTTTTATTTTTATTTAGTTTCGACTCCAGATTTTCAATTTTTACCAGTTGTAATTAGTTTTTACCAATTCTTTGCTAGTTTAGTGTAGTTTTTATTTTCTGAAAATCCTTAGTTTCAATTTAGTTTTATTTGTGTTTTGCAAAAATTAAGTGTAACAAAATCCCAGTTCCATCATATCAGTCAAGCTCTTCTGGTTATCCTTGGGTGTTGAGACTAATAACTATTAACTCTTGCCGCACCGTGTGGTCCTAATTTTGGTTCAAGTGAATTGATAACCTTTTGAAGGCGATTGTTTCACACCTTTATTTAGATGTCCCAGTCCTGTTGTCTCGGGATCCATCACGCTGCCTTATCTGGGGTTAGCTGTTTTCTGGGGATGCGGGTTGAGTGGGTGAGCTCTTCAAGGAGGGGGAGTGTGCTCCCCCTGATGAGGTCTTCTAGGTAAGCTAGGTTAACCTTCTTGTGTGGGCTTTTCAAGTGCACTTTAAGGTTAGTGGGACTTTTAGTTTTATAAATGTCCCTCATGACCCCCTGATGACCCAGTATTTCATTTTTGCACACTGTAGTACACATTTTAGTTTTTTGCTTGTAGCTCGCATACTCTACTTGCCACTCCTCTAAGTCCTGATGTTTCTTGGAGAGGGCAACAGTACCTTTAAAATTATATCACACGTGTGGGGGTGTGGCCTTGCCAATTGTTTTGCCCACCTTTTCAAAATGGCTGGCGTGCCCACTAGCACATTTCATGGAAAAAGAAAGGTAAGCTTGATATTTACATTCAAACTGTTTTGTTAAACTCAGATTTTTATTTTATTCTTTTTGCAAGTACCCCTCCTCGGTGGCGAGAAACTGTTGGTGTGGTCAAGTGGGTGCTCTGGAAACAAACACTCAGGACAGAACAGTTATCAGTCATGTACTTCCTACAAATTTTGCATATGTTTTATTCCATATTGATCCTCTGAGTGTAATGGTACATTTTAATTTGAATTTATCCAAACTAAACACAATAGGTTTTCTTTCTTTACTTTGCTCTTGTTCTTTTTCAGTACCACATCCTATCAAATGTCCCTGTTGATTATATTCTACATTTAATAACTTACTATTTCAAGTGAGAACCTAAATCACGTGGACCAATGTTTATTATTGCATATCTCTATTCTGAATGTGGCCAGTCATTCATAGGTATTGTTCAATTTTGGGCGATTTTCCTCTATAAAATTTAATTGACTTTTTTACAGTGGCCTGCTGTGGTTAATAGTAACATATTCCAGTCATGAGTGATATCAAAAGTCTTCTCCACTGTAGCATTTGGCATTCCCAATAATATAACATGATACCTTAATCAAAACACAGTTAATATAGCACAGTTTTCTTGATGCAAACATCAGTAACTCAAAATCAGCAACCACAGTGTTAAGTCTGCAGTTCATACTTATGTGAAGCTAGAGTCTCCTCCTCCAGTCTCTCTTATCCTCCTGCTCCTGAAAAAACAAAACAAAGCGAAGCATCCACCCTTCTCTTGTCGGCTGGGTGAATTGTTTATGAATTGTTTATTGGCATTTACTAATCCTACAGTGGGTGCAGTCATTGTCTCAGTATCAAGTCAGTCAAAACTTTTAGTTGTCAGTCCATCACAGTCCATTCACATGCATACCTCCATACACATTCATACCAGATGTTGCTGATAATGGAGTCTCCCGCGCAACCTATTCGAGCCTCCATCACCAGCAAGATGACGTCATCATTTTAAAGGAAAACAATTCCTTGTTGTTTTTTTTTTGGGCCGGATTGACTCGGTGCAATCCTTTAGACTCAGAACTTCTCAGTGTTCCCTATAAGTGAATTTCTCCCAAGCCAATTACAATCATGGAGAAGCACACTTTGCAACTGTTTTTGTAAGAATATTTCATAGCGCTTTAAATTTCAATCTTTCAGGCCTTGTTTAAAGAGCTGATTGTTAAATCATGAACTCACAAAATATCACCATATCATATCACCACCGGTGGATCACACCTCTCAGATGTTTTTTTCTCCAGTGCACTGTAACAAAAACGAAAACAGACATAACCAACAAAATACTACTAAAATAACACAAACTAGGGCCCGTTGCAGACATGTCCAAGCATAAAACTATCCCTCTCTCGCTTACGAGAAAGAACACAAGCCAAAGCTCACTGATAAAACCAAGCTAGCGCTAAACAAAACCAAACAATCAACCAGAAATTCACAGGAACGTTTTTGCTTCCTGCCGGGACAATATTGTGTGGGAATGAGAAGCTCAGGTGCCGTAACACCTTTTGTTCCTCCTTGAATTAAAACTCAATCACAGAAAATGCCGTACTCCGACCTAAACTTACACTACTAATTCATCATTTTCACTCTGTGCCACTGTTCCTCATCAGGGCTGTGTGAAGCACAGCAAAGAATTCAGTCAAGGCCTTGAGCCATAAACAGACATCACGCACAGACATTGTTTTCATAACCAAACTTTTTAGACCTTATTCCTAAAATCTACATAAATGCCCTCTGAGTGACATATAACACATTCTAAGTAATCAATGGTAATCAATGGCTCCTCATAAAAATTATGCATTGGGATGTTTGTGTGCAGCATTTTGCATATCAGCATAAGCAAAGCATTCTTCATTGCATCAGCGTGTGTGTGTGTGTGCGTGTGGATCACTCTTCATTGCACAAGCGTGTGCATGTGTATGTGTGCATCACTTCTCAGTGAATCAACATTCCCGTGTGTGTGTGTGTGTGTGTGTGTGTGTGTGTGTGTGTGTGTTTGTGTGGGTGTTTGTGTTCATCACTTTCCTGTTCTGGTGTTCTGGGTAAACCACGGCCTGAAGCATGCCCTGGGGTCCTGCCCCCCTCCTTTTTCAGTTTGTTTGCGACCATTGCTGCTGCTGCTGCTCAAAATTCAGTCCGTCCTGGTTCTGACCCCAATTGGGGCAGTCCTTTCTCCAGTGTCGATGTTCACCGCAGGTGAAACCTGCATCTTCTTCTGTGTTTTTGTCCATTCTGAGGTGCCTTCTGTCCTCAGTTACTCCTCTTGTCTCGGTCACGCCCTTTTTCGCCACCCGATCATCCGTGTTGGTCCATCACTGTCCTGCACAGTGTGAATGCAAAGTTATCAAGGTCAGCATTCTTTCGCTCGGCCTTACTTTTCATTCGGGCTTGGCGGGCGTCTCGTCACAGCTCTGTCAGCTGACGCAGTCTGGGAATTTTTCCCCCGTGTAGTGAAACGGGCCTTAGGTTTAGTGCTCTCCGTCTCGGCTGCATGAGATCACATTCCTGCAGGTCTGTTGACATTCTCAGGTCGTTGTTGTGGGTCCAGCTGTTGCAGCATTTGGTCAGTGTCACGTATGGGGGAGAGCAGGAGTCCAGTCAGCCTCGGCTTTCAGGGCCAGCAGCCTGTAATTAAATATGTATAGAAAAAACAAAAACAAAACAAAACAAAAACAAACAAAAAACAAAAACAAAAACAAACGAACAGGAAAATGTTGTTGTGTTGGCTGTGTTATTCAGAGGGGAGACAATGGGGCCAGGCCCTGTGTCAGCCTTCTCTCCCCCTTTTTTTGTTTTTTTGTCTCCCGATATAATCAACTCCTAACCCACCAAGTTGACAGGACAACACAAGTACATGTTAAAATTCTTAAGATCATGTTTAAAAGCCCAAAAAAGGAACTTTCTTTCATTCAGTAATCACTTTTATTAATCAATCAACAGAAAACATGTCACAATTTGAATCTTTTAACCACTAAATTTGTTGTGTCTTGCCTGGTTGGTTAGACCAGTGTTCCTTTTTTTTTTTTTAATTTAAATTGTTGTCCTGCAACCCAGAGGGTTTCTTTGTCAGTAATGTATAGACTTCATCATTTAAGTATGTTAATTTTTCTTTAACCTTGCTGAAAAATCTTCACGTGTTCATGAGTGTAAGCTGTTTCTTCATTGCGTGAGTGTGCATTTGTATAAAAGCAGGTTAATTTTATCTTTTCTCAAACTAGGCGTTACCTTAAAAGGAGCCTTTCTCTCAGATTTCTCTGCTTGTGTGTTTTTGTTTCACCTTTTTGTTGTGATGCTCCGGACGCCTTCCCAACCTCCACAAGTCCGTTGGCCCCAATTTTATGTGTTAAAACTTCTCTTAATTTCTCCTCTAATTCTCTCCTCGCTGCTGTCTTTTTCACAGCTGCTGATTCGTGCTGGGTGTGGTTCCCATTACCTATAATTTTGCTTCGGCCGCTGTGCTTGTGGGGGCAGTTGGTCCAGGTCCGCAGCTTCCTGTATTAACACACTAAGAGATTTATTTAATTTCATTTTCATCACATGTTAAACAGATAAGCAGGCCACACGCCTACCTTGACAGCGTAAACTGTACGCCAGTCTCCCAACACATTCCTCTCTGTACTCCTCCATAATTCTCCACTGCACACCTCTTACTATCTCTCCTTTTTATTTTTATTACACCACAGAGTAATACACCCAATTATGCCCGTCTATCTCTATGTGGCTCCAAATTCCCTCTTTATTTTAATTTCACACTCGTCAGGGGACAGGCACACAACAATTTCAACCACTGAAACGAGGAATTCAACCTTTTTATATTTCTTTACTAATCTAGACTCAACGTTTGGTCGCAAAATGTGTCTTGTTCTAGTCCGGAATAAATGTGAACCCGTGATTACACGGCCGTTCCAGTGTTATTTCCGTAGCTATGCGGGGGCCCTCACCTCCCCAAGTCACCACCTCGGCACCCGGACAACGCCGGTCCTGGCCACGCGTCCACGGACAGGAGGGTCGCCACTCCTAGGGCAAAGTTCCACAGGTACACTAGGCATCAACCTTTGATCCTAAAATGTGTATTTGCTCTAATGTCCTCCTAATCAAACACATCAACCGTCACTGTCACTGTGTTCACGCTTCTCACTTCACACAAAAAACACTCAGAGCGCGCCTCACTCACACTCTCACTCAGTGCGCGCTTTACCCACAAGACAGCACCCAGAGCGCGCCTCGCAGCTTCACACACACTCTCTCACCCAGAGCGCGCTTTGACACTCACACACAACACTTTTCCTCAGCGGGAATTTTACACAGAAACCTCTGAGCTCAACTATTAGATCTTCTTAAAGCACACTGCACCATAGACCAAAATACCCTTTTCTCTGCGCTTATGACCGCCACAACGGGGCAAAGTCGCATCATAAAAGTGATGCTTGCATCCCCGAAGTTATACCAGACATCATAAACCAGGTTTTGCTCTATGTACTTCTTGGCAAGTAAAATTTTACTTTGTTTTATGACCGCAGCCCTTAAAAAAAAAACTCGACTGACGCCACAAACCACCGTCAAACCTCTGTTCAATGTACTAAAATTAGCACCAACCACTACTGCACTTCACGGCCGCATATCACCGGAACACGGCCGTATCATAAACCAAACCTACGGACGTGTTTCGCTCTCGCGTTGCCAGTGTTTAACCGCACCGTGAAGCCAGCATCTGCTTTTCCTTAAATCAACTTCTATTTCATAGCCGGCAAGAGCCAGGACGTAACCGACACCATAAACAAACTTCAAACCTCGACTTCAATGTACTGAACTAATGGCCGCGTCTTCAGAATAAATTCTAATGTATTATTGCTACAGAAGCCAGTATTAGACAAAATTAAATGTGGAAGGTAAAGTGGCTGCATCTAGTCCAACGTAGTATGTTATTAGTATCTCGGTAGAAGCAGATTACTGCAATCTAGACCAACGTAGTATGTTATTAGTATCTCGGTAGAAGCAGTTTATTTAACACACTGGAATTCAGCCTCAACTTATGTTGTTAGTATCTTGCGCCAAAAACCAGACACCGACAAATTTACTGTGAAAATACATGTGACTCAGCGAACAGATTAATTTGGAAAGCCCAATATGCACATTTGGTATTTATAATACAACAGGCTGTGCTTACCTTTCTGTTTTAGGCCGGCCTTCTGTTCACTTTGCCCCACGATCTCACCAAAGGCCAAATCTACACCTCCTCAGCACACCAAAGATCCGGGTCACACGGCACCAAGTTGTTGAAAACACGCAGTTCTTTGAATCTTTGGGCTGAAGGAAGGACAATACTCGGTGTATAAATGCTCAATCAACAATCATTTATTTCCATACAATTCAACAGTCAGAGCATTACAACGTCCGGACGGGAGAGATGCTGCCAGAGGGTCAGGCACATGTCTCAAAATGGTGACGGGTTGCTCAGCTTTTTATAGTCTCTAGTGGCCCCCAGCTAGTCGTAAAAGCCAAAACATCACATTTTTTCTCTGTTACAGCGCCTAAGTTATGACCTCGGCAGTTGTTTCTCTGCTTTCTGTAAGGTGGGGGTGTGGAATGTGGTCTATCTATCTCCCCTGTCTTTAGACACAGAGTCTCCTGCTTACAACCTTCTCTTCATGATTCAACAATTAAGCATGTCAAGAAAACAGTGTAACACATTCCCAGCAGATCAAGGATGCACCTTTATCTAATGAACTAATATGTGAATATGTTCTGTTAACTCAAAAGTATAATGAGAACTAAACTAATACAGATCACACACTCTATTTTAAAGGGTATAATATGATCTACAACAATATCATAATTCAACTATTTTGATTACATCTATAAGGTAACATATAATAACAGAATAATATCACAATAAGAGACTTCCTGAAGTCCTGTATTGTTGGATCTCCTCCACTAGAGAACGATCATTCAGTTCATTCAGACAGTGGATCAGATTGATGCTTTTCTCTGCAGACAGATTCTCACTGAGCTTCTTCTTGATGTACTGGACTGTTTCCTGATTGGTCTGTGAGCTACTTCCTGTCTGTGTCAGCAGACCTCGTAGGAGAGTCTGATTGTTCTGCAGAGAAAGACCCAGGAGGAAGCGGAGGAACAAGTCCAGGTGTCCATTTGGACTCTCTAAGGCCTTGTTCACAGCACTCTGGTGGAGAGATGGTTTAAACCACCAGGAGGTTGTTTGTTGTTGTTCCAGCAGATTGAGTCCAGAGTTGATGAAGGTCAGATGGACATGAAGAGCAGCCAGAAACTCCTGAACACTCAGATGGATGAAGCAGAACACCTTGTCCTGGTACAGTCCTCTCTCCTCTTTAAAGATCTGTGTGAACACTCCTGAGTACACTGAGGCTGCTCTGATATCGATGCCACACTCTGTCAGGTCTGATTCATAGAAGATCAGGTTTCCTTTCTGCAGCTGATCAAAAGCCAGTTTTCCCAGAGACTCCATCATCTTCCTGCTCTCAGGACTCCAGTGTGGATCTGTCTCAGCTCCTCCATCATACTTGACCTTCTTCACTTTGGCCTGAACCACCAGGAAGTGGATGTACATCTCAGTCAGGGTGTTGGGCAGCTGTCCTCCCTCTCTGATTTCCAGCACATCCTCCAGAACTGTAGCAGTGATCCAGCAGAAGACTGGGATGTGGCACATGATGTGGAGGCTTCGTGATGTCTTGATGTGGGAGATGATGCTGCTGGCCTGCTCCTCATCTCTGAATCTCTTCCTGAAGTACTCCTCCTTCTGTGGGTCAGTGAACCCTCTGACCTCCGTCATCATGCCAACACAGACAGGAGGGATCTGATTGGCTGCTGCAGGTCGTGTGGTTATCCAGAGGTGAGCAGAGGGAAGCAGTTTCCCCCTGATGAGGTTTATCAGCAGCGCATCCAATGAGGTGGACTTTCTAGGGTCAGTTAGGATTGTAGTTTTGTGGAAGTCCAGAGGAAGTCGACACTCATCCAGACCATCAAAGATGAACACAACCTGGAAGTCTTCAAAGCTGCAGATTCCTGCTTCTTTGGTTTCAGTAAAGAAGTGATGAACAAGTCCCACCAAGCTGAACTTTTCCTCTTTCAGCACATTCAGCTGTCCGAAAGTGAATGGAAATATGAACTGGATGTCCTGGTTGGCTTTGTCTTCAGCCCAGTCCAGGCTGTATTTCTGTGTTAAGACTGTTTTCCCAATGCCAGCCACTCCCTTTGTCAGCACTGTTCTGATTGGTTCATCTCTTCCAGGTGAGGCTTTAAAGATGTCTTCTTGTCTGATGGTTGTTTCTGGTCTGTCTGGTTTCCTGGATGCTGTTTCAATCTGTCTGACCTCATGTTCATCATTGACCTCTGCAGTCCCTCCCTCTGTGATGTAGAGCTCTGTGTAGATCTGATTCAGAAGGGTTGGGTTTCCTGCTTTAGCGATGCCCTCAAACACACACTGGAACTTCTTCTTCAGAGCAGATTTAAGGTTACGATGACAAACTGCAGCTGAAAGTTCTGAATGGGGTTAAAATAATAATAAATGTATCAATAAATGTATCAACTATCACTTCATGTTTGTGTACTTAAAGTGAAAATGAAAGCTCAATTCCCTGAATCTTAGAAAATATGTTGGTCCATCTATAGAGACATCAATAACTCTTATTTATCTAGCAGCTTAATCTTTTTTTATAGAAATCCTCTTACTGCTCTGCAGACGGTCAGCCAGCTCCTCCTGCTTCATTCTCCTCAGGAAGTCCACTGTGATCTTCACAAATGCCCCTCTGCTGCTCCTACTCTGCTCATCATCCTCCCTCTGAAACTCCAAGCACTGGGGCTTATTTGGATTCAGAACCTTCTGGATCTTCTTCAGCTCGATCTGAACAAAAGTGATGATGTTGTCCTCCAGCAGCTGGAACAGAATACTTTATGAATGAGCCAATCAGACTGAAATCATGGAGCCAAACATCAGATCCATGTTGGACACACTGACGATCCACTGGTCTACAAAGAGCAGCATGGAGATGACTGTGAACAGAACAGATGTAACAGTAGTTGTTGTACATGTACAGACCATAAATATGGAGTCCAGCTGTGTTTGATGCTGCTGGGCAGACTGACCACTGGGAACCTCTGAGCTCTGCTGGTCCATTCTGTGGAGGAATCATGAAAAATTAGTTCGAGCACAGGACAAAGACCCAATAAGAGACATTTTGGCAAAGACAGTGATTTAGATGGCTCCCCGTAGCCAACTTTCCTGTAGAAGTTTACTAGTTCTCAGTGATACCACCAAGACTCAACAGGTCAGCTCAGTGTTTTGTTTTTTTACAGTAAGTAAGTGCTTGCGGTGTTCTGCTGAGTGAGCTCTGAAAACTTCATCCAAGTTAGTATAAGTTTGTAAACCGCCAGAATATTTGATAATTTTATTTAAGCTTGTACTAAAAAATTAAGCTACCATTAGATGATACCTGTGGTGACCTATGAATTTCCATGTTTTTGCCTAAACTGTAAGAAATACACTTGATGAGGATGGAATAAGATCCTGATGTATTTTAGCGGGATATGCACTAGGGGTAGGCAGTATAAACGGTATACGGTGGAAACGATATAAATTTGGCCAACGGTAGAGATTTTGACTATACCGCTCTACCGCGATAGCGCATGTCAATGGTGTCATCAAGCTGCGCCTGTTTTTGTCGAAAGCATTGCATCATCTGCAAATTATGCCGGGCAACAGTAATAGCAAAGAGACGAAGCACTTTTGGAATATGAGGAAAGCTAAAAACTGCGCTTCCTCCACTTCCCTACCATTGATTCATTGATGTTGAATTCTCTCGCAGCTGCTCTGTTCCCATGTTGTTGAAGTATATTAATGACTAACTTCGTATTGTGGATGGATTATCTCAGTTGTTCTCCTGACTGAAGTTTGGTCCGTTTACAGCATCCTGCCATGCGTTTGCATTTGTCCCTAAGCACCAGAAACCCTCACGTTAACTTTTATCGAGTGGAAAAAATTTTGCGTTCATCCTTTAGCTTCACTGTGCTAATGTTATGCTAACATAGCCGTTTTGCTAGCAATCACATAGGACATCATCATATACCAGCTAGCCCAACTTCAGTAACTGTACAAACGTCTCTGCTGTTTAGTTTTCTGTCTTCATTTTTGTTGGAAGTTATAGCAGAGCTGTACGTTTACTTTTTTTCAGAAATCTCTCAGTCAGAACATGCTATATCATGTTTAGGTGGAAACTAGCGAGCTAACTTCCTGCTAACTTCTTACTCCATTAAATGTAATAAATTCTGTTTTCATGGATGCCTGGATGTTAAACTTAATTGTTACACCTGGTAAAGCAGCAACACTGATGATTTTATTAAAAATGAAAGAATTTAGACAGTTTTTAACTCTCAGTGATGCTGCAGTATTCGTTTGACATTGGGACCTGAAGTAGACGGAGTTTAGGACCCATATTACTCTGCAAGGCTCCTGACTACGGTAGCCGTAATGTTCCAACAATCCATCAAGCGGTGCGGCTTCGTAGCTTACCAAAGTCGTACTAAAACAGATTTCTGCGCGCTGTGTACCACATAACATCAGTTTAAGGTCAGTAAGCACAACCAGAATTCATACATAAGGCACACAGTCGATTTTCGAGAAAATTAAAGGATTTCAAGTGCGCCTTATAGTGTGTAAAATACTTTATACAGAAGAAAAGAATATATTGCGATATATATTGTTACCGCACATGCTTCAAATTATATCGTCATATGGATTTTAGGCCATATCGCCCAGCCCTAATATGCACTCACAGCACTGTGCAGGTCAACTGACATTTGCTAGAGAACATCAGAACTGGCCGGTCCACCACTGGCTCTCAATTCTTTTCACAGATTACAGTATATTTACACCAAGCATGTGGTAGATGTAAAAAAATTAATAAAGTAAATTTAACTCATTTGTGATTGATGACAGAAGTTCTATTGCGAGTTGTTGACGATATCTGTAGTTTTTCCATCAGTAAGCATTGTTGCTTTTGCCTGTTTACTGCTGTTAGCTCCGTGCACATGCGCCAACCAGTGTGCAGCCTGTTACAGTCGCGCCGGCTTTTTCTCTTAGTTTAGCTCTGTTTTCTTACGTATTCTTTTTTTCTGACTTGTATTTTCATCCGTTTATTATCTTTCACTCAATCATGTGGATTGAGAGAGTTTTTGTTCTTCTGGTGGCCGTGGAACTGTTACTTTTATCACGGAACGGGACCGCGGCACATCTCATACATGCACGGACTGTTTACTCCAGAGATCAGCTGATCACCCTGATGCCGACCGGCTCGCTGGCCAGACCCGCAGAAGTACTAGCTGAAATTTGGAGAAAAACATGTAACCCACCTAAAACTTGCCTCATGAAAATAAACTGCTGTTCCCAACGAATGCCAGTAGGCGGCACTGTGAGATTGTTTAGTGCTTGTGAACTTGAGTTGACATAGAGAAGGAGAACAATGCAAAGGCTGCATATGCTGGTCGGAGCTATTCACCAAGAGTTTTTCTTTAATACTTGTTTAAAAAAAAGGTTATGTGTGAAGACACAAATTGAATTTTACTTTTCCACTTGTTGGGAAACGCGGACACTTTTTGTTGATACCGATATACCTCTGTTTTTGTGTTTTTTTCCCGGTGAGTTTACTAACTGCGCTAGCATAGCAAGCTAATTGTTAGCTAAGTGTAATGTAAATTTCATGTGTTCCTTTTAAGTGCTGTCTTATCTTTTATTTCTTCACTTGTGAATGTTTTAAACCAATCGAAAATATTTCTTTGAAAGCTGGTAAGTTTTATTTGTTTTATTTGAAGGTCCAGGTGTTACTAAAGGACAAGATCAGAGAAGCTAAGGACAATTACAGGAGGAAGCTGGAGTGGAAACTCCAGCAGAACAGCATGAGAGAGGTGTGGAGGGGCATGAAGACCCCACAACCTCACCTGTAGTCAGCCTGGAACCCAGAGCCACACCACTGTGCCAGCCTCTCTCTTCACATGTTGCCTCCTGTGAGATTCCTGACACCCCTCCCCCACCCATCACCTTCACTCAATACCAGGTTGAGATGCAAATGAGGAGACTTCACTCAGGCAAGTCTGCTGGACCAGACGGAGTGAGTCCCCTCGTCCTCAAGACCTGTGCCCCCCAGCTGTGTGGAGTCTTTCATAAACTGTTTATGCTGAGTCTGAGTCTGCAGAGGGTCCCAGTGATGTGGGAGACATCATGCCTCGTCCCTGTACCAAAGACGCCACGTCCCAGTGCCCCCTAGGATTACAGGCCCGTGGCATTGACCTCCCACATCATGAAGACCCTGGAAAGGCTCATCCCGGACCAGCTGCGACCCATAGTAAGACCACATCTGGATCCCCTTCAGTTCGCTTATCAGCCTCGTCTCGGAACAGAGGACGCCATCATCTACCTGCTCAATCGTGTCTACACCCATCTGGACCAGCCGGCGAGCACTGTGAGGGTCATGTTTTTTGACTTTTCTAGTGCTTTCAACACCATCAGGCCGACCCTCCTGGGTGATAAGTTAGCAGCGATGCAGGTGGATGCTTCTCTGGTGTCCTGGATTGTTGATTACCTGACAGGAAGACCACAATATGTACGTCTCCCACAGTGTGTGTCTGACAAGGTGATCAGCAACACAGGGGCACCACAGGGGACTGTCCTCTCCCCCTTCCTCTTCACCCTCTACACCACAGACTTCAGCCACTGCACAGAGACCTGCCATCTTCAGAAGTTTTCTGATGACTCTGCGGTGGTTGGATGCATCAGCAGGGATGATGAGACAGAGTACCGGGCTGTGGTCGACTCCTTTGTCACGTGGTGTGAGCAGAATCATCTGCAGCTCAACGTGGCAAAGACCAAGGAACTGATCGTGGACTTCAGGAAGACCAGGAAACACTTGACCCCTGTTTCAATCCAGGGGGTCAGTGTTGACATTGTGGAGGACTATAAATACCTTGGAGTACACATTGACAATAAACTGGACTGGGCTAAAAACACCACAGCACTTTACAGGAAGGGCCAGAGTCGTCTCTATTTTTTGAGGCGACTGAGGTCCTTCAACATCTGCCAGAAAATGCTGAGGATTTTCTACGAGTCTGTTGTGGCCAGTGCGATCCTCTATGCTGTTGCATGCTGGGGGAGCAGGCTGAGGGTCGCAGATGCCAACAGACTTAATAAACTGATCCGTAAGGCCAGCAATGTTGTGGGGATGGAGCTGGACTCCCTCAAGGTGGTGTCGGAGAGGCGGATGCTGTCCAAGATAAAGACAATGTTGGATAACACCTCCCACCCACTCCATGACATGCTGGTCAGTCACAGGAGCTCGTTCAGTGAGAGACTGAGATTACCCATGATGCACCACTGAACGACACAGGAAATCATTCCTGCCTGTGGCCATCTCCCTGTACAACGCATCCACTTAACACACTGGTTACTGCTACAGCTACACCCGTCTTGCACATGTTCTTCCTTTTTCAGCTATTTATTAATACGTGACTTTTATGTATATATATGCCTGTATATATCGTGCTATTCTTAGGTAGTGTATTGTCTGTCTCTGTTAATGTTTGTTTATAATGGAGCACTGTAACGAAAAAATTATTTCCCCTAGGGATCAATAAAGTATTCTGATTCAGATGATTCTGATTTGCCACCAACAAACTATTAAACATTAAATATTTCACCTTTAAAAAGATAATCTGACTTAAAATTACACTAATTTAATAAGAATTATATAATATTGTACTAGTGTTAACATCATATTCTGTTAAAATAAATTTTGTGAATACGTGCATAAAAACTTCCTCAATATAATAAACCCAAAACAAACATAATTTGATTTCTTAACTAATTTCTTAAGGGTGCAGGCCATAACAAATAAAAACATGAGGTGGCGCGGTCATGGCTAATATTTTGAACATGAAACAGGAAGTGTCAGATAGAACAAGTTGAATGAAGCCAGGTGCAGCTATGTCACAGGAACATCTGGCTGAAGACATTCCCACTCTCACACAGGTAGAACTGGACTAGTCTCCACTCCATCTGAGTTTCAGATAAACTGTCTGCCTTCGCTGCAGGCCCACAATCCTCAAATCACATCAGAATGATAACAACATGTGGAAATATCCTCCAAAAAGTTTAAATTTGGTGATGTTATGAACAAACATCAGAGCAGTCACTAATATTTAAATAAAGTTAAACATTTTAAAGAAAAAGAGTTAAGACTGAACTTCCACAGTTGTGCTGCAAAAACTGTGTGTGAACAAGGATGGCCTGCTCATGCGTTTCCAAACCATCAGATCTATGGGAACTTTGTACCACTTAGTGTCAGAGACTGGGCTTTGTGAGGATGCCTGAAGATTATAAATTTGTTTTTAATTTTTCCCCTCTGATTTTTCCATGTGTTTGTGGGTGTGTGATAGACTCCACTTTCAATATTGTCATCCCTCAAAAACTCACTCACAAGCTGGTAACACTCGGCCTGCACCACACCCTCTGTGACTGGCATCAGGACTTTTTGACTGCAGGCCCCAGTCCATCAGGATCGGCAACAGGACTTCAGCCAGTGTTATTACAAACACTGGCGTCCCACAGGGTTGCGTCCTCATCCTCTACACCATGTACACCCACGACTGTGTCGCCTCCAACAAAGACAACATCATTTTGAAGTTCGCAAACGACACTGCAGTGATCGATCGCATCACTGGAGAGGACGACGTGGCTTATAGGAGAGAGGAGGCTGGTCTGGTGTCACGGTGTGAGGACAACAACCTCACCCTCAACACTGATAAGACAAAGGAGATGATAGTGGACACGAGGAAGAAGAAGAGGCCTCACCCGGGAGCGTGAAGTGGAGAGGGTGAGCAGCAGTACCTGTGCGTCCACATCAGTGAGGACCTCACCTGGACACTGAACACCACACAGCTGGTCAAGAAGGCTCAGCAGCTACTGTATTTCCTGAGGAGGCTGAGGAAATTTGGTATGTTGGCCAAGATCCTCAGCAGGTTCTACAGCTGCACTGTGGAGAGCACCCTGACCAGCTGCATCACTGCATGGTACGGCAGCACTACTGCAAACCGCAAACGCCTGCAGAGAGTGATAACAACTGTGGAGAAGATCATCAGGACCCCGCTGCCCTCTCTGCAGAGCAGCTACCATTGCAGAGTCCAGAGGAGAGCTGTCTCCATCCTCAAAGACTCCACACACACCCAACACGGACTGTTCATACTTCTGCCCTCGAGACAAAGGCTACGTTCACTCTGCAGGTCTTGATGCTCAATTCCGATTTTCCGATCCTTGGGCAAGACACTTCACCCGTTGCCTACTGGTGGTGGTCAGAGGGCCCGGTGGCGCCAGTGTCCGGCAGCCTCGCCTCTGTCAGTGCGCCCCAGGGTGGCTGCGGCTACAATGTAGCTGCCATCACCAGTGTGTGAATGTGTGTGTGAATGGGTGGATGACAGGTTGTGTAAAGCGCTTTGGGGTCCTTAGGGACTAGAAAAGCGCTATACAAATACAGGCCATTTACCATTTACCATTACATACCTGTATAAAAGAACAGGTATGTGCATTATGCAGGACATCGCTGTTTTAACAACCCTGAAAATGGCAAAGAGACACGCTTACGAAGCACAGTTTAAACTGAAGGCCATCAGCTACGCGGAGGAACATGGAAATCGAGCAGCGGCGAGAGAATTTAAGATTAACGAATCGATGGTTCGCAAATGGAGGAAGCTAGAAAACAAGCTCCGGCAGGTCAAGAAAACGCAGCTGAGTTTCCGCGGACATAAGGCGAGGTGGCCCGAGTTGGAGGAAAGACTCGAGCGGTGGATCATCGAGCAAAGAACGAGCGGGAGAAGCGTTTCGACGGTCACCATTCGGCTAAAAGCAGTTTCTTTTTTTTTTTTTTTTTTTCTTTGCCTGTCCCATTTGGTTCTTTAGCCATCAGAATTGTTGTCTGAAGACCAACAAGGATACCCAATGGATTTACTTTGCCAAATGGATCTTCGTGGCATTGCCGTATTGGTCCATTTGGTCGATCTTTGTTTTTATTATTTATTATATTTTATTTTCAGATGTTACAGACGGGACAGACATCAGTGAGGGATAGGAAAGGGAGAAAGAAAGAGGAAGGAAAGGAAAAACAGAAGGGGAGAGGGACAGTGAGAAAGGGGGGAGAAAAAAAAATAAAAATCTCCTGGATCACCTGTTGAGAGAAGAATAGAAGACAAGCAAAAAAACAAAGCAACATACTAAACACAACACCATCGCATTAATCTAGCTAAGTGTAAACAGCAGTATATACTAAATATTCAATGTTGTTGTGCAGCACGCAGGACAGATGTGCTTCAAAGTAGTAGCCAAGAAAGGTGTAATTTAAGTCTACGAGCAGTGAACACCTGTGTGCATACCTGTGTGGATCAGCGCGCTTGTATTCCAAAGGTTTCTCCATGTAACGATCTGCTAGAGGGTGTGGGGGGGCCACAGCCCCGTCCTCCAGGGCATGAAGCAGGTATGGAGGAGATCAAAACTCCAGACATCCAGAGGCCCCCAGAACACAAGAGACCATGGAAAACCAACAGAGGGGCAGCCGCGCCACTGTTCCAGTAAGAGCTGAGGAGAGTCCCAGATGAGGGCTCACTCAGCAGCCGCGGAGCAGAAGCCAGGGGGAGTTGCAGTGACGCGCCCGTGAGCTCCGCCGGCAGCCAGCTGTGCCTGAGTGACCGAGCCCCAGGCCGAGAGGCCGGGGGCACCCCACCTCCGAAGTGGTCCGAGCGAGCCCCAGGTTCCAGGCCCCGATAAGCGGCCGCCAAGGAGTGAGCCGGTGTGTACCTGGACGCCCACCCCCAGACACAAAGAACCACCAACGCACCGACACCTGAGGGAGTCCGCCACCGGCAGGGGAAGTGGTGGTGGGTGGAGATAGGCCTCCAAACCTTGGAGGGCCTGAGGTGTCCCCAGAGAGGTGGCGTCTGATACCCAACCTGACATATAGACACAGACATACAGGCACACACAGATACAAACATCCATTCCCACCCTCATGCTCTCATGTGCACTCACTCCACACTCAACCAACGTGGAGACAGACATAAAGAGACGCTGTACACACGATCACACTCCCCAAGCGTACTCTACAAACCGGGTCTAGGTACCCTTGCCCCTGGAGGGGGGAACTGCACCCAGACCCAGGTGGTGTTACCCTTTTCCCTGCGGTGGGGAGAGGCAGACCACCCCGACTCCGTAGCAGCAGGGAGGCCCCACACTCCAGACCGCAGTCGGACGGCCAACTCCTCCTAGCCCTCCCGCTCCAGCAGGCCGCAGAGAATGGGGGTGGGAGAAGACTCCAAACCTCCCTCCACCCGCTCATTGTAGTGTTGATGCATGTGTGTTCTAAGGTGCAATTAAAACCCAGGAGGGCTTGGAGCTACCTGCCAGAGAGCAGCAGGTAAGCGCATGGTCCCTCCTGATAGCCCTCAATGTCTAAGTGTATTTAAAATTGAGAGGTGGGCAACGACGCCAGGGGTGAGGTGTACACCCTGATGGTAATATGGACTCGGTGATTGTGCCCACCCCCAAGATCCTATATGTATGTGTAATGAGAGTGTGAGTAATGTGAATGTCTAAGTTGTGGGATAAAATTGAGGCAGAGGCAGCCGGAAGGGGACAGAGGGGGGGGTAGCCTCCTCTGCACCCTGGTGACATACCCCTACTCCAAGGCCCTGCATGTGTGGGTGGTTGTGGTGGAGCGGGAAGAGGGAGGCAGCTGGAGATGGGGAGGGAAGGAAGGGAGGGGCAGGTAACCCCTCCCTGGGGCCAGCTCCCCCGCTGACCCCAGTAGGCACTCCCACACTCCGCGACCTGCCAGGGAAAGAGGGCCCAGGCCCATCCAGACCGGGGCCCAGTGCAGCAGCGCCTCCCAGCCCCACAGAGCCCGGGACAGTCCACCCAACCCCACCACAGAGAAAACTGCACCCACCCCACCATCCATTCATCTTCCAGACTACATAAGACAATAAACACCCAGGCTGAGATCTTCCTCCACCTCTCCTGTATCTCCCCCTCCTGCAGAGAGAGTCCCTGAAGAGAGGAAAGCTCCTGCAGATGTGACCATCTCCCCCACCAGTTGAAGAGCCCCCCAGGTGGCTCGACGCACCGGCGGCACCCTGCTCCAGGGCTGGGCCCCCATGCACCCACCCGCCCACAACCCCGGCAACACACCAACCAGGACCCAAGCCCCCGAGGCCCGGCCCGGGCCCCAGCCCGGAGACAGAGCGCCCCCAGAACCTCACGCCCATCCCGGACCCACCCAGGGGCAGCCAAGCTACCAGGTCAGTAACCCACGTCCGTCAGCACAGACCCTCCCCTAGCCCCGCTGCACGCAGCCGCGAGGAAACAGTCACCTGAGAACCAACAGAGCCCCCAACCGGACATGACCGCTACCCCGGGTTGAGCCCCCCAAGGAAGATGCCTCCGGGGAACCCCCCGACGCCCTAAGCCTGTCCCTACCCCCACACCAATCACAACAGTGAAGGCGGGACCAAACTATGACCCCCCACCCCCACTAGGTGATGGAGCTGATAAAAGGAGCCCAGAGCAATTGATCTGATGTGGTGGCAGAGGCTGTGTCAAGACTAATGTAATCTAATAGATAATTTCTATATTGGTTAGAATTAAGATTATTTTTATTTTTCCAGTTCATGAGGACTGTTTTCTTGGCTATGCATAGGGCAGTGAAAACCATATGGGCTATATTCTTTTCTGAAGTGACATTATCTAAGCTGCCCAACAAACACACTAAGGGGGAAGTTGGAATGTTACATTTCAGACACTTTGATAAGTCTTCACATATCTCGCGCCAAAACTTCTGAACTGGTGGACAGAACCAAAGAGCGTGGATGTAATTGTCTGGTGTATTGCCTTGACAGTGTGAGCAGTTGTTGGAGGATGTAAAGCCCATCTTGAACATCCGATGACCTGTATAGTGCACTCTATGTAGTATTTTGTATTGTATTAATTGCAGACTGGGATTTTTAATTAATTTAAAGGTTTTTAAGCAAATCTCAGACCAGAAGTTTTGGTCTAAGCTGACTGATAAATCTGCTTCCCACTTTGCAATAGGAAGGGATATTGATTCATCTAATTTAGAAAGTGTTCTGTATATTTTAGATAATAATTTGGGGGATTTAAGAGTAAGAAAATGTGCCGCACTTAGTGGTGTTTGTAATTCAACTTGACTGAGGTTAAATTTCTTTTTTACTATGGATTTAATTTGTTGATATTCTAAAAATCTTGTCTTGTTGATCCCATATTGTGCAACTAGTCTGTCAAAAGCAGTTTCACTAGCTGAAGAGATGAACATTGAACATTTCCAAGGAGGTCCGTCTTGGTGCTTTCGTTTTATGAAATGGTGCCATTTTTCCATCCGGACCAGGACTACGGTAGCGCAGCAACTTCCAGCGGATTATAAGGAAAAGCTGGCCATCTTCCGCTCCTACTGCAGCAAACACATCGGTGGAGAAGAAGGGGACCAGCACGGTAGCGATACGCACAACGGGGCACGAAAAGTCTTCTTTTACTGTTGTGCTTGGCTGCCATGCTAATGGACAGAAACTGCCGCCTATGGTGATTTTTAAGCGAAAGACTTTGCCTAAAGAGAAGTTTCCAGCAGGAATCATCATTAAGGCAAATGAAAAGGGCTGGATGGATGAGGAAATGATGAAAGAGTGGCTGAGGGAGGTGTATGTAAGGAGACCAGGTGGTTTTTTCCACGCATCACCATCGCTCTTAATCTGTGACTCTATGCGTGCCCATCTCACAGCCGATGTGAAAAAACTAGTGAAACAAATGAACTGTGAGCTTGCTGTCATTCCGGGAGGCCTGACAAAGGAACTCCAACCGCTGGACATCGGTGTGAACCGCCCGTTCAAAGTAAGGCTGCGAGCGGCCTGGGAGCGATGGATGACCAATGGAGACCACAGTTTCACCAAGAGTGGAAGGCAGCGCCGGGCGAGTTACGCCACAATTTGCCAATGGATTGTAGATGCTTGGGCTAACATGTCTGCTGGCACTGTTGTTCGAGCTTTCGCAAAAGCCGGCATCATTTCCGAGGAGCCGCACGGCACGGAAAGTGACTCTGACAGTGAAGAAAGTGAACCTGGCATGTTTGATGGAGATTTAGCGCAGCTGTTCAATTCAGACACAGAGGATGAGGACTTCGATGGGTTTGATTGATGATAAAAATGTGAGTACCAAACTTTGTTTTGCTCCTGCTTTATTTTTAAATACGCACACTTGTATGCTTGTGTGTTGTTGATGATGACGATTACTGGTAATAAAAATGTGAGTAAGGTACCGAACTCAGGTTTGCTCCCGCTTTATTTTTAAATACGCATACGGTACTTGTATGCGCCCTATGATCCAGTGCGCCTTATGTGTGTGTTAAATACAGTAATGGCACACATAACTGAGACTGCGCCTTTTAGTACAGTGCGTCTTATGGTCGTGAAAATACGGTATTACTTTTATTTTATTTTGTAAAGGGCCCTGGTTGTTATCTTTGCTATGAAGCTGTTACCTTTTGAAAACTAAAGTCACACTGAAATTCCTGTGTGCTATGATTATTCACACTCAGGACCAGCTCCTCCCTGAACCTAAAGTGAGATTTTCTTACCCAGGAATGGGTTACAATAGCAATGTCAAATTTAAAAGGGAGCACTACAGCATACACAAAAGAGAAATGGGAAAAGAGGCTGAGGGAGGTTATCAATTCAGATTTGAGAGGACAGCTATGGAAAATATCATGTTTCCTTTTCTGGAGAGAGTTTGGCTGGAAGAATATTGTAAGATATTTTATTACCCCAGCGCAAAAGAAATATCATAAAAGATGTAAAATATGTTAGAGACAGTCTGGAAAGATAGAGTTCCATTTTTCCATATTGGCAGGAACTCCCACAAATACAGGGTCATTCCCAACTTTTACAAGCAATCTTGTCACTGTGCTTTTTGTAAATACCAAAGTCCTTTTTTACCAAAGCCAAAACCTAAATTGTGTGTTAGTAAAGTCCACCCATGTATGAAATTTACATTAAACTGCAAGTAGACAAACCTAAAATGTGAAAATAGATCAAGAAATACATTTAAATTACCTGAACTGTGAGATGTAAGGCAGAACTCTTCACTTCACTCTCTTCATGTGAGCAGTCTGTCAGCTCCACTTGTTTCTCCTCTGGTTGGAGTTTCAGCACTTCCAGGAGGATGGAGGTCTTTCTCTCTGAGAGTTCTATGGACCAGATGTTACGTAAGATTAAAGTCTGGTGTCAGACTGTATGCTGTGTTATTGTTTGTGTGCTTTGATTGGCGCCAAATACCAGTGTCACGTTATACCAGTGCCAAAAAGCCATTTGCAATGTTTCTGTGTGCTTTTATGTGTAACATCTTTGCATATATTAGTAAATAGACTGTAGTTAACAGGATTTATGGTGGGGTTATATTTATAAAATAAAGAGGTTGCCTATTTTGCGAATATGTTTATGGCTCTGTTACTGTACCTAAATTATAATGAATCCAGTTTATTTTGGCCAATTGCATTATTTTGAATATGCTGTTCAGTGTTGGGTGTAACGCGTTACTGTAATTAAATTACTTCTCCACTGAAAAAGTAGAGTAACTGATTACTGTTCATTTTTAGGTATTTTAATTACAGTTACTTACAATGTACTTGCGTTACATTGTAAAATAATTAAACTTGCTGAATATCATTATTTAATTTCATTAATTTATCTTCTAAACGTAGAAGTAAACTCTGCCGCTTTAACATGGCTGTAGTGCAGCTACTCGTCATTTCGCGCCAGTTTGCTGCACAGTCGTTTTCTACAGCGGAAGCTGTCGGACTCGGCTGAAGCGAGTGGCTGTTTCATGACATGGACATATTCCCGTCTCTTCACTTTTCTGAAACAAGCAGACAAGAACATTACAGTAATATGTAAAAACTATCGGCCGCTGTTAATAGTAATCTACTGAAGCGCCTGACACAGGGCATAGACGAACACTTCTGAGTGATCCTTGTTCATCATCCATGGATAACACCGCGGCAACTCCTGCAAAGCAGCAAAACCTGATTTTACTTCAGCAGCACAGAAAGCACCTGAAGGTGAGCTTAAAGAATGATTGCAGGCTACACTGTGGAAGAGATGCTACTGCTGCGTACTGTAGAGCAGCGGTCCCCAACCCCCGGGCCACGGACCAGTACCGCGAGAGTGAGACTCGGGTGTGAAATTTATAGTTTTCAGGGTTTTTATCGGTTTTCAGCGTTATTTTGTTATAGTTTTTTTCGTTAACTCGTTTTCCTGGGTCTTTTCACGTGTGTTATGAATAAATCTTTTTTTCAGTACCGGTACTAGTTTTATTTTGTTGTATTTATCCGCGACACCTTAAAGGCCGGTCCGTGAAAATATTGTTGGGCACAAACTGGTCCGCGGCACAAAAAAGTTTGGAGACCGCTGCTGTAGAGTCTCCGTCTTTAAAAATTTTTATTTATTATTTAAAGAGTTTCATTTCTTTTGTTTGTCCACTCAAGGTTTATAGTGATTTTAAGAAGTATTTAGTTCAATTACTTATTAAGTAATTAAGTTACTTTTCAGACACAGTAATTAGATAAGTATTTTAAATACAATATTGATTAAGTAATTAGTAATTAATTACTTTTTTAAAGTAACTTACCCAACACTGATGCTGTTGTTATAATTGTTACAATTTCTACTGCCCTCTTAAACTGATCACTCTCAAAATAAGTTTTTAATCACAAAGACACCTTTTACTTGGATAAAGTCACTTTGGCAAAACTGACTCTAGCTTCTACCATGTGACCAGCATGTTGTTTGTAGCTTAAAATGACTTGATACTCAAGGGCTGTGTCCCAATTAAGAGACCGCACGGTTGAAGTACGCATTTTGAGTGCGATTACATCACCGCCACGCGACGACGGCTGTCCCAATTCGAAGTGTACTCCAAATGCGCCATCGATTTCCCCAAATATCAAGCGTGGTCCGGTGCACACTTCGTGGTCCCATATATCCCACAATTCATAGCGTGGCGGTGGGTGTGGAGAATTTTGCCGCAAAATATGGCAGACTGCAGAAGGGAGCGGCCGAAGAGTGAACTGTAAAAGGTAAGTACTGAATATGACGTCACTTATTTATGTGCGAATGTTTAATAATGAAGAACATTAAACATTACTGTTGGCCACATGTCGGCAAAGTTATGTGACATTAGTGACGTTTGTACTTTCAGCGTTAACTTGGTTTTAAAGCCTGTTTGTGAAGGACTGCTAGGAAAGTTTAACATAACTGTCTGTGCTGAATCAGTCTTATTAGGTAATGTTCAAATAATGTGATCATCCCAGTGTTTCCAGTGTGGGAGAAAGTACTCAGAGTACTCAGGGCCTTCAGGTTACACACTATGAAAGGCAGCAACAAGTTTAATGTTCAGAAACCTAAAGTCTGTATCAGCAGCAGAATGGAGCTAAAATAAATGTTGGTTCCAGTTCTATGAAGCTTTGAGTATTTTGGATCAGTAGCTGCTGTGTTTGTTGCATCATATTGCTGTAACTGTTTATATGCTTTATATATTCTGAGCTAAGTTGATCTATAGTGTTACATCATATTCTATAAGGATGTTATGTGTTTGTAGACTTTCTGCCCAGTTTGACCCATTTAGCAGACGTCAGCCTGTTTAAGGCTCTGATGTCTATTCTGTGTGACTTACAGCAGTTATGACATGGTCTGATTTTCTCACCCAATAAAGGAATATTTCATATATCAGTCTACTCTTCATTCTATCAGACACAGTTATCACAGCTCCTACATTTGCTTTTTACACATATATGTAAGCATTGAGCCAAATTTAGTACCAACATATTAAACGAACAATATTTGTCTCTTATATATGATACATCTGTATACACACTGTCACAGATACTCGTCTTTGAGTGAAGATTTAAGGTGATAGGAAATATGAATAACTTGTCGTACTTATAGTACGCACCATACATAGTGCGCATACTTCATGCATGCGGTCTCTTAATTGGGACACAGCCAAGCTCATTAACTAGAAATATGTCTGATGTATGCTTGACAGTAGGGCTGCTGAATTAATCGAATTTTAATCACGATTACGATCTGGGCTTTCAACAATCATTAAAAATGACTGAGCCGATTATTAGCCCCTCCCTCGTGCTTTATTCTCGCGCTGCTCCGTGTGGCAAATCGAGCGCACCTCTCTGCATTTCGAACACGTGTCACAACAATTAAGAGCAGCGGTCCCCAACCTTTTTTGCGCCACGGACCGGTTTATGCCCGAAAATATTTTCATGGAAGGTGTCGCGGATAAATACAACAAAATAAAACTAGTACTGAAAAAAAGAAAATTTATTCCTAACACACGTGAAAAGACCCAGGAAAACCGAGTAAACGATAAAAATCATAACAAAATAACGCTGAAAACCGATAAAAACCCTGAAAACCAGACAGTTCACACCTGAGCCTCAACTCTCGCGGCCCGGTACCAAACGACTCACGGACCGGTACCGGTCCGAGGGTTGGAGACCTCTGATTAAGAGGACCCGAGGGAAGCTCGGAAAGCTAAGCAGAAGTTATTTGGAGAGGAGAGTGACTGCTGTTGGTTGAAAAGAGAGGTAAAAAAAAAACTTGAGTGGTGTGGAAACATTATGGGTTCAGTCAGACGTGGATCAAGTAGACTGTGTGTAAACTTTGCTACGGTGTAGTAGCTGCACCACAGAGCAACACTGCAAAGTTCACTAAACACAGATGTTTACATTTTTCATTTGTTTCTTATATTACAAACATTTGCACAGTTATCAGTATTTGCACTATTTTATATTATTTTTTGACAATCTTTAAAATCATTATCCAATACATTGTTATTGTTAAATAAATATCGTCAAATAATTGAGATCTCAATTTCAGTGAAAATAATCGTGATTATCATTTTTGCCATAATCGAGCAGCCCTACTTGACAGACTGAAGACAATTTGTTTCGTTAAATATCAAAACCTGTCGCTTTAGCATGTTGGCTTGATGACAGTTTCCGATCCTTTTTTTTGTTTTTTGTGTATTCGTGTGGACTAAATTTCTTTAAAATGAACACTAAAATCCCCGTTTAAAAAACAACCCGTGTTCGTATGGACGTAGCCTAATTAATATAGCTCATCTGACTGTAAACAGTCAACATTACTTACTTGTTACAGGAGAGCAAGTACTTTGATAATCAGAGGTCTATATGTTGAATCTGTAAATAATAAATATGTAGTCCGCTGTGACCTCTCTATGAGTCCTGCAGTGTGACTATGAAACTTCCGGGTCTTTCCAGCGACTCACCGACGAGTTCTGGCAGCATTCAGTGTGTCAGTGGCTCCTCTCCACCTCCTCCACAGACTGATGAAGGCAGGAAAAGCTGCTTTCAGTCATAAGGAAGTGGATCCACAGTAACAACGACTCTGAGTTCAGCTGCTGACCAACTAACTCTGCTGCTGCTCTCATTCCGGACTCTAATCACAAACACTGACAGAAAATGACGGACACACTCGGCCTCGTTGGTCCAGCTGTGAGTCCGTTACCGTGAACTATGGAGCGGCAGATTTGTGCTGAACTAAGCTGCACACAGCTGATGTTAGCCAGGAAAACATTACACACTGCTTAAATTACCTTAACACTGAGACGACAACTGTGTCAAAACTTTGTAGCTGCAATCGGAAGTCGAGTACTCCTTCTTCATTCTTCTTCTTCTGTATAGGGTTTATTGGCGGTTGGCAAACAGCAAAATGGTGCATCACTGCCACCAACTGGTGTGGAGTGTGGACCGAAATGACAATAATAATAATAATAATAATGATAATAATAATAATCCTCCAGAACAAATGGGTCTGCCTTAAAAACCAAAATATAGCCTGATAACTTTCACTTGTAGAGTTTGTGCGAAACAAATCAATCAAGTCCAGTTTCACTTTCATATCATCCAGCTTTTTGATCAGTTGTTTTCTTTCAATATCATACTTCTGACAATGCAATAAAACGTGTTCTATTGTTTCCTGTTCCCTACTGCAGTCACACTGCCCTGTACAGTGTCTTCCTATTAAAAGTAATGTGCTATTTAAACCATTGTGTCCGAATCTAAGTTGAGATATAACCATCTCCTCTCTCCTGTACTTCTCATTTCCCCCACTTTCCTTTGGATGTTGTACAACCATCACCCTTTCCTCTCCTCCTCCCATTGCTTTTGCCACCTTTCCTTCATTTTGTGTCGTATTCTGCTCTTGAGCTCCGTCCCACTAACACTAATAACCATATCCACCATCGGTCTCCTTGTTGCTTCTTTTGCTGTCTTATCTGCCGTTTCATTTCCTTTAACTCCATGATGCGCTGGTACCTATAAGAATGTGACCACAAGCCCCATCATAACAAGTCTGAACAATGTTTGCTGGATCTCTATCAGAATGTCAGTCTGCAGTCTGAGTGACTGTCTTGCAGATCGGCCAGGGGAGAGCTTGAGTCTGAACATATCACAGATCTTGGTGGTTTTGTTTCTTCAATCCACTGGACTGCTAACAATAATGAAACCATTTCACCCGTGTACACTGATAAATCGTCACTGATCCTTTTCCCCACCTTGATATTAAATTCAGGAACAATAAATGCTATCCCGCTTTGGTTGGCTGTATTCTTTGATGCATCTGTGTAGATTTTGACATAACTATAATACTGATTAATATATTCCTGTGCTGTATGTGAATGTAAGATAAACCCCTCTCCTTGTTCTTTTTGTTTAACAATGTGAAATCTGCTATTGCGTCAGGGAGCATCCATGGTGGTGTTGTAGGCAACGGTGCTGTTTGACTTATGTTGATCTTGTCCGGATTAAGTTCAGCTGCTTTCTGTCCCACTGTCCACCCAAAGCTTTTCAATTCCATTTTCTCTTTATCCCAGCATGGTTGGAAAACAGGTTTTGTCGGATGATCCTGACCATGTCCTTGTAAACTTCAGTAATTCAATGTCAGTTGCTCTCTTCTTATTTGTGATGGCATTTCCCCCATTTCTACCTGGAATGCTGCTGCAGATGTTGTTTTGAATGCACCTGAGCAAAGTCTTAACGCTTGATATTGGATAATATCCAACTTACGAAGACTTGTTCTGGCAGCAGAATTATATACTATACACCCATAATCCAATACTGACCCAATCAACCCAGTATATATATAGCATTTAAAGATTTCCTATCAGCCCCCCAGTCAGTTACCACTTAGCACCTCATTATATTTAACACTTTCTTGCATTTGTGTATTATTTTGTGAATATGTACAGTCCATGTCACCCTTTCATCAAACCACAACCCCAAAAACTTAAATTGTTTTACCCTTTCCAATTCTTGTCCATATACCCTAACCCTGATGTCATCCCCAACTATTTTCCTTGTAAATGGTAAATGGCCTGTATTTGTATAGCGCTTTTACTAGTCCCCTCTAGGGACCCCAAAGCGCTTTACACACCCAGTCACACACACATTCACACACTGGTGGAGGCAAAACCATTATTATATACCCTCCTGCCCTCTGGGAGGCGCTACAGGAGCGTCCGGACTAAGACCACCAGGTACCAGAACAGCTTCTTCCCCACAGCTGTCAGACTCCTGAACTCTGCCTCCTGACATCTGACCCACGTTAACACATGGACTGAACATACACACACACACAATGGACAACTGTACCCTCAAACACACAATAATAACATGGACTGAACCACCACTCACAACCACTAGCACTTTATATAGATACTGTAGAAATGATCCACATATCTAATTTATCTTAACTGCACTACTGTATAGCTCTGTGCAAATAATCATTCTGTACATATGATAATTTTTAATCCTACAACTGTTTACAACTTGCATAGTTCCCATTTCTGTATAGCTGTATATCCCAGATTCTGTAAAGTTATTTATTTCATATTCTGTATAGTTTTTCATATTTATATCCTGTTCATAGCCTGTACATAGCTTGTACTCACTACAGCCTGTACATACTTATAGTTATAGAATATTCACAACATACTTCATACCGTGTACATTATAACATACCATAATAGACCCATTTCTGTAATATACTCACATATCTATATTATTGCTAATATATATTGTAATATATCTATATCACTAAAGCACTTCTGGATGGATGCAAACTGCATTTCGTTGCCCTGTACCTGTGCATGTGCAATGACAATAAAGTTGAATTCTATTCTATTCTATTCTATTATTTTAGTCTTATCAACTGAGAATTTAAACCCCCATTTATATGATTTCTATTTCTGTGATTGCCACCTGTACTTTCTTTACCAGAAAGTCTAATGTTACAAAATCAGTTTTACCCCGGTTCTTTTATTCGTCGAAACTTCCAGAGAACGGCACCGGATTCAGTAGTCATTTTCACAAAACTTTTATTCATCTTTATTCATCTTCATTTAAGCATGCACTTCTAGAAGGGAAGACGAGGCCGGTGTCCCTCTGCAAAAATCTTCACTCCTTTGTCTGTGAAACACAGTTTTGTAGGGGCGACCCTATCATAAAACCCCCTACGGTGTGCTGCAAACTCTGTCTGTGTCTATGTGCACGAGCACATGAATGCCTACATGTGCGCGTTCCCATGTGTCTATGTAAGTGCTCGTGTGTGAGTGTGCGCATACCTGTGTGTATGTGTGTGCACATGAGTGAGTGTGCGTGTGGATGTGTGTGCATGACAGTTAAAACACTGTGGGTGTAGGTAACTCCCTAGAGGTCATAAAACCCCTCTCACTTCCAGACCACAGTTATCAAGTTACAAATCTTGAGACCCCCACCCTTACATCCTCTGGGGAATTTCCACTCAGCATTAACTCTTCTCTGTTTTACTTTCACAGCTCAAGTGGGGGAGGGGTACCCTACTATCTACTCCTAAGTTCACGACACAATCAGCCTTTATTATATTGAGGGCAGTGTCAGTGTCTCTACAACAGTTCTACATTCTATGATAACACATTTCTAAACTCTAAATCAGCTAAATATTCTACACTAACCTTCGTCCTCTTTCCCACATTGACCCATCGTCTGCAAAAAGTGAAAACCCCATCCCACCCTCTATGTTCTTAAACACATCATTTATCAGCAGTGAAAACAATAACGGGCTAACTATGCTTTCTTGTGGCGTTCCATTTTCTATTGGCAAACTCTCCGAATAACTCCTCCCAATCCTTACTATTATTCGGCGTCCTTCCAAAAAATCCTTAATCCATCTGAACATTTGACCATTTATACCCATTTCCCTCATTTTTATCAATAGACCTTGCCTCCACATCATATCATATGCTTTTTCTGTATCAAAAAAGACCGCCAGCACACTCTCCTTATTCACTTGTGCCTTCCTTATCTCATGTTCTAAACATAACGCTGGATCCATTGTACCCCTCCCTCTTCTAAAACCTCTCTTCCAGACACTCTAAACCAAGGCACAATGTACATTTCAAATTCCTTTAATTTTAAATATGTTTATATTGTCTATCCTGTAAAATAGTCAGATGTCTATTCATATTAATGTACAGAATTCACCTGCTTGCTGCTACTACTGCACATTCACCCAGTGTATATACTATATATATATATATATGTTCTTCCTCTACCCCCCCCCCCCCCCCTTTTTGCTCATGTCGAGCAGCGTGTCAGGCTACATTTCACTGTGTGTTATACTTGTATAACTATGCATGTGACAAATAAAGAACCTTGAACCTTGAACCTGATACTGAGCCAAATATCCTTTCTTTTCTACATAAAACACTAATCTTTCATTTATCATTCTCTCCATTACCTTGCAGATGTTGGATGTTAATGCTATTGGTCTGTAGTTCCCTGGTTTATGTATCGGTATTATCACCAGTGTTGGGCAAGTTACTTTAAAAAAGTAATTAGTTATAGTTACTAGTTACTTCTTCAAAAAAGTAACCGAGTTAGTAACTGAGTTACAATATTCTAAAAGTAATTAATTACTTGAAATGTAACTATTGCATTACTTTAAAAAAAAAAAGTTTAACCCTCTGGGGTCCAGGTTATAATTGGCCATTTTTAACTACTTTTGATATGTATATATATATATAATCTGACAATTATTATATATATCCATATATAACAGCAGTGAGCTTGAACTCTGTGTCAAAGAGTCAAGTTGCAGTTATTTATATCACCTTAAATCTTCACTCACAGACAAGTATCTGTGACAGTGTATATATAGATGTATTATATACACTCAACAAAAATATAAACGCAACACCTTTGTTACTGCTCCCATTCCCCATGGGATGGACGTAGAGACCTAAAATTCATTCCAGATACACAATATAACCATCCCTCCCAAACAGTGGTCACAAATCAGTCCAAATGTGTGGTAGTGGGCACATCTGCTATATTGAGATAATCCATCCCACCTCACAGGTGTGCCACATCAGGATGCTGATCTGACATCATGAGTAGTGCACAGGTGTACCTCAGACTGCCCACAACAAAAGGCCACCCTGGAATGTGCAGTTTTGTCTCACAGCAAAATGCCACAGATGCCACAAGCAATGAGGGAGCGTGCAATTGGCATGCTGACAGCAGGAATGTCAACCAGATCTGTCGCCCGTGCATTGAATGTTCATTTCTCAACCATAAGCCGTCTCCACAGGCGTTTCAGAGAATATGGCAGCACATCTAACCGGCCTCACAACCGCAGACCTCGTGTAACCACACCAGCCCAGGACCTCCACATCCAGCAGGTTCACCTCCAAGATCGTCTGAGACCAGCCACCCAGACAGCTGCTGGAACAATTGGTTTGCACAACCAAACAATTTCTGCACAAACTGTCAGAAACCGTCTCAGGGACGCTCAACTGCATGCCCGTCGTCCTCATCGGGGTCTTGACCTGACTCCAGCTCGTCGCCGTAACAGACTTGTGTGGGCAAATGCTCACATTCGATGGCGTCTGGCACGTTGGAGAGGTGTGCGCTTCACGGATGAATCATGGTTCACATTGTTCAGGGCAGATGGCAGCTGAGAATGTCCCAGTTCTTGCATGGCCAGCATACTCACCGGACATGTCACCCATTGAGCATGTTCGGGATGTGCTTGACCGGCGTATACGACAGCGTGTACCAGTTCCCACGAATATCCAACAACCTCGCACAGCCATTGAAGTGGAGTGGACCAACATTCCACAGGCCACAATTGACAATCTGATAGACTCCATGCGACGATGTGTTGCACTGCATGAGGCAAATGGTGGTCACACCAGATACTGACCGGTTCTGGGTCCCCAGACCCCCAATAGCGCAAAAAAACTGCACATTCCAGGGTGGCCTTTTGTTGTGGGCAGTCTGAGGTACACCTGTGCACTACTCATGATGTCAGATCAGCATCCTGATGTGGCACACCTGTGAGGTGGGATGGATTATCTCAATATAGCAGATGTGCCCACTACCACACATTTGGACTGATTTGTGACCACTGTTTGGGAGGGATGGTTATATTGTGTATCTGGAATGAATTTTAGGTCTCTACGTCCATCCCATGGGGAATGGGAGCAGTAACAAAGGTGTTGCGTTTATATTTTTGTTGAGTGTACTTTTGTCCCTTGAACAGTTCGTTTGTGTTTCATTTGAAACAGATCAAACACTAGTATCAGGGTTGCGTTCTGCACTTTATATCTTACACATCTTCAGTTATGGAGTGAGAGGTTTAAATGCGTTTGAGGCTTTGCTCTTACATTAAAGTCAGGATTTACTAAGAATTCATCACAACAAACAGAATCGTAACATGCATCAGTTCAACTATTTAACTCATCTAAATGTACCATTAAGTGACTAGATAAATGTATTTAATACAAGAGTAACCGGTTCGTTGGCAAAGGTTTGTAGCTAAATCCAGGGCAACAAACTTAAATACAATCAAGTGACTCTTCATTCAGACTGAAAATAGTTCAAAAAGGACAAAGTTCAAAGTGTTCAACAAAAAAGTCCAAAGACTTCAATGGAATGGCAACACACAGACACAAGAGACCACACTGTGACCAACTAATAGTGATTAAAATCTTCAAACACTACAAAAAAGAAGTCAGACTCAGGTCCCTGATTAAAACACAAAGTACAAAATGAACACAAAACCCTCAGAGTGTGACGGCAGCAATCAATGTGTTCATCACAATAGAAAGACACAGAAAAGCGGAAGAGTCCAAATATATTTTTAAACTTGTGTATTTTAAACTTCAAACTCCATATGCAGATATTATCAGCACACACAGCATTTTAAAAAAAAGTAACGCGTTACTGCCCATCTCTGGAACACACTGATCCCAGATCAGCTCTGCTGTATTTGTAACATGAACATTTCTGCTGCAAAGCTTCAAATGTTCAGCATGTTTCTCTGTTTCCAGTCTATAGATCCAGTCACACTTTCTACCTTCACCTGTGCAGTAAAGACTGAGAGCAGAGCTGAAACCAAGCGTCCAATCAGGGAGCAGCATCAACACCTGAGCTTCATTCAGACTCTGTTATTGAAGATGTTGTTGGTACAAAGTTCATCTGCTGCTCACATGAATCCATGAAAGATTTATTTCACTGAATGTTTCTTCAAAGCTCATTTCAACCTGTTGAAGTCATGAATGAAAGTGCAGACTGAGAGTGGATCACATGATGTTTGAGGTGTGTCATGTGACATGTTCAGTATTGTCACACATGTCTAGATTGTCCCTGATATCATAACTGCTCAAACACTGATGATTATATTTGAAGAATTATTCCTGATGGCAGCAAAGTTTGAATGGAGCTCTCTGTCTGTGCTGATTTGTCGCCCTCTGGAGGTCAAAGCACAAACTGCATGATGTCACTGTAACCACCACAGTGACAGGAAGTGTTTTTATGACTGAAACACTGAAATGATGCTAACGGCTGTCGTTAGGCTCACTGACAGCAGTGCTGATGTGTTCATGTCAAACACTGGCTCAGGTCAGACTCCTTCATCCTTCTCCAGCGTGAGGCCGCCCTCAGACCCACAGGAGCTCTGACCTTTGACCTCCTGACCCTAACCATTTTAGTCTTGTTGCATCTTTAAATCCATCCAAACTGTAGCCGAGCAAAAGAAGCTGGAAGTTGTCTGTGAAGGTTCTCAGTCATCCAGGTCATCGTAGTCAAAGCTGGAAGTTGTTCTATGAATGATGTTGTTGAAGGAGCTTGGAAAGAAAAGCGTCTGGACTTCTTTAAGTTGCTTGAAGAGGGACATGGACGTCTTAACGCCCACTCACATCCTGGGACATTTGATCACAGGAAATCACATGATAGCGTGGGGCTAGATCTCACAATGGGTTCACCCAAAACCTTGGTTGATTGAGACCCACACCCGTTTTCACGGAGGAGGAGGAGTTTCACATCCTGAACATGTGACAGCCTGGTTTAAAGGGACCAAAAGTAACTGGACACCTGATTCAGTTCAGGTTTATTCATCCGCTCCAAACCACAGCAGCAGTCACCTGCAGGGAACCAGCTGATCCATGTAACTGGGGACAGACCACAGCCCAGAGCACTGGTTCGTGATGTGTTTGTGGACTGTAGGTTGTTTGGATAGAGATGAGATGTGCTCCTCACAAATAAAGCCTGAAGCAGCTCAGACTGTTAGAAGCAGCACTGAGCCCTGTTACAGTTATAGTGTTAGAGCAACGGCTGCAGCCTACAGCATTTAAACTAGCTGACAGTAAACACATCAGTCCAGATGTTACCACATTACTTTGTGATGCTGAGAGTTAAAGGAGACTGGCTGATTAAAATCCCATTCCTTACATCACCGTCCTCTGCTCTGACTGCTTTCATTTAATCACAATCAGAATACTTTTTGATCCCCAGGGGAAATTATTTAGGTTACAGTGCTGCAGCACAAACAGGAACAAAGACACAACACACTAAGTAAGAAATAGCACAATATACACAATATATACATGCATATATATACATATGAGTCACTTATAAGTAACACGTGAGTGCTGGGGTCTATGACAGCAGGCAGGTCTGTATTTATGTCCAGGCTGACATGAACAGCTAGTAGTTCAGGGTTCAACACTCAGGAAAGTGTGTGACCTTCCACACTGACAGAAGATGCTAAACATGACTTTAAACTGTTGTTTGTTAAAGCCTCACAGATCTGAGAGCAGGGCTCAGTGGGTACATGAGCCTTTATACATGAAGGCTTTCTGTTTCCAGGAGAGGAAACATGTGATCCAGCTGTGTTTGGTCACATGGATCTGCTCTGCATGGATCACCTGACTAAAACATGTTGTTATTATTGTTCTTACAGTCTTAAATCGGTACATCAGGCGGGTCACATGACACCCGGGGGTGACAGCAACATCTTTCCTCTTTAGAAAGCTGCTCTCTGTCCCAGGAGCTGTTGTCACAGTAACAGCAGGAACAGGAAGTCACATGCTCTCTGCTCTGTGATTGGCTGCTTCTTATCTCAGCTTCCTGCAGAGGGTGGGGTCTGCTGATAACGCACACCAACAGAAGTGTGACTTTCACTTCCTGTTTATTGCTGTTGTTCTTAAAGCTCTCAGGCGATGCTGCAGCACCCCCTGCTGACACAAACTCCTCCCTCTGTCTCAGAGGTCACAGGTCAGCCTGCTGCTGAGGGTCTGCCTGTTCATGGACTTCCTGTTACAGAGACGGGTCTCAGCGTCAACACTAGTTTCTGATTGGACGGTGTGGAAACCCAGCTTCCTCCAGCCGAGTGATGTGTGGATTCATCACTCTCTGTGGATCAGTATAAGTCTGTGTGTGGGTCAGCTGCAGGACTTGTTTGACCTTTGACCCTGGCAGACAGAGCTGGTTACTGCTGTGTGACTCCTGCCGTCGCTCCACTTTAAATTTTACTTAAAATAAGTCCTGACATGGCCCCGCCCCCTCTGACATGCTGCTCCTGGATGTGCTGAAGGAGGAGCCCCGCCCCCTCAGCGGAGGCTCAGAGGGGGCGGGGCTTTTCCCGTGGCGGTAACCAAACTGCATTAGGTCGCTGCACTGCCAGTGTTTAACCACACCTCTTCTGACTGACCTTTGACCTCTGACATGTTGATTTGATCCTTATTTAATGACGTCTTTTATCTAGTGATTTAATGAGTTCTTAATGAGTTCCTGAGTTCAGCCTCAGCTGATATCCACAGACGCTCCTATTGGCTGGTTTTAAAAACACATTTTTCCATTAATTCAGAAAATCGCCATAAACGCTCCATATTCACCTTTACATGGAATATAAAGGAAAAGAAGAAACACAGTGCTGTGTCAGCGTTAGACATATAGATATATCCTTGCTTTTAATACATTTGAAGGTGGGTGGGAGAGGTGCTTCTCCGCGTAGTCTACGGTCTCTTTGGGATCGGTAAAGCTTTTCCTCACATCACCATGGGTCACTAACAGCTTTGCAGGGTATAGCAGTCTGTACCTGACGCCGGTCATCCCACGTAGTCTTCCTCTCATATTTGCAAATGCGGCTCTGCGTTTCCAACAGAGGGAGGGAAATCTGGGAGGATGTTTATTTTAAAAACCCTTATACATCAGGTTCTTGTTCTCTGCAGCTTTCAGCAGAATTTCCTCACCAATGTGGTAGTAGTGCAATCTCAAGATGATGGGCCGAGGAAGATGACTTTGTTTGGGACGCTGGCGATTCGCTCTATGTGCTCGATCGATGAGTGGCTTCTCCTCGAGAGATAGCGCCTCCGCCAACAGGTGTGAACCAACTCAGTCATCTTGGGTCCCTCTGTGCCTTCTGGTATTCCTGCAGTTCTTAAATTATTCCTCCTGGAGTGCCTCAAGAGCTCCACATCTCTCATCTAACTTCTTTACCTCCGCAGACAAACGCTCCACAGTGGCCTGGAGAGTGGCGATGGTGTCAGAGTGGTTCGAGGCACAGTCCTGCAGTTCAGTCAAAGTGTTATCATGCCTGGCCACGTCGCTTTTTATGTCCGAAATTGAGGGCTGGATGCTCTGGTTCAAGGATGATATCTCGCCTCCTATGGTGGTAGAAATCTCTAATATGCAGGTGTCCAGTGCTAGTTAGTTAGTTCTAGTGGTTAGTGGGGCTTTATTTGATGATTCTAGTGTGTGTTACATTGTTGTCATATTGTTGAGTCGCAGAGCTGCACAGTGTTACAGTTTCTGTAGAGTCTGGTATAAGGAACTCAGATCCCTCTGTGAATAATGTTCACTGAAACTGATCTGTAGTTAATGAACTAGTCAGGATTTACACTAGAGAATGTTTCTGCCATTACATGGCCTGTATTTGTAGAGCGCTTTACTCGTCCCTAAGGACCCCAAAGTGCTTTACACATCCAGTCATCCACCCATTCACACACTGGTGATGGCAAGCTTGTAGCCACAGCCACCCTGGGGCGCACCGACAGAGGCGAGGCTGCCGGACACTGGCGCCACCGGGCCCTCTGACCACCACCAGTAGGCAACGGGTGAAGTGTCTCGCCCAAGGACACAACGACCGAGACTGTCCAAGCCGGGGCTCGAACCGGCAACCTTCCGATTACAAGACGAGCTGCCAACTCTTGAGCCACGATCGGCCCACATATTGTTGTCTTTTGTTGCAGACACCAAGTGTTGAGATCCTGTCTCAACCTCCTACATTCTTCCAGCAGGTTACACATTATTTTTTGTATTTGGAATCAAATATATGTGTCAGTTGGGCCTAGTGCAGGGGTCAGCAACCTTTAACACCCAAAGAGCCTTTTGGACCCGGTTTCCACGCAAAGGGTCAGGGTTCGGGAAAACACTGGGAGCCGCAAATACTTTGTGACATCTAAAATGAAGATAACACTGTGTATATTGTTTTTACCTTTATGCTTTGTGTGAACAACTACAGTGTGTTGCTTATGAAATCCATGAAGTGCTACAGAGAAAATTACATTTGATTTATGTAATGAACACATTTTGAGCTCTTAAAGAAATATAACAAAGGAAAGCTGAACTACAATGATCCATGTAGCAAACACAAACTGTTATATCGCCTTTGGGCTTTTGGAGCCTTGACCTGACTTTTAAAAAATAATTGGAAAAAAGCTCTATGCTGCTACAAAATGAAAAATAGATGTTTGCAAAATTCTGCCCAAGTATGTATTTTACCTGGTTACTGTGTGTGGCGGGCGTGGTCTGCAGCGCCGCTGCAGGGGAGGCGGACGCACCTGAGCGGCACCCGCAATCACGCCTTAACGTCTGTGCTCTCTCTGCTGTTGTTGGTGTGTGTCGGGCTGTGAGCTGCAAAGCTACAGCCGGCTGTGTGCGTACAGCAACCATGTGTGTAAAGTGGTCAATAAAGAGATGCTGAAAAGCGCGTTCATGCAAACATCGTCGGGCCTGATGTGATATGTTTACAACGGGACTTCTGCTCCTGAACCTCTGCGCACAGCGTCTGCAGGTCGGGGCTGTACGAAGTCACTTTATCTCTACAGGACTGTAAGCTGTCGTCTGTGAGGCGTGAGCGTGTTTGTTTGAACACAGTTCACGGTGGAGCTGCTGACATAATGTGGATCCCAAGATCCATAACTGGCCTACCTGGGGCTGAAAGTCTCCATAAATGCAGGCGTTTCGGCGGCTACACCGGCTTCCACGAGTGTGACGCTTATTTTGAGAAAATAATAGAATATAAATGTATTTTTATATTTCAATATCACAATAATCTTCCAATGTAGAACTACAAGTTAAAAAAGAAGTAACATAAATCAAATCCACTTCAGCTAAATACTTCTCATTTATTTCCATCTTACATGCTGTGACTGCAGCCATTCCCACATCTCTGTGAATGGGACTCATGGACATGGATCAGTGGTTGTTGATCAATGGTCCTGAGAATCTGCATAATTAAGATGAAGGAACGGAGCTCCCAGCCCATCGTTCCTGCAGCTGCTTTCAGTCTTTATGCAAATGTCCTGTTTGTAAGACTGAAACCTGCAGCTGAGACTGAAGACGTCACCTGATGATGACGACACGTTTCTCCCACAAAACGCTGCGTCCAGATGAACAGAAGCAACAGACTCACTTTCCTGGATGATTGAGATGCATCAAGACTTCATTGTGTGTTACTTCTCATTCAGCACAGACACATTATTGCTGTTAGGTCATGTCAGCTGTCACTCAGTACAAGCACAACTGTGAACAACACAAACTTCTCTTCAATGTGTCACAGAAACACTAAGTGTGAGAGCCTGTATGACACACAGGACAGACTGTAAGCTCTGCTGGCTGCACAGCACTTTGTAGCAGTTTTCCAACATGTCCTCCACCCGTGATGTCAGTGGTGGGACCCCAGTCACAGCACTCAGCACCACCTCCTTTAAATGGATTTTATAGCAGTTCCTCCCGTTACTCGGTGCAACGCTTCTTAAATGTGTTTTTGCAGGATAAAACACAGCAGGTGGTGTAGAGAGGACGTCAGCTGACGGAGCAGAGGGAGGCAGACTGTGGATAAATGACAGAGTGAGAGGAGAGCAACCATGACAGAAGCACAGGTGTGGCAGATAGAAGTGGCTTTATAGACACTTATTGTCAGTCCTCGTGCATGCTGTGGAAATAAGTGTCTGTGTCATGAGGTGACATGTGAGCTTATCTTTGGTCAATAAAGCTGAACGACCAGTTTTCACTTTGCTTGTTACGCTTGTTTAGTGACGTCTGGGTTTCTGTGGAGCCCGAATTTTGATGAGTTCTGGTGAAATCATCTGAGATCATCTGAGCATCGGTGAAGAGTCAGCAGAGAAAGTGTGGGACAGAAGTTTGCTTTGGACACATGGACTGAAATCAAAAAGTAACAAACAGGATTTCCAATGGACAGTATGGAGAAGTGAAAGTACACAAAGGCTGTGCTGGAACACGTGTGTTACACTTTTTGACAGCTGAGAACAAAACACAATATTTTGCATCATCTCTGCAGTGTCTCTTCTTTCCTCTGCTGTTGTGCTTTTAGCTCCAAACTGTTTCAAATGGTTTGTCAGCAAGCTGACCTCTGACCTCTGCAGTACTAACTCCTGACCCGTACAAAGAGCGGGCGTTTCTGACCTTTGACCTGCAGCTGTATGTCTCTCAGTCTCAGTTCTTCTCTCCGTCACTGATGGAGCAGGTGTAGTTGCTGCTGACAGTCAGTCGTTTGTTTTCTCAGAGTGAGGCTGAAGTCTGAACTGTTCAGAGCATCAGGTCTCATCAACGTGCGCTGCTGTAACGCCGCTTTGTCCTCTGAGATCACCAGGTATGAAACCTGAGTGCTGACAGAGCAGCATGTTCCCCCTCATTCACCTCCACCACCACAGCCAAGGCATGCTGGGAAACTGAGGACACACAGACGGAGAACTGAAGTGTCTGCTGTGTGTTCATCTCAGAGTCCTCACAGGTGACACATTAGCTCCAGAACACCAAGCCAGGTGTTTGAAGCCTGACAGGGATTCTTCCCATCCAGAGGGAGGATTTAGCTGCACAACAATGAACATTAGTGTGTAGTTTAGAAACACAGACTGTGCCTGCACTGCATCTAGTGAAGAAAACTGTTACTGCGAGAGAACGAGGCTCCTTTAAAGCAGCTGATATTAAGGTTGAAAAATCAACAATAAGCTGATGTAATCAACGTTTCACAAAATGGTCAGCAGCTAAAATCTGGAGCCGTTCTTTGGTGGTAATTAACAGTTTGTTCTTGTTAGCTAATTATGTCATTAAAGGTAGCAGCAGAAGCCTTGTGTTGAAAGCCCATTCACTCACACATTCACACAGTATGTGTGTGTCTGTGTTACACTGTGGACATCCCTTCTGTTGGAGCGCCATCTTGTGGCAGGTTTAAGAAATGTTCTTCTTGTAAATCCAAACTGATGCACCTCCATAGCAGACTGTGGAGGCTTTCAGTGACATGAAGACTTGATTTATACTGTCATATTCTCCTGTTACACAAAGCACAGCACGCTGAACATGGATGAACTGAAACTCCCAGCATCTGACTGAGGAAAAGCACAAATCATTCTCACACTGACTCCTGCTTGATTTTAGATTTGCTTTCAAATCCTCACACTTTCATATGAAGCACTAAATGGGCTCCAGACTCTTTATCTCAGCTTCCTGTCAAACACACTGCTGCTCACACCGAGGCTCAGTTTACTCCTCCAGCCTGGCTTAACCTGCTGTCTGTTAAAAACAGTCCCACACTCCTCTGTTTAATCCTTCTGATCAGACTCTTTGATTTTGTATTGTTTTTACCTGAAGTTGTGTTTTTGACATGGTTCTGTCTGTGAAATAAAGCTCACACACACACTGCTACAGTCCTTCATACACTTAGAAACGAAGCTGCTCCTTTCCTCAGTGCTGACACATAAAGAAGAGTTGCTTTTATATCCAACACGTCTCTGTTCCAGAAAACAGCTTCAGCAGCCTCTGAGTCTGAACTTGGAGTTGGTTATAAGCCACAGGCCTGTGTGCACAGCAATGAGGAAATATAATGCAGTAAGTGAAACATGGATGTGTGGAACAGATTATCCCAAAGGTTGATTCTGTTCATCTGGACGTTCTCAGTGAAACATTTCGTCTCTCGGTCAGGTGACTCCTTTAGTCTCAGCTGACTGCAGGTTTCCAAACCTTTGTCACTGGATCACTCACTTCATCTCCAACGTGTCCCTGACTCAGACAGCTGGAGCCGTTACAGCAAAATCATTGATCATCGTTTTTAGAACATTAGCTGGTGTTGGTGGGCAGGCTAGCAGTGCTAATTGTTAGCACTAGTTCTGCTGCTCTCCCTTTGTCTCTGTTATTGTTGGTCTTTAGTGAACAATAGAAAGTGTCTTCATGAGACTGTTGCCTAATGTTCAAATGTAGATAACACCACCTGCACCAACCTGTTACACAGCACAACCCTCTGGTGTAGCTTTGGCTGGAGCACATATTGGCAGCTCCAGTGACATCACCACTCCATGGTGACATCATCTCTACAGACTGTGGCTGTTACATATCCTCACCTGGTAATAATAAGACTGTCCTCAGCTGCACACAGCTCCAAGATGAACAAACTGAAGTAAATACAAATTAGAGTTACGATAGATTGAAATCTTGTAATCAGAGCTAATTCTTAGTGAAACTCTCACAACATCATATCATGATCCTGGGTTAGTGTCTCGGTCTCAGATCACAACATCAGCACAGGCTTGGCTTGGGTGAGGTATTGAGTGGTTCTTGTCCATGACAGCTGCAGGTACAGTGCCATCAGCCATGCTGCACCACATGTCTGCCCAGGAACATTAGTGTGGCTGAGTCTCATGTAAACATTGTGCTAAAGTGGTGGGAAAGTGGCTGCAAGCTGGCTGCACTGTGTCCAATACTCTCAGTATGATATCCACAAACCTCTGAGTGTCACAGAGTGGGCCTGTGCTCAGCTCACTGTGCCCCATTCAATTCTACTTGCATAGTTTTACAAGTAAAATTAAATATACAAGTTGCTCAATGATAAGTTATTGTAGTAACAACTAAGTCCATGGTTATTATTTGTTAATAGTAGCTTAAAGCTTCTGCACCAATCATGGAGCACCAGGTTTAGAGCATGTGGATCTACAAAAGTAAGTCCCAGTAAGATGGGCTGAGCCTTACATACTAGAAGAAACATGTCATTCCCAGCAGAGGAAGCGCCCTTTAAAGCAGGATCTCACTTTCAACCTAAAGAACTTGCTATGAGCATGCAGTGCATTCATGGTTATTATTCATACGATTGTGGGGAGCTAATAAAGTGCAACTATCACATTACATTTTATTATTAAATTGTTGTTAACAATCCCTTCACTTCTGCTTATCTAATTCATGGTTGCAGGATGGCTGACAGCTTCCATTAGGCAGGAGGTAATGTCCATTCTGGCCACAGTGCAACCCACAATGTGTAACTGACACTATTATAATGCATTATGTCACATTGTTACATCTTTTTTAATAAATGATGACAGTCAGCTGAATTTGCTGCCCCCTTGGTGGAGGACATCAGGATCAGCAGCTGCTGCTCCATCACAAACACCACAGAAGAAGAACAACACTGGATCAGATTATCTGGACGTGTTTGACAGGGACAGTGTTCATGTTCATGGACATCAGGACAAAAACAGACGATGGAAACCTGCCAGATTTGAGCTAAACTGCTCGTTAATGAAGGCCGCATTTGAAGGCCGATGACGTCACAGCCAGGCGACGAAGGCTGTCCCGATTCCTCGAGTCCTTCAAATGCGTCCTTCATTTCCCCGAATTTGAAGGATGGGTCGGGTGTGTCCTTCGTGGCCCACCATATCCCAGAATTCATAGCGCGACCCAGCCAAATTTCAGCTGCCAACAATGGCGGCCGCTACTAAGTTTTAAAATTAGTCTTATTAATCTTTCTGGGCCACAAAATAAACTTTTAACATATATTAAGGGGAGAAAGTAGCTGTGTAAACTTCAAATATCTGCTGGGTTTATCAAGACATTGCATATTTGCAAAAGTGCGCCGACGTTTTCAGAGACGTCTGTTACCTACCAGCTCGATAGCAAGCCGGGGGGTTCAGTGGTCACTCCAGCCGGCGAGAGCAGCGGACTCCCGGCTTCATCGTTTTCAGACCCCGCTCTTTGGCTACTCAGGTTAAACATGATATATAAGTCAGAGGGCCCGGTGGCGCCAGTGTCCGGCAGCCTCTGTCAGTGCGCCCCAGGGCGGCTGTGGCTACACCGTAGCTGCCATCACCAGTGTGTGGATGTGTGTGTGGATGGGTGGATGACTGGATGTGTAAAGCGCTTTGGGGTCCTTAGGACCAAGTAAAGCGCTGTACAGGCCATTTGGAGTTTTCACACAAAATGACCATCAGATTTATTGAATGTGCCTATTTTGTTCTCACCACTGTGTGTATGTTGGATCAAGCACACAGTGGGGCGTATGTTTGTATCTTGAAACACTGGGGGCCAAGCTCAGCCCTGACTGGAGTTTCACTGGATAACAACACCTCTTAAAATGTATTTATTGTAAGTAATATAAATATAAAACATTCAACCCAAAGCTGAACAGAACCATCTGAGTTCCTGTTTGTTAGTATTTGTATTATTTTGATATTATTGAGCCATGATGGCACCTTTGAAACTCTGCGTCTGCTCTTCTTCTGCTCTGCTCCATCCAGATCTTTGCATCACCTTCTTTTACACACTGACTCCATCAGGTTACAGAGAGCTAAGTGATGAATGACTGTTTCATGCCACAGACTGCAGATCAGTCAGTGTTCTGATGGCGCTGATCTTTCCACCCAATGACATCTGTCATCACGGTCACATGACTTCTCCTTGTGTAAATTAATGTGTTCTATTTAGTTCTGTAGTATTTTATTTTTAGAGTACATCTGCGTTTTATTCATTTCACACAAACTGTTGATGTAATGTCATCAGATTTCCACTAGATGTCAGCAGTTATCAGTGGACAGAGTACATCAACCTCTCTGAATACACAAACATACATGTGCGCTTAAATGAGCTCACATTATTGATCTGGACTGATGGATCGCCTTTGCTTTTATAGTCAGTGTTACCATGGAAACGACACTAACACACTATCTAAACATACAGTGGATTTATTTGACTTCATGGAAACAATAACCTGACATCTTTGATCATCAGTTTCAGAGCGTCGCCTGTAACCATGGTGACAGTGATGGGCAGACGCATCGTGAGCACGTGACTGCTGTCAACACACACACATGGACAAGTGTATAAAGGTCTGTACCCCTGTGTCCTGCTGCTCTGAGCGCTCACTAACCCAAGAGGAAGAAGCACAGCTCTGAGCAGCGTCACTGCTGAGAACATGTGCAGGAAAGCTTTGCTGGCTTTGATTCTTCTCTGCCTGTTTACAACTTCTGTAGGTGAGTGTTTGCATGAGAAAGATGGAAATCATGTGTTTTGTCTAATGTTGTAGGAAAAGGAAAACAGCGTTTTCTTCACTTCTGCGACCAAAAATCTGCTGTTTTCTTTTCTATTCTACGTGTTGATTTTTGCATTTCTGTGAAGATTCAGACAGAAGATTATTATCTTTTACATGTCCAGTGTTTTTATTACCGTGTGCTCGAATATCAGATTTGGAAGGACCGCTTGATTGTTTTGTGCAAGTGTTTGAAGTCTCTGTGCTGAATGACTGACACTGATTCAAGTGCATGAGAAGAAAAAGCAGTGATTCTAGGCTCTTGTATTTCTAGGTGCTGACAGATTCATGTTTAAGCATTGCCTGAGATTTCAGTGTGCAGAAAAAGGACATGAAAATGAGTGGAAGGAACATTTTTATATACAATATTTGATACTTAAAGACACATTTTGACAGCAGTGGCGTTTCCACACCAGATTTACCAGGGTGGGCTCTGGGTGTTTTTTCATGGGGGCACAGAACCAAAACAAGAGGCAACATTGAACTGTTTTTTTTTTATTGATTAGCATTCAAATATCTCAGTGAAAACAGAACAAAGATCTACCACAAAGCAAGAAAGCATGAGACAAGGCTAATCAAAAGGTATTGGCTGAAGCATTTGCTTATTACGCCAACCCTTTTCCTGTTTCATCTATGAAGTGAATTTATTGGGAGCACAAACAAAGTGAACGAACATTTAACAATCAAACAGGAGATTTCACACCCTGCACATCTTTAAAAAGCACTGACTGACATCACTGTGGACCGAAACGCCTGCACGCATGGCAACAGGCAGAGTCCATAGTTACAGAGAAGTTGAGGAGGACTTTCCTACCAGCTGGGCTGGAAGCTGCGCCTCCTGTCCCCCATTCATGTGGTGAGGATCGTCCTCACACTGGGGGGTCGTCCTCCCTCCTGCTGATGTCTGAAAGAGACGAACGTGGAGGAAACATGAGGCTGTAACTGAGAACTACAGTAACTTATTACTTTATCTTTTCATTAGTGTTAATGATACTGTGTGGAGTGTAATCACAGGGCAGTGTGAGACACACAGGTCTGTGTGTCTCACACTGCCCGTGTCCTCCTCTCTGTAGTTCCCTCACGCTCTCCATCTTTGCTATCAGGGAACAAATGTCTGCTTTTCTTTAATGTCAGCTGATGTTGTTCCAGCTGTGACGCTGAGCTCCTGTCTCAGCTCCATTTTTCATGCACGGTTAAAGGATGAGGTCTGTCTCTGAGCCTGTGCGGATTTGTTCAATGTTAAAGCCATGACGCTGGGTTTCACTGTGACGTCGGCAAACCGTACCGCTTACCTTCGTCTCTTCACCTGTTTCCACGTTAGTCGGCTTTAACTATGCGCGCTTCTTTCTGAGCGCGAATGTGCTGAGAGAGCGAGTGTGCAGCGCCCTAACGAGTCCGTGATAAACACAAACTAGAACACTAGTTCCAGTCCCAGCGCTAAATTAATTCTTCATCGTCTCTTCAGGCTTCACGGTACGGCGGGACAGTGAGCCGTGATTGTGAGCCGCGGTGGAGACACCCGCCTCTCGTCCGCCGCATAAGTTTTCTTGCGCGTCTACACTCTGCTTTACGGCAGCGCCTTTTCTCCTGTGCTGATCACAAACATGGACGCGCGCTCACGTATAAAACATACGGGCGCGCGCACACATACCAGCAGCCTGATTGCGTCTTTTTCAAAAAATCATTAAAAATCATCCCTGATAGTTAAAACTTTGAACACATCCTTCCTCTGCTCCACCTGCTCTACGCCTGTGCTCAGTTTCATCCCAAACTGCGTTCATGCTCCCGAGAAATTAAGGAACAAGTCTGCTGAAATGTAACAACTTTAGAGGAATGTGATAAACTCATGTTAAACATTTATTAAAAACCATCTGTGATTGTTGATATGAAACTGTCAGTTGAATACTTCTTTGGGTTACCTTCTCTACATGGGTGCCAACTTTCATTACTTTTCACTCATATTATACAGTATATACCAGGGGCGATTCTAGGATCAGAGCTTTGGGGACTGCGGTCAAGTGAGCCCTCACTTACGAAGTCACAGTCAAGCTAGCCGCCCCGCCAGCCGCACCTAAAATGTTGTTGCACTACTCTTACGCATATTACGGTATAGGTGCCGACTGGCTTAGAAACGAAGTGTTTTCTGTCCTCACACTATTTTACTTCACAATCCACTCCCAGTTTTGGTTTATCTCCACTTTCCCCCCTGTGATCCACAGCCCAAATTACTGTATGATTCAGAGAAAATTAACAATAAAATTTGCCCAATTTACTCTACTGTACTTTTAATATTCTCATCTTTGAGCTCAGATTACAGGAAAACTGTAAGAGGTGACGCAGATATCTCACTGGATTATGACTCTGGGTGACCCCCACTCTGCACCCTGTGATCCACAGCAACAATTACTGTACGGATTTTGAGAAAATTGATATTAAACTTTGCACAATTTACTGTACTATACTCTATATATTCTCATCTTTGAGCTCAGATTACAGGAAAACTGTAAGAGGTGACGCAGATATTTCACTGGATTATGACTCTGGGTGACCCCCACTCTGCACCCTGTGATCCACAGCCAAAATTACTGTACGGTTTTGGAGAAAATTCATAGCAAAATCTTCCCACTGTGCTTTACTGTACTCTACATATTGACATCTTTGAGCTCAGATTACAGGAAAACTGTAAGAGGTGACGCAGATATTTCACTGGATTCTGACTCTAGGCCATCTCCACTCTTCACCCTGTGATCCACAGCCAAAATTACTGTACGGTTTTGGAGAAAATTGATAGTAAACTTTGCACAATTTACTCTACTGTACTTTTAATATTCTCATCTTTGACCTCAGATTACAGGAAAACTGTAAGAGGTGACGCAGATATTTCACTGGATTCTGAATCTAGGCCATCTCCACTCTTCACCCTGTGATCCACAGCCAAAATTACTGTACGGATTTTGAGAAAATTGATAGTAACCTTTGCACAATTTACTGTACTATACTCTATATATTCTCATTTTTGAGCTCAGATTACAGGAAAACTGTAAGAGGTGACGCAGATATTTCACTGGATTATGAATCTAGGCCATCTCCACTCTGCACCCTGTGATCCACAGCAAAAATTACTGTATGGATTTTGAGAAAATTCATAGTAAAATCTTCCCATTTTGCTCAACTGTACTCTACATATTGACATCTTTGAGCTCCGATTACAGGAAAACTGTAAGAGGTGACACAGATATTTCACTGGATTATGACTCTAGGCCATCTCCACTCTGCACCCTGTGATCCACAGCCAAAATTACTGTACGGTTTTTGAGAAAATTGATAGTAAACTTGGCACAATTTACTGTACTATACTCTATATATTCTCATCTTTGATCTCAGATTACAGGAAAACTATAAGAGGTGACGCAGATATCTCACTGGATTATGACTCTGGGTGACCCCCACTCTGCACCCTGTGATCCACAGCCAAAATTACTGTACGGTTTTGGAGAAAATTCATAGCAAAATCTTCCCACTGTGCTTTACTGTACTCTACATATTAACATCTTTGAGCTCAGATTACAGGAAAACTGTAAGAGGTGACGCAGATATTTCACTGGATTCTGACTCTGAGTGACCCCCACTCTGCACCCTGTGATCCACAGCCAAAATTCATAGCCAGTGCTCTGACACGGTGTCATCAATCTTTGAATGCTGAAAAAGCACAGTGTATCCAGAAAAACACATTATATTATATAAATTATTATAAAATTTGTGTACGCCCATGGCAAAAAGTTAGTCTAGAGCCCTGTAACAGGTGACGGCAGCAGCTTGACAATGTCCGGAGGTCCTCTGAGAGTGGAGAAAGCACAAACGTCAGAAAACACACAAAACTCCTACGAACTGATGAAACTGTGGAAGCCCTGACTGACAAAGGTTTGCAGACGATCTGGCGAGGTGTGAGTCTGAGCGCTGGTCTTAAGAAGCCGGCAATTCCAATTACGCTCAGGTGCAGCCTGTCAGCATGATGTGGCGGCTCCGCCCAGGAGTGGAAATGCCCTGTGGGAAGGCCCAGCACTCACCCGGACCATGACAGTTTATATCTGACACAGATAGACTGCAGGTCATAACTTCTTACCTGAAGCTCAGTTCACCTGACACTAGGACCACCGGCTGCCCCGGGTCTCTCCACCTCCTGCCTCCCCTTTCCCTCATCCACCTGCTGGCCTCCACCACTTGCTAATGTTACTGAATCTGTGGAAACTCTGCGATACTCTGGACTTGGTCTTCACTTATGGCATTTCCCTTGACCACTTGAACTTAAATGACATAGTTTTTACTGACCATAAGTCAGTTTCTTTCAACGTATCTGTCAACTCAGGGGCTCCTTCCCTTGATTTTATTAAGCCCAGGTGCTTTATTGATGACTCTATCATTCATAAGTTTTCTTCTCTTTTTAACCTCCTCTGACGATGTTGACCTCCTTACTAATTCTTTCAATGAAAACTGTCTTGCCTCTTGACTCTCATCATCATTGGTCCCACATTGTTATCCATCATCAACAGTTCACTGAGGCAAGGTTGTGTTCCATCTTACTTTAAACATGCTGACGTAACTCCACTCTTAAAAAAACAGAATCTAGATCCTAGCTCTACTTGTAATTATCGGCCTATTTCAAAATTGCCATTTATGAGTAAATTACTGGAAAAAATTGTAGAAAATCAGTTCAGGTCTTTCCTATGCAGATTATAGATTTCTCACCCTTTTCAGTCTGGCTTTCAAAAGCAGCACTCCACCGAGAGTGCTCTATTAAGGGTCTATAATGATTTGTTAATGGCTTCTGATGCAGGAAATTGTTCTGTGATTACTTTGCTTGATCTTAGCACAGCCTTCGATACCATCGACCATAAAATCCTACTCAACAGGCTGAAGGTTCTGGCTGGTATCTCTGGATCCACCCTAGACTGGTTTTCCTCCTACTTATCAGACAGGACCTTTTCTGTTAGGACTGACAGGTTTACCTCTAACACTGCCACCCTGACCTGCGGAGTTCCACAGGGTTCAGTTTTGGGTCCATTATTATTTTCTTTTCAAATGCTTCCTTTAGCTGCATTATTCAATCGTTTAGTGACATTTCTTATCATTTCTATGTCGATGACATTCAACTGCATATGTCCTTTAAGCCTCATCAACTGGATAGGCTGTCCACCCTAGGCCAGTGCATAACTCGGGTTTCTGATTGGCTTTCCAGCAACTATCTTGTATTAAACACGAATAAGACAGAGACTATAATCATAGCTCCTGAACTACACTGTAAAATCAATCAGGTTCTTGCCCCTTTCGGTTCCTCTCCTAAGTCAAATATTTAAAATCTTGAAGTAATATTTGATTATTCTCTTTGCCTGGACTCCAATGTAAAATCTCTTTCTCGTTCCTGTTTCTTTCATTTAAGAAACATTTCTAAACTGCGACATGGTCTCCTCGGCTGAATTGCATTTGTGTCATCGTGTTTAGATTACTGTAATTCCCTGTTTACCAGCTTCGATAAATCATCTGTTTCTCACCCCCAAGCTATACAAAATGCTGCAGCCAGGCTACTAACACGTTCTAGCAAGCGAGCTCACATTACTCCTATTTTATGTTCTTTACATTGGCTGCCAAAAGATTTTAGAATTCGTTTTAAAATTCTTGTTCTACAGAGCACTAAATGGCCCCAGATTATTTATCCAAGCTTCTTACAAAATAGACTGCTGTTCGTTGTCTCCGCTCACAGAGTCTGTTGGTGGTTCCCCGAACACGACTCAAGACCAAAGGGGGCGGAGCCTTTCAGTCTGTGGCACCAAGGCTGTGGAACAGTTTACCACCACAACTACGTTTGGTTGGCTCTGTTGAATCCTTTAAAAACCTTTAAAAACGTATCATTTAAAAAGCCTTCTGTTGATCAACAATTTTACATTTTATTTACTTTTAATTTTTTATATTGTCTATTCTGTGACTTAACTTTCTGCTTATTTTAATCTTTGTGTACAGCGCTTTGTGACGGCCTGTCTATGAAAAGCGCTTCATAGATAAACTTTACTTACTTACTTATTTGAGGCGACTGTGTTTGTGATTTGGCGCTGCATAAATAAACTTGAATTGAATAGAATTTAAATGAAATCGTCTAAAATAAAGTCACGACCTGGCTTAACAGATGCAACAGAGTGAAGAGTGTGGAAACATTAGTGTCATTTTAAAATACTCTAGGAGATACTACTAATACTAGGAGAGCATGAGTGGAAGAAGTCGTGTGATTCAGCCCAACCTCAGGCACACCTTTATTCAAACCTTGTCAGGTGTCAACTGACAATGAAGCCTTGGCAACTGAGAGTATATATATAGTCTCATCAGCTTCTGTACTTTATACAGAGGCTGATGAGTGAGGCTGGTCACAGCTCACAGGCCCTGATTTGGGCTTTGCTGAACAAAAGTGTTGGAGCCAGTCTGAGTAAAAGCAGGCAGAAAGAGCCCAGCATCAGAGGATGAGGGTGGAGGAGCAGTCTCCATGCTGGCCAGGGTGGAGTTACAGACTGGAATTCAGTGTGGATAGACTGAACCTGGGTTCAAAGGGTTCTCAGGCTGCACAGGTGGGGACTAGTGCCAGAGCCTTGCTGTCCTCACACCTGGAACTGGGAAGGGTGCAGGGTGCTTATGGAGGTTTCTTCCTGTTAAAAGGGAGTTTTTCTTTCCCACTGTCATCACAACACTTGCACATAGGGGTGTCATATGGTCGTTGGGGTTTCTCTGTATTATTGGTGGGTCTAGCTTACAATATGAAGTGCTTTGAGCTGTATAAATAAAGCTGAATTACAAAGCAGGTTTACAGCTTGGATTAAACATGGGTTTTGCCTCTGCGTGAGAGGGTTGCTTAGCTTTTGTGCCCTGACTTAGTCACCTGGATCAACTGCAGGATACTTTGTTTTGATTGTTCTATTAGTTACAGCCCCTTGGGTTATTTAATTAGATCAAGTAAGGAATAAATATTAAAGAGAATTTAAAGCAGTATAAAGGCCAGCCTGTGAGCCCCTTTGATATTATGTCTGCACACATGAGGCCGAGGTACTAGGAGTTATAGGACAGTTAGTTTAATAAAGCTAACAGTAAAATTCTTGAAGTTCTCAAAAATCTACACTCACTGCTCATGCTGTTAGGTACACCTTGTCAGCAATGGGTTGGCTCCCTTTTACCTTCAGAACTGTCTTAATCCTTCGAGGCATAAATGCAACATGGTGCTGGAAACCTTGCTCTGACATTTTGCTCCATGTTCAAATGACAGTTCCTGCACATCCACGATGTGAATCTCTTGTTCCATCTCATTAGTTCTCTAATAGACCAAGAACTGAGTCACTGTTTCACGGTGTGCTGTCCTGCTGGAAGATGGTGCACTATGACCAAAATATGATGGTCAGCAGCAATGCTCACATATGCTGTGATGTTCACACGATGCTCAGATGGTACTGAGGGGTCCAAAGTGCGACATGAAAACGTGCCCAGAGCAGCAGCTGCTACAGGCAGGATGGATCATAGAGCAGGCGTCAGGTCATTGCTGTGACAGAGGAACGTTTGCTTTTATGAAGATATTGGTGATGAGACTTTGTAGAAAGCAGGGAGTAGATCATGTCTCACACCTGTCTCCTGTTTCTCACCTGCAGCTCCACCACTGAATGCTGGCGAGAGGCGGTTTGCTCCACCTACGTCTCTTCTGGTATTTTTGATTTTGGGTCTTCTCTCATGTTTCTGTTTCTCTGTTTAATCTTGATGATGCTGTAAACACGACCTCTGACCTGAAACTCCTGCCTCTGAGTTTAAACAGAAACTTATTTGATTTTTTCATTCATTTGGTTTTTATTTTGCTTTGGGATTTTTCCCCCATATAACATCTATCATTTAATGTGTGATGTGACATTTTTCACTTACAGCTAAATACACAAGCACTCACTGTGGCTGTGAGGATAAGTGATTATGCTGAGATTACATGTAAAGGGTGGAAACTGTTTTGTTTTTGTGGTTTGTTTTTAAAGATAATCACAGTGCTTGATTCACTGCAGTTTTCCTCTTTTAATCTACAGTTTTCATGGGTCATGTTTTAAGGGAGGTACTTGTTTAGCATGTTTGTACTCACAGGCAGGACTCACAGTAGTTTCACTGACTTTTATGATGAAAACAAGACGATAACTAAACACCTCTGTCTCTGAATAAGATCCAAACAGAAGTGCAGTAAGTTTAAAGCACACATTTGATCTGCCCCCACCAAACAGTGCAGCTCTTTTAGCAAACAGTGAAACTGTTTCTCATCCACTGTGACCAAAACTAAATGACACTGTTGTCAAAAGACTCTGCACACGTTCACGAACAGACTGAATTTACTCCACTAACAGTACAGACCAATGCTAGCCAATCAAATCAGTGTTTGTGGAGCATCAAATATCACTGCAGCAACTATCAGCGTGTTGCACATGAACACAGTCAGTAACAGGAAGCTAGCATGGCTAACGTTAACTATTAATGCAGGAACAGCTAGCGTGTGTCGTCAGTGACTGGGCATGCTTGTGTCGAGGAGGGAAATTATTTTACTGCTATTGTCAAATAATTGTCATTGCATTAATAATATAATCTGCAGCATGGATATTGCATTCCAAGGTTTAAACAGTGTCTCTTTCAGAAAGACTGAGTTGCAGGCTGACAGGAAGTTGTATGCAGAAAGAAGCAGGAAGTTATTTTGAGCCGCAGGCTAAGACGAGGCTTTAACAATGTAACAGATAGCTTTAAGAAGGCCTTAAGCAGCTATGACTATTTTATACACAATGCATATCTGTGCTTATTAAAGAGTTGGAGCTCGGTCAATTAATTGGGGGTCGGAAGCTTTGTTCGGCGCGATGTTCGGACAATCTATTGTGCAAGTGACTTGGAGCCAGAGAAGGAATTGCAATACATGCTTACAAAACACTTATATATCAGATCATTTTATATTAAGGTTTTAGTAGAGGTTCTTGATTAAAACATTTATTTAGTAGAAGACATACACATAGTCTCAGTGAGCTTCTGGTCTGGTAAAAGGTCAGAAGTGCAACAGGTGAATTAAGAAAGAGCATTTGAGGACGAGACACAGACAGTAGGTGAAGAGGTGACACAAAGAGCATGTGAGGTCAACACACACACACACACACACACACTTTAAATTAGATTTATTTAGAGGAGAGGTTAGTTATGTTTGGCTGTAACTGCAAAATTGTCTTGGTAAAAGAGGAACCGTTTCTTGGTGTCTCGGCAAGAAAGAGGAACAAGACAAGAACTGAAAGGTAGACAGGAAGGGCTAGCCATGAAAATAGAAGATGATTTTCTAGGTGAAAAGTCATGATGATGTTGATCTGATCTATGTATAAAATGTATCTGTGACGTATGAAGGGGCGTCAGTAAATAAACCCTGATGCTATAAAATATCTGTTCATGCTTTGATTAAGTCGAAGACTACTTCCTGTCTGCGTACAGAGTTGTCTTCCCACGCGTGTATTCATTAAAATCTTCGTTTGACTTTACCCGGCCGGATCGGTGTGGTTATTCTTCGATCACCTCTTGTACCCTTCCTCAATATTGAATCTTAACATTTGGGGGCTTCGTCCGGTTATTGAGGAGGGAGAGTTGGAGGTTTGGACGGAGAAATCCGGGGTCTTGGGTGGTCTGACGGGCAGACATGAATTCCAGTGGTCTAAGTGAGTGGGCATAAGCCGGCTTATCCAAAAGGTAAGGCACTACCTGTTGAATTATTTCCAAAGTGTGCCAAATTGGACATGATAAAATTTAAGTCTACTCACTGAAGTTACTGGTGGATGTCTGTTTTGATTTTGATGAAAATCTCATGAGTTGAAGCAGTTAGAGTTCTGCTAAGAAGAAATGAAAGTAGTTAAGAGTCTGATAAGAAAAGTTTAAATACTGGGTTGAAGTCCCAAAGAAATTGAGTTAGAGTCTCAAGTAGTTTGGTAGGGAATTGGTTATTGTGTTGGTTAGAGTCCAAATTTGGTCATAAGAGTGGACCTGAGCGGTCATTTTGTGAGTTGGAGTCTCCATTTGACCACTAGGTTGCACCTGCTTCAGTTATACACTTGTTTCGGGTGTTGATTGTTGTTTCAAAGTATTATAAATTATTCTAGAACGGCAGTTCGAGTCTGCTAGGAAGCGCAGAGCCCGGAGGTTACGCTCCCTCCTTGTCGTGGACGCGCGACATTGACCTCTCGGCGAAGAGGGTTAGTTCAGTGTGGTTTAGCTGTGGGGTACAGGGCATCCCGGAATTAAGCTAGGAGTTAGAGTCTCCTTACCGTTTGAAACGGTATCTGCGCTTTTTTGGCCAGCAGAAGTGGATTTCGGGCGTGTAACTTTAACCTAAAACTTCAAAAAGTTTGGGTTGGTTGACGCTTTTAAATTGAGTTAGGGATTTTAGAAATGAGGCCAGAAACAGTTAAAGTCTTGATACTGGTTAATTGATCGCAAAAAACGGTTATGTTAAATTTGTCGAAATTTGATAGGTGTTAAAAGGTTTAAAATCTGTGCAGTTGTAAATATAAGACGTCTCTGTATTAAAAAAGATCTCTGTGGGTCGAGTCAGCAATGCACTGACTGCCTGCTGCTATTCTTAGATGAAGAGTGTGTGTGCATGCAAATGAGGCAGCTGATGCAGAGCGCATGAGAGGACTATGCTTTCGGTTTTGCGTGTCATTCAGCTCTATAACTATTGTTTGCAAATGTGGATAAATGTCTGCAGTTAAAATGCTGGCTTAGTAAATAACAACATTGTAAATATATGAATGGTGACAGCGTTTCAAAATAGAATATAAGAATTGTTTGTGTTTAAAACCAACGTTTAGGTAAAGAAGATTTAAGGTGGATTTGAAGGCATAAACAAAAAATAAAAGGGTTACAGTCTGCAAGGGTTGTTAATACATGAGCTGACTGGATGCAGAGTAAGTGGAGTGGTCATCCTGAGAGGATTGAATGATGCTCTAACTCTGTGGTCAAGTCAGACATAGGCTTTAAGCAACCATGAGCCACTAATAAGCGTGACAGATTAATGAGTATGTGTAAATTGAACTTGTTAAATAGCTTTGATAGGAGTAACTCAATGAGCACGCAATAAAGTGGACCTGTTAGAACCTGTTTGACATTTGTCGCTTTAACAGTAAATGATTGTGTTGTGTCCCATGCACTAAACAGTCCCATTTAATACTGTAAAATCGTTGTTTAAATAGAATAAGCAAACATGCCTGTGATTTATTTTGCAACCTGTAACATACAAATTGCAGAGGAAGAGGGTCGACTAGAGGTGACCTGTAAATGTCACATAGTGACTGAGGAAGGTGGTTCACCTTATGAGATGACAGTGTGGTCCGAGATTGAGCTGCATGAGCTAAATGCCTATATACAACGTTGTCTATTTCTATTTCAAGGCTTAAAGGAGATGACTGAGCATGAAAATGATCCAAATTGGGAGCCCACAGAGGCCGCCCACTTTGCTCAGGTTATGGTAGAGTCGGTACTAGACGGTTTTGATTCTGATATGCTTGCTTGGGAAATAATGTAATTATCTGTGGAGATGTCTCCAAGCGATTAGTAGATTTAAAGGAGACAAATGTGCTTGAGAGTGCGTGGTTGAAATTGTATGTGTGCGTGTGCGTTTGATATGTGGGAGCCTTCTCGGGCAGCGATTTTTTGTTAAACCTGTGGCAGGCTGTGCAACATGGAGAAAGCTTTGACATAATGTCATAAAGGTGATTTCTTGGTTTTAGATTTATTAGTATGGGATGCTTGAGGGTGTGTTGCTGTAAAGTATATAAGGGACGCGCAGCGCCGTTAATGGGTTTAAAATAAATGAAAAAACACTAATCCGAGGAACTATTGGAGAGGGGAAGAGGAGCCAGTGGTTGCGAGAACAGCGAGACGAAGACTGAAACCGAAAGTTAAGCGTGTCTGGGTGACCTAGACCAAGAAGGTGGAGTCGACCAACGCCATTGGAAGAGGTAAGTCTGTGTTTCAGAGAATGGCTGACAGCTCGGGTGCGACACCTAGTAGGAAAAGGGGATGCAAACCTCTGAAGGATCAGCTCGAACAGCTTAAGAAAGTTGTTCGCTTGGCTTCCCCTGGAGTATTAAAATCAGCAGAGAAAGAGTGCCAAGCGATGGAGGTTGAGGTAAGTAAACCTATTATATCCCAACAGAAAGGGCTGGGTGATAAAATACCTCTGAGCTTGGTGTTAAAAAACTGAAGGAGAAGTGTATGGACAAATGCATGAGGCCCTACGTGCGTCCATAGAGGCATTAACGGCATTGGAGGTTATAAAGCAGAGAGTAATGCAGGGAGGGCCAGAAGAGGAGAATGAAGGCCGTGCGACGTCATCAGGAGAAGAAGACGATGAGGAGGACGAAGATGGAGGAGCTGAACCTCAACCAAGTACAAGCCTAATTTTGAGGAAAAGAAGTGTGAAGAGAGATCAAGCACAGAGACAGCCCATATTTAGGAGCTCAAAGGGAAAAGGAAAGTCGAGGAAGAGTAGAAAAGTGAGTTTTGAACAAGGAGCTCCTGACCCTGGTTTAAGTCTGCCTCTGATAGCAGGTCCAAAGAACGAACCAGTTTATTGCGCCTATAAGGTGAGAGATTTGGAAGCATTGGTTAAACAACTTCCACCAATAACCAAGGGAGAACATTGGGAAGGAGAAGAATTAGCGCTGGGCGACTTTCGCGCTTTGGCCGGACGTTGTATGCTGGGTGGTGGGTTAGCAGATGTAGAGCAGATAGCTCAAACAACCAGATATGCAAATGACCTGAAATATCATGAGGTGCAGAGTGACTTAGCAGATGCAGTTCGGGAGAAGGACCCAACTCCTAACTCTGGAGCCATTCCAAAAATTATTTGGGATCCCAAAAACACACCCAGAGAGTGTTTAGCTAAAGCAAAGGAACAATGGTTGTTAGGAACAGGAATACATCCGGGGAAGGAGGGTGAAAGTAGAGCGTGGTTTCGTTCGGCAGTGCTGGCAGGGCTGCCCAACCAGGTTGCAGTTGACTTGGAAAAGAACCCAGATTTTGCCGTTGCAGACTCGGTGCAGTGGGAGAGACATGTGACCCACAGACTTCAGCAGGAACAGGATTTGACGAACAAACAAAAGAAAGAGTTAGATGAAGCACAGGCGCAGCTGCTTAGGCTGCAGCTGGGTGAGGCTCGCGAAAAATATAATGCGAAGGAAAAAAGAACCGAAAGAACTAAATAAGACTATAATGGTGGCAAGGCTTCAGCCCGATCCTGTGCCTGACTGGCCAGATCAGGATCCGGGTCTCTACCCTGATGACCGTTGGCCCGCCAATGCACCAAGGCAGCGTCAACCCGTAGGGAATTGGGGGACCGGTGGACCGCAGAGAGGGCGTGGTGGATCCGTGAGGGGAGGACAAAGGGCTCGGAATCCGGGGAATCCTGGCAGTGTGTCTTGGACTGGCTGTTACAGCTGTGGAGCAGAAGGACACTGGTCCCGAGAATGCCCTGAATCGCAGCGAAATTATCAGAGGCGAGGCTATCAACCCCAGGCACGAGGAGGCCCAAGACAAAGAGTTGCTTACAGGGGAGCACATCAAGCTCCAAACCCGAATGCAGCACCAGCCCCCAGTACCCAGTAGCCGACTGGGGCTGGGAGGGGGAGCAATACTGATGGAGCCCGGAGAAACTGAACAGCGTGGGGACGGCAGAACCTATGCTGTCAATGATGATGATCCAGCATTGACACAGCTGGGAAAACAGACTTTGAAGCACCAATATGTGGTGTCCTGACAGGTGCCTGGAAAATCTCATGGGCAGGGACCTGCTTGTGAAACTGGGATCACCTTCAAAGACTCAATATCTAGTCCAGAACTCTGAACAACCCACTGCCGAAATCTACTGGGGGAGGCTAGTGGAAGAAGGCATTCTGAGACATTATCAGCTGTGGAAACCCTGGATAATGAGCCTGGCCGTCTATTCCCCCCGCGAGATCCTTTCCACGTTACACTCTTTTATGATAGGGAAGATAATGATATCTATCGGGAACAGTTCCAGTCTGATCTTGAGGGACAGACGTGGAATGTGCAAACACATAACATTTATGTTGGACCAGAAGGTGTGGCCGCGGCTGTGAAATTTACTGATGAACAACTGCCTTGGTACAATGTGGGAGAGGATTCAGCCCCTCACATTACATTGGCGGTCCACGAGGGTCATGGGCCAAGAGATCTGGGACCAATGGTCAAGCGGGCGCTGGACAACGCATGCTGGCAAAGCACCCAAATTCCAAACGTCTGGTATGCACTAAAATGTAAAATATATCGCATAACTTGTTTGTCCAACGATGCAGTGATCTTAGAACATAAAGAAATCTCCAGAATACATGGCAGGGAAAGAATGGATCATCCTGATGCAGTAGCTGAGCTCTCAAAATTGCCTGGTACTTTGTGGTCCGCAGGGCCCACAGATGTAGGTCTAGCTAACTGTTCGCCTGTCCTGTTCCGGCTGAAGTCTGACATACCATTTAACAGACCATAATAGAAGCACAAAACTGAAGACCAAAAGTGGTTCACATGTATTGACCTAGCGAATGCATTCTTTTGTCTCCCACTGCACGAGTCACTCAGAGACATTTTCTCATTCACATACAGAGGCCGCAAATTTAGGTACATACGCCTACCACAAGGCTTTGCACTCTCACCAGGAATTTTTAATCAGGTGTTGAAAGAGACATTGTCCCCATGTCAACTGCCAGGGGGCTGTACATTAATAGAGTATGTTGATGATCTTCTTATTGCAGCCCCGTCAGCAGCGGCCTGTGCGGTAGCATTGCTCGTGGTGTTGAACAGATTGGCGGAGTGTGGCTTCAAAGTGAGCAAAGAAAAACTGCAGTTGGTCCGGCCAGAGGTAACATTCCTGGGCCGGGTGATCGCACACAGATCAGTGGGGTTAATGAACACACACAGAGACCAAATTCTGACACATCCAAAACCAAGAACTGTGAAGGAGTTGCTTTCCTTTCTTGGCTTGACAGGTTACAGCAGGCAGTTCATTCCGAACTATGTGGGTAAAACGGCCCCTTTAAGGGACTTGATCAAGAAAGTTGGTGTTCGAAATCTGAAGGCTGAATTGCCTTGGACGCCGGACACAGAGACAGCGTTCATTTCACTAAAACAGGATTTGTCAAGAGCCACAGATCTGGCCACACCTAACTATGATGAGGCATTTTATCTTGATGTTTCAGAAACAAAGGGAGTTGCGAATGGTGTGTTGTTTCAGAAAAAAGGGGGAGGTAGGGATGTACTTATGTATGTCAGCATAAGATTAAATTCAACAGAAGCAAGGCATCCCACATGCACACAACACGCAGCAGGAGTAGCAAAGATAATTCAGAAAACAGCACATATAGTGAGGGAACACCCACTGAAAGTGCTTACTACACACAGTGTAGTGGCCTATGTGAACTCACAGGCATTCACAATGACTCCACTGACGCAACAAAGGTTCAGCAAAATTTTAGAGGCGCCAAATCTGATATTCACACATGAAGGAATAAATATGGCAGACCTAATGGGGTCAGGAGAACCACATGACTGTATTAAGAAAGCCCAGGTTGAAGGAAAAATCGAGGGACAACAGTCGGCCCAGAGAGCTGAAGTGATAGCCCTAACTCGAGCCCTGAGGTTGGCTAAAAACATGAGAGTGAACATCTACACTGACTCAGCATATGCGTTTGGAGCAGCTCATGTGGAACTGGCTCAGTGGAAGAGAGCCGGGTTCAGAACGGCCACTAATGCACCCATCTGTCACAAAAAGGCCCTGGAGGACCCAGACGAGGTAAGTATTATAAAATGCAAAGGCCACTCACAAGCAGACAGTATGGTGGCAAGAGGAAATCAGAAAGCTGACGAAGCCGCAAAGGAAGCAGCGGGCTACAAAGGACAGAGACAACTGGTGCAGGTAACCCCAGAAGAGGAGGTTAGCACTAACAGCATGGAAGAAGTTAGACAGGCTCAGGAGGAGACATCCCCAGAGGAAAAGGGGGTGTGGGAAAACAAAGGAGCCTGGCAAGATGGCGGTTTGTGGAGGGGGCCAGATGGGCGTCCCGCTTTAACGGCCAAAATGGCGGAACAAAAGGTGAATGAGGCTCACGGGCTTGGTCACGTGGGAGTGGAACAGATGGAGAGAAATTTGTGCCGATGGTGGCATCCTGATTTGAGAAGGATGATACTGGAAAAGGCCAGAACGTGCCTAATTTGTGGGGCACACAACCCAAAGCCAGCAGTAAAACCTGAAGCTGGTAAGTTTCTCATGCCAGGAAGGCCAGGAGAAGAGGTCGTGATTGATTATACCGACATGATTGATACAGGCCCAGGTGGGGTGAGGTATTTGTTGGTGTGTGTGGATGTTCTGACTGGATGGCCCGAAGCATGGGCGACCAAATGTGAAGATGCGAAAAGTGTGATTAAGTGCTTAACCAATCATTACATTCCAAGGCATGGGTTTCCCAAGAGAATTAGATCAGACAATGGTACTCACTTCAAGAATAAAGATTTGCAAGAGGTAGAGAGGATGAACCTAAATTTGGAAAACAAGTTGGCTAAAATTTGTGCGCAGACAGGGCTAAATTGGGTCGCAGCCCTGCCCATTGCTTTGATGACCATAAGATGTTTATGATGATGTTAACTTTGTATTTCAGGTGCAGTTATAACTATTTTATACATATTGCATTTTGTGCTTTTAAAGGAGTTGTGGCTCAAATTTGTCTCTGGAGGGTCATGAGCCTTTGGCTAGCGCTATGATTAGCCAATCTACTGTGAGGATAATATGAGTTCATGAAGGATTGCACACGCTTACAGACACAGAGTTAAGAAACACACATGACAGTATTGATTCCAGGCAAAAGGCCCTAAATTCATTTAGCTTTTAACTGAACTTAAAGAAGGACCAAAGAGGAAGGAAAGCATATATTTTGGTTAAGTCTGATAAACTAGAATTAGGAGGTATTGTTACATTAAGGGAGCAAAATGAAATAAAAAGGTTATACCAAAACAGGTGATAACATAGGAAATGTGAGGTTTTAAAATGAAGTTAGTGTTAACACATAGGAGTTGTTTCAAGGCAGCATTTAGCTATGATGAAATGTATACAGGAGTAATTGCTTATATGCTTAAACATAATTGATTAAAGTGGTTGTTTTCTTTTGGAGTAGATTAACTTGCAGCAGCGACAACTTGTGCACAGGATGTTGATGATCAGATAAGGGAAAGTAGAGCGAGCAACTGGACGTGAAACCAGCGCTTAAAAGAATTTTAAAGTGATGAGTAACGTTGAAGAGTATACATAAATACAAGTCAATAAGTTAAGAAGAAGATCGATCTCGGCGACCACAGGAGGGGCGAGGATCCTGGAGATCTCGAGGTTCGAGACCACCAGAGAAGGGTCTGCGTGAGGACACAATGTATTGTGACCTCTGGTGTTCCAGAGGTCAAAAGGGGGAGTGTCGAGGAGGGAAATTATTTTACTGCTATTGTCAAATAATTGTCATTGCATTAATAATATAATCTGCAGCATGGATATTGCATTCCAAGGTTTAAACAGTGTCTCTTTCAGAAAGACTGAGTTGCAGGCTGACAGGAAGTTGTATGCAGAAAGAAGCAGGAAGTTATTTTGAGCCGCAGGCTAAGACGAGGCTTTAACAATGTAACAGATAGCTTTAAGAAGGCCTTAAGCAGCTATGACTATTTTATACACAATGCATATCTGTGCTTATTAAAGAGTTGGAGCTCGGTCAATTAATTGGGGGTCGGAAGCTTTGTTCGGCGCGATGTTCGGACAATCTATTGTGCAAGTGACTTGGAGCCAGAGAAGGAATTGCAATACATGCTTACAAAACACTTATATATCAGATCATTTTATATTAAGGTTTTAGTAGAGGTTCTTGATTAAAACATTTATTTAGTAGAAGACATACACATAGTCTCAGTGAGCTTCTGGTCTGGTAAAAGGTCAGAAGTGCAACAGGTGAATTAAGAAAGAGCATTTGAGGACGAGACACAGACAGTAGGTGAAGAGGTGACACAAAGAGCATGTGAGGTCAACACACACACACACACACACACACTTTAAATTAGATTTATTTAGAGGAGAGGTTAGTTATGTTTGGCTGTAACTGCAAAATTGTCTTGGTAAAAGAGGAACCGTTTCTTGGTGTCTCGGCAAGAAAGAGGAACAAGACAAGAACTGAAAGGTAGACAGGAAGGGCTAGCCATGAAAATAGAAGATGATTTTCTAGGTGAAAAGTCATGATGATGTTGATCTGATCTATGTATAAAATGTATCTGTGACGTATGAAGGGGCGTCAGTAAATAAACCCTGATGCTATAAAATATCTGTTCATGCTTTGATTAAGTCGAAGACTACTTCCTGTCTGCGTACAGAGTTGTCTTCCCACGCGTGTATTCATTAAAATCTTCGTTTGACTTTACCCGGCCGGATCGGTGTGGTTATTCTTCGATCACCTCTTGTACCCTTCCTCAATATTGAATCTTAACACTTGCTATGCCATATACTGACGGTATGCTAGAGTGTTAATGGTTCCTGTAGTCCATGAATTAGAGCAGGGGTGTCACACTCACTTTACATGGGGGCCACATACAATAATTATAATTATAAATGGCTTCAAGTGCACATTCAGTCTGTGAGACTCAGACTCTGAGCTGTAGCTCTGTGCTACATGCTCACATTTCTGCAATGCAAACACACTTTGTATTAATTCAATTTAATCTAATATTTAACACTGAACTCTAACTTAAGTCTTTTTAGCAGAAGCCTTATTTTTATGTATGTACTTGTACCACGGAGAACACATGAAGTTTAAGGACAAGTTTGAAACCTGACTCAGCAGCAGTGAGCCTGATATTTCTTTGTAACATAGCTCGAGTGCAGCTTTGTTTCCTTTGCTTTGTGTCTCTATCTGTGGCATCGTGACTGTACAACAATTATCCTGTGATGCACCGTGAAACAGCAAGTGCCGTACGAAACACTCAGACTTAAACACTTTTAACACGTTTAACTTTACAAATCCTCTGCTGTGAAGCTTTGCTGCTTTAAAAGAAACACTGTGTTTGTTCTCAGTAACTCATTTAAACTGTGCTCTCTGCCACACACACACACACACACACACACGCAAACCAAACCAAATCTATACTGAAGTGTTTATACTTACAGTCCGTGTAGCTTCTTCAGACCACTCATGTGTGGTCTGAAGAAGATGACTCTGTTGCCATGGTAATCCCTGCATGAATGGAAGCTCTTAGCCTCGTTTTTCTCTTGTTATTATTTTTCTTTATCATTTTTCCAAGTCTGACTATTACAGACAGGAACATGACTCCTGTCACATATTAGCAAATAAACTGTCTCTAATTTTACGGCAGTTTGGTTTTAATGGAGAGAGAAAGAAAACTCCAGAAAAAAGCAGGGGAAAGTTTCAAAGCGTCGACTTGTTTGTGAGCAAACCTGCACACTGAGCAGGGCTAATGATGATGTCCCTCTGTGTAAGTCATCGTCCGTTCTTTAATGTAGAAAAGCCTTTTTAAAAGCTGCCTTCGGCTCGTGTGCAGCCTGACACAGTGTTATCTCTGGGATTTCCCTCAGGTCTGCTGAAAGTGTCCTTAAAGTTGAATATTGTGACAAAGTGAATGTAACAGTGAGACTGAGCTGCTCCGTCTGTTTCTGCTGACTTCAGCTCCTTAAACATCCTGATTTATCAGCACTGCAGGCACACGAATGTCACTGTTACAGAGACGCACACACAGAGCAGGAATGTGACTGAATATCACTAACAGGAAAAACACCTTCAGCCTCAAACATGCAGTCAGCTGCTGCACTGGCCTCATGACAGACGTGAGCTAAGCTCAGGGAGCAGCAGAGGGTGGAGGCTCATTTCATACGTCTTTAAACTCAGCAGTGGGAAATCCAAAGAGACTGACATGTGACAGAGAAAAGCATCAGTGCTGTCGGCTCCAGCCTCACTTTATAGTTTGCTTTTATTTCTCTGGATGATGCAGGGAGCCTGGCTCAGCAGCTGCTGTCATGTTGTAGCCGTGTTCCTGTGACTGTACTGTGATAACTCTGTGACCATGTGATGGACTTACTGTTGATGCTGTCCTGTATTAAAGTGTTACTGCAGCCGACCTGTCTGTGTGTCACTGTCTGTTCCTCCAACCTGAGGACTGCAGCGTCTTCAGCAGCAGCTGTTTGCTGTTTGCACCATCTGCTCAGATATTCTTCAGTCTAGACGTCTTTATTTAATCTGTGCTTAATACTGACTACACAGCGGTGGAGAGTAGACTTTATCAAAGTAGATGTCTTTCTGAAAGCGCTGTAACTAAGTTTAAGAATATAATCCACCCACTGTTATCATCTTAAATGCCCTGTACCAACACAGAGCAGAGCAGCTATCTGAACGCTGCTCCAACAGAGGTCGATTATCTTGTTAATAATTTCACCTCCTCACTACGTACGACTCTGGATACTGTAGCTCCTGTGAAAACTAAGGTCTCTAATCAGAAGTACCTGACTCCGTGGTATAATTCTCAAACACGTACCCTAAAGCAGATGACTCGTAATCTGGAGAGGAAATGGCGTGTCACAAATTTAGAGGATCATCATTTAGCCTGGAGAAATAGTTTGCTGCTTTATAAGAAAGCCCTCCGCAAAGCCAGAACATCTTACTATTCATCACTGATTGAAGAAAATAAGAACAACCCCAGGTTTCTCTTCAGCTCTGTAGCCAGGCTGACAAACAGTCAGAGCTCTGTTGAGCCAACCATCCCTTTAACATTAACTAGTAATGACTTCATGAACTTCTTCACAAATAAAATTTTTATCATTAGAGAAAAAATTACCAATAATCATCCCACAGATGTAATATTATCTACAGTTACTCTTAGTACCATTGATGTTAAGTTAGACTCTTTTTCTCCAATTGATCTTTCTGAGTTAACTTCAATAATTACTTCCTCCAAACCATCAACGTGTCTTTTAGACCCCATTCCTACAAAACTGCTCAAAGAAGTCCTGCCATTAATTAATTCTTCGATCTTAAATATGATCAACCTATCTCTAATGATCGGCTATGTACCACAGGCCTTCAAGCTGGCTGTAGTTAAACCTTTACTCAAAAAGCATCTCTAGACCCAGCAGTCTTAGCTAATTATAGGCCAATCTCCAACCTTCCTTTCATATCAAACATCCTTGAAAGAGTAGTTGTCAAACAGCTAACAGATCATCTGCAGAGGAATGGTTTATTTGAAGAGTTTCAGTCAGGTTTCAGAGCTCATCACAGCACAGAAACAGCTTTAGTGAAGGTTACAAATGATCTTCTTATGGCCTCTGACAGTGGACTCATCTCTGTGCTTGTCCTGCTAGACCTCAGTGCAGCGTTCGATACTGTTGATCATAATATCCTATTAGAGCGATTAGAACATGCTGTAGGTATTACAAGTACTGCGCTGCAGTGGTTTGTATCATATCTATCTAATAGACTCCAATTCGTGCATGTAAATGGAGAGTCCTCTTCACACACTGAGGTTAATTATGGAGTTCCACAGGGTTCAGTGCTAGGACCAATTCTGTTTACATTATACATGCTTCCCTTAGGCAGTATCATTAGAAGACATAGCATACATTTTCACTGCTATGCAGATGACACCCAGCTCTATCTGTCCATGAAGCCAGATAACACACACCAATGAGTTAAACTGCAGGAATGTCTTAAAGACATAAAGACCTGGATGGCCGCTAACTTTCTGCTTCTTAATTCAGATCAAACTGAGGTTATTGTACTCGGCCCTGAAAATCTTAGAAATATGGTATCTAACCAGATTCTTACTCTGGATGGCATTACCTTGGCCTCCAGTAACGCGGTGAGGAACCTTGGAGTCATTTTTGACCAGGACATGTCCTTCAACGCACATATTAAACAAATATGTAAGACTGCTTTCTTCCATTTGCGCAACATCTCTAAAATTAGAAATATCCTGTCTCAGAGTGACGCTGAAAAACTAGTTCATGCATTTATTACTTCCAGGCTGGACTACTGCAATTCATTATTATCAGGATGTCCAAAAAACTCACTGAAAAGCCTTCAGCTAATCCAAAATGCTGCAGCAAGAGTCCTGACAGGGACTAGAAAGAGAGAGCAGATTTCTCCTGTTTTGGCTTCCCTTCATTGGCTTCCTGTTAAATCCAGAATTCAAAATCCTGCTCCTCACATACAAGGTCTTAAATAATCAGGCCCCATCTTATCTTAATGACCTTGTAGTACCATATCACCCTATTAGAGCGCTCCGCTCTCGCTCTGCAGGCCTACTTGTTGTTCCTAGAGTATTTAAAAGTAGAATGGGAGGCAGAGCCTTCAGTTTTCAGGCCCCTCTTCTGTGGAACCAGCTTCCAGTTTGGATTCAGGAGACAGACACTATCTCTACTTTTAAGATTAGGCTTAAAACTTTCCTTTTTGCTAAAGCATATAGTTAGGGCTGGACCAGGTGACCCTGGATCCTCCCTTAGTTATGCTGCAATAGATGTAGGCTGCCGGGGGATTCCCATGATGCATTGAGTTTTTCCTTTCCAGTCACCTTTCTCACTCACTATGTGTTAATAGACCTCTCTGCATTGAATCATATCTGTTATTAACCTCTGTCTCTCTTCCACAGCATGTCTTTATCCTGTCTTCCTTCTCTCACCCCAACCGGTCGCAGCAGATGGCCCCGCCCCTCCCTGAGCCTGGTTCTGCCGGAGGTTTCTTCCTGTTAAAAGGGAGTTTTTCCTTCCCACTGTCGCCAAAGTGCTGCTCATAGGGGGTCATATGATTGTTGGGTTTTTCTCTGTATCTATGAAGCGCCTTGAGGCGACTTTTGTTGTGATTTGGCGCTATATAAATAAAATTGAATTGAATTGAATTGAATTGAATACTCAACAATGAGGCTACATCGAATGTTAAATGTCTTCTTATTCTCCTCAACTCAGAACAAGCAGCTTGTTGAACACAGAAACAGGAAGCTAGCATGGCTAATGCTAACTGCTAATGAAGGAACAGCTAGTAGTGTTGTCAGTGACTAGACATGCTTGCTATGCTATATACTTATGTACTAGAGCGCTAACAGTTCCTGAAGTTCATGATTCACACCAGGGGTATCACACTGACTTTACATGGGGGGCCACAGACAGCCGTCTTTGACCTTAATGGGCCGGACCAGTGGAACTTCCTGTCACTGTGAAGGAGTCACATATTTAACTGTTTTTCTACATGATGAAGAAAAAGTTACAATGACAGAAATCTGTCAGCACGGCTCTTTAACCTGTCAGAAATAAAATCACAGAAAAGTTCTCAAAGCTCATCTTTAATCTTAAAAAACCTAAAGTTTCTATAGCATAAAGTGAAAAAAGAAGGTTTTCTGTCTCTAAAAGTTTATTGCTGAATTACTTTGTGTAGTATGAATAAGTGAGGTTTGTATCGGCAAGAAAAGCTGTAAAACTATGAAAATTCAAAATGTCTGCTTGTGCTTGATTGTTGTGAGCAGCAGATCAAACAAGTTAAAATAATCAATTATAATCGGACTGATTCTTATGTATCGCCTTGCTACTCTCCTTGAGCACTCAAAGCGTGCCACATTCACACAAGCACCGTTTCTATGCTTTAAGTGCTTACTAACTACCATTCACACACATTCATACTGCGATGGATGCACCAGAGAAAACTTGGTGTTAATATCTTGCCCAAGAATATTTGGCATGCAGAGTAGGGGGAGCCAGGGATTGAACCACCAACCTTCCGATCAGTAGATGACCCGCTGTACTGAGCTACAGCCGTCCCCAATGTAATGTCTAATTATTATAAAGAGCTTTTAATGGACATTCAGACCTGTGAGACTCACTCAGACTCTTAACTGTAGCTCTGTGCTACATGCTGACATTTCTGCTACTCAAACTTTGAATAAGCTTTATATAATCTAATATTCAACTCTGAACTCTAACTTTAGTACTTTTAACCAGGGGCGATTCTAGGATCAGAGCTTTGGGGGTGCTGAGCACCAGGAGAGCTGCCCAGCCAGGAGAGATAAACTTTACTCGTCACAATGAGACTTCTTCCCTGTCTCTGTCAGTCCCTGCATCCTTAAATGTTGTCCCGAGTTCTCTCTGACTGTCACTTTGGTGCATTTAAACCCCTGTTCCTCCCTGTCCTCATCGTCTGCTGTCTTCATCTCCGTTATCAGTCATCATAATTTTACCATCTCTGTGCAAGTCTGCAAATTTCTTTATTAATATTAGATTCTTAAATTCATCAAGTCTCTCTGTGCCTGGGTCCTCGTCACAAAACATGACATCACTGTTTTGTACACAATTTAATCCACATTTGTGAAAGAAAAGAAAAACACTTTTTTTAAAGTCTGTAACTGTCACGGCTGCCGAGGCGAGCCGTGTGGTATTGAAGGGAGAAAGGACCCAAAACGCAGGCAGTAGATGATAATGCTGGTGATGTTTTATTTACACCGTGGTGAGAAGGCAAAACAGGCAAGAGGGAAGACAAAACTAAAGACCTAAACTGGGAAAGCTAAATGACAAACCTGAGACGGTACCAGAATGGGGTGAGAGGCAGAGAGACACGGACGAGGGACGGGACACGGACGAGGGACGGGACACGGACGAGGGACGGGACACGGACGAGGGACGGGACACGGACGGGACACGGACGACGGACGGGACACGGACGGGACACGGACGAGGGACGGGCGGGACACAGACTGACACAGAGTAACGCAGGCAAACCGGCAACAGGCAGGAGAACACACAGGGCTTAAATACACACAGCAGTAATCAGGGGATGAGAGACAGGAGGGCAACACAGCTGGGAGGAATCAGAGCTGATGGGACAGGGGAAACGTAAACTGAACACACTCACATCAGACAGAGACCTTCACAATAAAACAGGAAACTCAGACACGGGGAACCAAACAAGACGTTGAACTAAACAGACAGCTTCACAAACAGACGGGGGGACACCATAGACCAGGGGTGCCCAATCCCGGTCCTCGAGAGCTACCGTCCTGCAGCTTTTAGATGCATCCTTGTTCCCACACACCTGAATCAAATGAATGGCTTGTTATCAGGCCTTTGCCAAACATGATGGCGTGCTGAAGAGATCAAACCATTTGATTCAGCTGTGTTGGAGTAGGGATGCATCTAAAAGCTGCAGGATAGTAGCTCTCGAGGACCGGGATTGGGCAGGCCTGCCATAGACAGACGGATATACAGACGCAGACTCAGAGGCAGACAGAATATAACACATAGAACTCAAACAATAATAATCATCATCATAATAAACTGGACTATGATAATAAACTAAAAGCGCTGGGTCACCGACCCAGGACCATGACAGTAACAAAACCACCAAATCTGATAAAGGTTATTTAAATGCTGCAAACGAAGAATGGATGGGAATAAAATAAATACATATCCTGACCTTAATTACTTTACTGGGGGAAAATGATGAATGGTGCTCATAGTGAGTAAGAAGTAAACTGGGTGCATTTTTTGGACAGAGATTCACTTTTAATCTGTATGTATAATACAATACAGATACATGAAAATAGACTCCAAAAGTAGAGTCCTTGAAATGTACAAGTTATTGATAAAAAATTATTTTTTATAAAAATGGAGGCAACTTTGTATATGATACAATGTATGAAAACATCTCTACTGCAGATACTACTATGGCTCTGCAGATTTATTCCTTTCATTTTAACCTGTGTCGCCTCACCTTGAAGTTGGCAAATACTTTTGGTGGTCAACTCTCTCAAGCAGTTTAACAGTTTCTGCCTGTCACTGCTCCCTGTCTGTTTGCTTACCTGGTTCTTCCTCACCTTGTACTTTCTCCTCACGTTCCCTCTTTCCTCTCTCCCTCTTTGGACTGACAATCATACACAAATAGATTGTATTCAATTAGATGAAAAAATTACATTAATTTGAAAAAAATATTATTAAGATCACTAAAGAAAAACATCCTCTCTCAGTGTACTTTCAACCAAAAGGCAAATAACCAAACCACATGAACATCTAATAAAAGATATAATAATAATAATAATAATAATAATAATGGATTGGATTTATATAGCACTTTTCAAGGCACCCAAAGCGCTTTACAATACCACTATTCATTCACTCTCACATTCACACACTGGTGGAGGCAGCTACAGGTGTAGCCACAGCTGCCCTGGGGCAGACTGACAGAAGCCAGGCTGCCATATTGAAATAAATAAATATTGAAACACTGATCCAACATTATCCTTTATTGACGGATCATTTGTTCTTACACTTTTACCTGAATGTTGCTCCTGGGTTTAATATCGGCACATGCACATATGTCAAAATAACCAGCTTCTCTCATTCCTTTTCAAACAGGACAGTGGTAACAACAGCAGGCTGCGGACAATTTTAAGTTTCAGATTATTTTTTTGTGTGTGTCCCGTTTGGATCTTTAGCCATCAGAATTGTTGTCTTAAAGCCAAGAAAGATGCCAAGCGGATTTATTTTACCAAGTGGATCATCATGGCCTTGCCATATTGGTCCATTTGATTGACCTTTATTATAATTATGAATTTATTTTATTTTCAGTTGCTACAAATGGGACAGACATGACTGTGGGATAGGACAGGGAGAAAGAATGAAAGAAAGAGGGGGTGTGGAAAAGAGATATTTTATTTTGTATTCTTATGATGACATTTTATAATCATGACTATCATTGATCACTCATTCATCATTGTTGAATCTAATGACAGCATAATCTCTGAAGTATATCTATGTTAATCTGAGTGAATATTAGTGTAGGCCTATCATCATCTTCTAATCAGTCTCAAATGGACTGCACAGCATTGTGTTACCGTTTGAGCTGAAGGGTCCTGTTGGGCCTAGACCGTCTACATTCAGTTTTGCACGTACTCAGGCCTTTGATAACACGCACGGAGAGTTATATCATCCACGCATGGGTCCACACACATGTATTAGGAAAGGGGGGGTCGTGTTAGGACATCCTCTCTATAAGGACACACAGTCTCACAAAATGCACTTAAAGAACACACTTGTTTTTCTCTAAAACTATCATCTGATGTCCATATAAGGAAGAACTTTTGGATTGAGGGGAATTGTTATCATTTCCAGTAAGATCTAACTGTGATGTCATCAGGGTAATATATAAGGATGAAGAGAACCTCCGCCCTGCGGAGATTGTTTGCTGTATGTCTGTCTTCCCATACTTCTGTTCAGAAGTATGTAATAAAGATCACTATTTTTGGCACCTACCCGGACTCGGCCTGCTTTCTTCTCTGATCCAAGTCGAACGAACCTTAACAGGGGAGAGAAAGAAAACCAGAGGGGAGAAGAGACGGTGAGAAGGGGGGGAGAGAGAAAAAACAAAAAAACAAAAAAAAAACACCTGGGTCACCTGTATGGAGAAAAAAAACAGAAGAGACAGCAAACAACAAAGTGCAACATAATAAAAAAAAGCACCATCACAATAAACTAGCTAGCAGTAGATAACAGTAGATACTAAATAATAAACGATATTGTGCAGCACGCAAGATAGACAGCACACAATGTGCTTTGAGGCAGCAGCCAAGAAAGCTTTAGTCCGTGTCTGTGAACACCCATGTGTACACCTGTGTGCATACCTGTGTGGATCAGCGCGCTTGTATTCCAAAGGTTTCTCCATGTAATGATCTGCTAGGGAGTGTGGGGAGCCACAGCCCCGTCCACCAGGGTATGAAGCAGGTATGGAGGAGATCCAGGCCCCAGATATCCAGAGGCCCCAGAGTACGAGGACCCGAGGAGGACCACCAAAGGGGGGGAACCGTGCCACCCTCCTGGGAAGAGCTGAGTAGAGCCCCAAATGAGAGGTCACCCCGCAGCTACGGAGCAGAGGCCAGAGGGGGTTGCAGTGGCGTGCCCGCGGGCTCTGCCGGCAGCCAGCTGTGCCAGAGAGGACCGAGCTTCAGGCCCAGAGGCCTGAGGGCATCCCACCCCCCGGAAGGAGCCCAGCAGGGCCACAGGCGCCAGGCCCCGCCAATCAGCCACCAGGAGTGAGCCGGTACATACATGAGCGCCCAGCCCCAGACGACAAGGACCACCAACACACCAACGTCTGAGAGCATCAACCACCGGCAGGGAGTGTGGTGAGGGGAGATAGGCCTCCGTACTTTAGAGGGCCTGAGATGGACCCAGAGAGGTTGAGTCTAAGACCCAACCTGACATATAGACACAGACGAACAGGCGCACGCGGACACAGACGTGCATTCCCACCCCATATGCACCACCAAATACTTGGCACTCACCCAACGTGTAGACAGACACAAATAGACACTGCACAGACAGTCGCACTCCCCAAACATACTCTATCTCCCAGGTCCAGGTACCCCCGCCCTCAGAGGGGCAAGCCGCACCTAGACCCAGGAGATGTAACCCTTCTCTCTGGGGTGGAGGCAAGCGGACCACCTCCTTATCTGCAGTAGCGGGGAGGCCCCGCATCCCAGACCCCAGTCTGACGGCCAGCATAGAGATAAAGATGGCGCTGGAGTGACGGCAGCCTTTCCAAGTAGCTCTGCAACACCGAACTTGTTTCTTAACTTTCAACTGTTTTAGACTAGTCTTTTCAAACTTTTTTTTACCTTCCTTTAGTCACTTTACTTTCTGCCTCTTAGATATACTATGGATAACGCACTTTTTAAAACTTCTGGAACCAGCTCCTTCATCTATTCGAGAGCGGAGCTGCTGGCACTAAACACAAAGGCACAGACCGGCATCAGACACAATATCCTGGCCGAGCTAAAGAGGAGCTACAGAGGCTGCAAGGCTGGAGCGAGGAAAGCGGATCACCGGAGGCGATTCAAACCATCAATCCCGACAGTGATCATGGGCAACGTGAACTCGTTACAGAATAAGATTGACGAACTGTGCGCTCTGAACAACCACCGACTCTACCGTGAGTGCAGTTTGTTTATCTTCACTGCTTGGGTGTCTAATAATTTTGGAAGAGTTATGTTGTCGAGAAATTGATCAATTTCGTTTTTAGATGGGTTTATTTGTGGTGTATATAAAGTTTCATAGAAATCCCTAAAAATTGTGTTTATTTTTTAGGATCATATAATGTGTTCCCAGATAAATCTTTAACAGCACATATAGTTGTTTTTTCTTTATTGATTTTTAACTGGTTAGCAAGAAATTGTCCGGATTTGTTACCGTGTTCATAATTTTGCAGGCGAAGTCTTTGTACTAAGAATTTAGTCTTTTTATTAATAATTTCATTTAATTCTAGTTTTGTCTTGCGTATTTTGTTTAATATTTCTTGATCTTGGTGTGACACATAGGCTTTTTCTAAGGATTTGATGTTTTTCTCTAGTTCCTGAATTTTTTTGTTTTCTTCTTTCTTCTTATGTGATGAGAAAGAGATTATTTTACCTCTCATCACAGCTTTCCCTGCTTCCCAGAGGACAGATGCTGATGTTCCAGGAATGTCATTAAAGCCTAAATATAGAGTCCACTCTTTTTTAAAGTATTTGATAAAGTCTTCGTCTTTGAGCAGTGATGTATTAAATCTCCAGTTTTTACTTGGTGTAGTATTATTGTTGTACATTAGTGTTAAAGATACAGGAGCATGATCGCTGACAGCTATAGGATGAATCTCAGTGTCTGTCATGTTACTCAGCAGTGAGCTGCTGACCAGAAAATAATCCAGACGAGAGTAGGAGTGATGGACATGTGAGAAGAAAGAATATTCCTTACTGGTGGGGTGAAGGGAGCGCCATGCATCGCAAAGACCAAAGTCGCTCATATACTGATTGATTATATTTGTGGACTGCCAATTACGCTGAGTTCCTGCTGTATTGAGCCTATCCATGTCTTCATTTAGTCCAAGGTTGAGGTCTCCCCCAAGAACAATTGTGCCATCTAAGTGTTCAGAGAGTGCACTGAAAAAACCGTGGAAGAATGAGGGATCATCAACATTTGGACCATATATACTTACAATACCTAGCTTTTGGTTAAGTATAGATAGTTTGACGATTAAGAATCTGCCCTCTGGATCTATAACTGTATCGAGTACTGTGAATTTAATATTTATGTATTAGAATTGCTGCTCCCCTTTGTCTAGAATTATAACAGGCTGAGAACACATTAGGAAACTCAGGTGTTTTAAGTTTATTCAAACCTGTGACAGGCATGTGGGTTTCTTGTAATAAAACAACGTCTGCCTGTAATGTTTTAAGTTGGTTAAGTATTTTTAACCTTCTTTCCGTAGAGCCAGCTCCATGCACATTCCATGTGACAAATCTTAGCATGCCCATAGTTGTGTGTTTGTGGCTAATGATGTACGCTGTGTGTCTCGCTTAGACGGGTGAGGAAAATGGAAACACATCTTTTTTTTAAAAAAAGTAAAGAGAAGAAAATGCGCGGTAAGAAGCTCCATAGGTCTGACTATGTGTGTGCATAATAACTAATATGAGCAAATGTGTGCGTGTGTCCTATATCTGTGTGCGCTGTGTGGCTGTTGTAAGTGTGTTGCCTTTAAACGCATGTGTGTGCGTGATCGTGCAGAGTAAGCATGTAGAAATAGACAGTGTCGCTTGTGGATGGATAGGGAAACAGGTGATCGACATAGTGATAGAAAAGAGAAGCAAATACACCAAACAGCAAGGTGCGCGACAAGAGAGAGAGACGGGAAAAGAAATAAAAACGGAAACATTCCAATTAAAGCGTTGGCGGAGAGTGACGGTGACGTTATACTAAATTAGCAAACTGAAATTACATAGTTAAGCAAAAGTTAATACAAGAGAGTGTGAGTGAAGAGGATAGTGTAGCGGATTCTTATCTGGTGTGCGGTCAATACAGCCATGGAGTGATGCCGGGGTCGCGGTAGAGCAGTCCGTCCACGTAGAGCCGGTCCACGGCGATGACAGCCCGGGAGCCTTTCTGGATAAAACTACGTGGGACTGGGAAGAGGACCCTGCGTCGTTCCAGGATCTCTCTGGGGAACTGATCGTTCACGCTGAAATCCGTTCCTTTCAGCTCTCTGCCACGACTCTTCACCTGCTCCTTCTGCTTGAAGTGGCCGAATTTGGCTACAATAGGACGTGGTCTCCCGCTTCCTGTCTTCGGAGCCCCTACGCGATGCACTCTTTCGAACCCTATGTTTTTCACCGTGTCCTCCGGCAGCTTCAGGTGGATTTTAATGAAGCTTCTCACGGTCGTTTCCGGGTCCTCTCCGGCAGACTCTGGAATACCAGAAAACACCAGATTATCTCTCATGCTACGGGCTTGTAAATCTATAACGGTCTCTTTTATTTTTTTATTTTCTATGTTTAATTGGGTCACATTTTCGGTCAGAGATTTGACCGAGTCCCGTAGCGTGGCGTTTTCCACAGCAAGTGTTTCCACCTGCTGCTGGCTGAACTCCAGGGATTCTTTTAGAGATTTAAATTATCTTTTAGATGACGGCGTCTCAGCTTTGGCCGGGGAAGACGCGCTCTGGGCCTTCTTCATTACTAAATCTTCGAAGCACCGGTCGATGTATTCTTGGAGAGCGTCTAAACTCTCCTCGTTGTCCTCCAGGGTGTTAGAGATGATAGGACAGATGTTGTTAGTTATATGACAGTTGGTTAGTTTATTTGGCAATACTGACGTTTAAAGAAACTTTGTTAAATTCTATGCTACCATTCGCTTTTTTTTCTCCGCCAAATCTCCGTACTTACTTAAAGTTTACTCTTCGCCGCCCCTCATCTGCCGTTTTTTTCCGGCAAAATTATCCACACCCACCGCCGCGCTGTGCATTCTGGGATATGTTGGGCCACGAAGTCTACACCGCCACATCCTTAAAATTCAGGGAAATGAAGGACGCATTTGAGGGCCGCATTTCGAGCAGCCTTTGAATTGGGACAGCCTTCGTCACGTCGCTGTGACGTAATCGGCCTTAAAATGCGGCCTTTAAGGCTGCAGACCCTGAATTGGGATACAGCCTGAAACTGCTGCTCTCCACACAGCTCTGACACACCCTCATGAGAGCTGATTGGTCAGTAAGCAGGCTGGTCGTACCTGCTGATCACTCACCTGTTCCAGACCAGGCTAGGGTTGCCATGGCGATATACATTCCACCTTCATAGTTAGAGTCAAGCCTGCATCAGACGGCAGGCCTGAGATCATGATGAATACAGTGACACACACACACAGTAGCTGTTTGTGTGCAGCAGCTTCTCCTTTAGGAATCTGAGGTCTGATGAGACACAGCTGTTTGGAAGATATTTTATTTCATTTATTATTTATTTAATTTAATTGTTTTTATTTATTTAGATAGCTTCATGTTAGTGACAGAATAAGAAACTAAACCCAGAAAAATAACATCATAGTTCAGTCGTCTCAGGTCTCACACTACATGGTACACTGACCTCTCAGTGCAGTGACGTCGTCCTGCACCCTAAACAGAGAGACAGCCCAGAGCATGATGGTCCCTCCCCACTGCCTGACTGTGGGGACGCTGCTCTGTGGGTCACTTCAACATTTCTCTTCCTCTATGATATATACATGTCTATGTAGGAAAAGTATTTGCCCATAGATATAGGATATAATTAGAAATATGAAACATGGATGACTATGAGTGGGCTGAGTGCAAAATCCAGGCAGGACATGATGTGCAACGAGTTTCACAGCCTGAGAAAATAAGTGTGTTATTGTAAGATGTTAGCAGAGCAGTGATCAGGTGAGGGGGTGTGGTTTAGCTCTCTGGTGTTGCCTGAGGTGGTGGAGAGGTTGGAGTAGAAGAAAGTGTTTCTGTGGACGGATGTGCTTCATCCACACATGAGCTGAGATCAGGAGTGTCTGTACTTGGTTGGACTCTGTGGGAGATCCATCCATCTTCTTCTGCTTATCCAGCTCACAGTTACGGGGGAGTAGCCAGAGTCACCAGCCTATCACAGGGTAACACTCACAGTGACCCAACCCACTAACTGCATGTCTGTGGACAGTGGGAGGAAGCCTCCAAATACAGAGAACCCAGAGAGAACATCCACACAGGAAGGCCAGGTGGGGGATTCAAACCCTGCTGGGAGGCAACAGAGCTGCCCACTGCACCACCGTGCTGCCTCTGGCTGGGCTGTAGGCATCTAATACTTACCTCACTCAGGCACATGAACACACTTCATACACACCTTCGTGATTTTGTTGATATTCTGTCTCCATTAAAATGAAACAGCATAAAATAAAAGACTTCCCTGTTTGTAACTGAGCAGATAATTATTCTCCCCTCTGTAATTTCAAGATTCAAAGTGTTTATTGTCATGTGTCCGAAGGGGAAAAAAGCATTTCTCTGTGCAATGAAATTCTTTCTTTGCTGTCCACCCACAGATGCTGATTAATATATACAATAGAAATATGTCAGATAAATACAAATAGAACAAATAAATAAATGAAGACAAAAAAGAAGACAGAATATTTACGTGTGCAACAGAAATGTGTGCAAAAGACCAAGGAGCTTAATATGAAGGGTGACCTGTGAACAGTCCGTGTTGGGAAGGTTAGGAAAAACTTCTCCCAGCACATCAGCGCAGCCATTAAAACAGGAATTCACCATGGCAACAGAGTCATCTTCACCTCATGATGAAAAAATATTTTTTATTTTTTAAATGGATTTATTTTTGTTTCTGTGTGTCTGAAAAAAAGAAAGCAGCAGGGTAAGTGGGTAAATGTACCGGTGCATCCATGGTCACAGAGTCATGTTCATTATCTCATGTCGAAAAAATGTTTTATATTTGTTACATGCATTTATTTGTGATTTATTTTGTTCTCGTCTGACTGTGTGTGTGTGTGTGTGTGTGTGTGCACTGCTCTCAGGGCCTCCACAGCCTCCTGCAGGAGGTGCTGTCCATCATGGGGACAAATAAAGCTTTAGAATTGAGCCAACAGGCCACGTGGTGACTGTGCTCTGCAACAACGTGCTATCATGACGATGTAGAAACTTGATCATTATTATAATGATGATGTTTTTAATTAACCACTTATATATATTTTAGTCCCTGTGTTTAAATCCTTTGGTCCTCTGTTTGTTGTCAACAAGCCAATTATGCTGTACCTCTCAAACCAATCACAAAAAATAGAAAAAACACACTTCTGTATCGTCTGAGTGAAGATGACTCTGTTGCCATGGTGAATTCATGTTTTAGTGGATGTAAGTAAGTAAGGCCACTTGTCGTGCTGTTATTATGTTTTTGTCCCAACTTTCTCATAATTCCTCCAACTCTGAATTGAATTATTTATTAAAGGAGCAGCAAAAATAGTAACAAACACATGAAGGCTGTGTATGAAGAGACTTTCATGTCACTGAGTGAGGAAGTAAGCTTCAAACTTAAATGAGCTGGACGCTTCCTCTCTTTGCTCTTTAAATGCTTTGCTTCTTTTATTGATTTTTATGCTGATTTTTTCCCTTTTTTCCGTATGAGCTTACCTGCGATAGCTTCTGGACACTTATAGATCATTAGGACTAAAGTGTTCTTAACAGAAGCAGCAACATTTTTATAGTTACCTTATCCTCAGAGCTCCGTGTGTCTGTGGCCTAGACACAGCTGAAGCCTGATTACAGCGTCTGGGCACCGAACAGCCTCAATAGCCTGGAAAGGTGCTAACCGCTAGGCTAACTAGCAACAAGATGCCTTCCCTCTCCACAGATGACTACCACAGCCTCCTGCAGAAGATTGCAGTACTGGAGACAAAAATTCATCGCTTAGAAGTAAACGTGGAGGTAAATGGACTGTGTGGAAATGAAACAACCTTGCCTTTGATTCAAAACAATGGCGACGAGCAAGCTAGTACACAGCTAAGGAGCACAGATAACATGACCAAGAAAGTAGACTCTGTGCATTATTATAAATCCTCAAGTGATAATCCCCCCTTAGACTGTCTTGGTGCAAAACCAAGACATAAATCATGTCTCCTGGAAGGGGGAGGACGTATCACAGGCAGGGCACAGCGAGCTGAAATCTCTGAAACCGACTGGCCTTCACTTCCTACGAGACAGAGAAGCTCTTCTACCCCTGTATACGAGAGGAAACAGGACTGGACAACCGTGAATAGGAAGGTTAACAACAAACCTCCAAAACAACTGAATGTGAAACTGCAGAACAGATTTGCTCCACTATCAAAGGACCCTGGATCTATATCGGACAACCATCCATCTAAAAGCAGCGAAGTAAGGCCTGAAAATCCACGGGGAAAGCTAAAGGCTAGGCCTGAAACTCTGATTGTGGGTGACTCTGCCGTAAAGGATGTACAAAGGATGTGCGGTAAGAACACTAAAGTCCTCTGCTTTCCTAACGATATGGTCAACAACCTGAAGGAGAGAATTCTTCAAATTGCAGATGAATATCCAACTGTGACAAACATTGTTCTGCATACAGGGTCAAACGATGTGTCCAAACAACAGTCGGAGGTTCTGAAACGGGACTTTACTGGATTACTAAACACTGTAAACTCTCTGAATGCAGCTGTATTCATCAGTGGACCTGTACCGCCGGTCAGAGGAGGAGACGAGAGATTCAGCAGGTTGTTTACACTGAATAAATGGCTTATATCAGCATGTACTGACCACTCGGTGCATCAATGCTGGGCTCAGATCTACCCCCAGCCCAATCCCTTTTTGTCCCCCATAAACCCCCCACCAGAGCGGCCAAAGGTTCGCCATCGAGCCCCACCCTCAACAGAGCAATCGAAGTCACATTGCCCAGCCTCGCCCCCCTTAGTTCCTCTTCATGCCCTGTCTCCGCAGTCTGATGCGTGATGTGTGGAGGGTCCGGGCTGTGAGGATTATGGCAGTGGTGACTTTTCCCAGGAGAAGCTGGGACCCTGTTTACTAGAAGGTTTTAAAATTTCTGTACTTTTAGGTGACAGGAGACATGTGGCCTGGTCAAAACACAGAGAGGTGCACTCTAAAAGACCTTTAAACATAGTAAACATACCTTGTGTGCCACAGACTGCTCCCAAACACGAGGGGACAAGTAATACCTCTGAAACACTTAAGTTGGCTTTATTAAACGTTAGATCTTTAGCTGGGAAAACATTTTTAATTAATGATTTAATCACTGAGCACAGCCTTGATTTTATGTTTTTAACTGAAACTTGGTTGGACCAAAGTAACAGTGGAGCTGTTCTCATCGAGACGACCCCTCCTAACTACAGTTTTATCAGTGAGGTCAGGGTGAGCAGGAGAGGAGGGGGGGTTGCTGTCTTATTTAATGAATCATTTCAATGTAAGCAGCTATCTCCTGGAAGTTTTCAGTCTTTTGAATATGTGGCTTTACAGCTGAAGGCCCCATCCAAAGTTGTGTTTCTTAATGTTTACAGGCCTCGATCTTACAATATGGAGCATTTTGATGCGGCTGTTGTTGTGATTCGGCGCTGTATAAATAAAATTCCATTGAATATAGAGCACCTGCCTCCTCATTGTGCTGCCTGTTGTTGTTGTTATGACCAGTGCTTGACCCCACACATCAGTGATCCAAGATCAAAGATGTTTGAAAGCAGTATGTTGTGAAAATACAGCTCTTTGCAACACTTTGTACTTTGGGATCATTTTTGTCCACGAGGACCACCAACGTTATAAAATTCAATAAAAACCACATAAATAAATCAAATTACTTAAAACTTATTGCAATCATGCATAGTATAGTAATGAATAACTTCTGTTATTTTCAGACCATTTGATGAATGAAAAACAAATTTTTGATAGCAAAAGATTTCTTTAGAGGACAAAAAACCCAAGGACAACACAAGGGTTGGTTCCAGGCAATAAAGTCTAAAAATAAATCCATCCACTTCTTTTTCTGTGTTCCAGCCTCAGTGGCTCTGACACAGTGCTGTAATATTTACACCTCTGATGAAAAAAGAGTTTGTAGTTGCAGAGAAATACTCGACTCATTTTGGGCATTTACGAGCAGGAACCTCAGAAAGCCCCTCGCTGCTTCACTGGTTAAGAAGCAAAGCAAACATTAGTTAACAGTAATGTAAAATCACGTACGTACTACAAGAAAAGGCTTTTGTTTTTCTGTTCATGGAGTGAAACTGTGGAACAGTCTGAATATGGAATTAAAGCAACGTCCAAACACAAAACTGTTCAAAAAGAGTTATAAAAGTATGATCTTCTCGAACTATAAAGAAAAGGAAAATATTTAAATTAAGTGAATGTCTCTATTTAAAAACAAACAAACAAAAAACTCATGATGTGATATTATAGGATACAGTATATCAGAAATCTGTTCACTATTTTTATTACAAATTATATAAGTAAGGAAGCTGACTAAATATTCACTGTTATTTATGGCAAAGGGGTGGGATCAAATAAGTGTGTACTTCTTCCCTTTCAACATGTAAATTAACCAGAACGGTTTTCTTTTGTATGTAATTTGTATAGTATTTATTTCTCTCTTATTTTCTTTTCTAAATGTAGTTGTATATTGTTCACATGTTGAAATAAATTACCAAGCAATCAATCAATTAAGGCCCAAAGTTTAGGAGAGAACGTCAGCACTTCACTAATGAATGTAATGCTGGTTCATGTACTTGTTTTGTAATGTGCATGTTGTGCGTTGCTATTTCCCATATTCTTTGGCACTGATAGATGAAAAGTCTCAGGCAGGACCTGAGCCTGCCAGCTGCTGACAGTGAGCAGGGAGAGAGCAGCAGAAGCTGGGCAAGAGCAGGGCACCTTCAGCCCCCTTCATCAGGCAGAAATCATTTGGGTGTCTGTGTGAAATGTCTGATTTTTAAAAATCTTTTTTGTAGACATATTTATTAAATGTTTAACAATTATATAGAAGAAAGACAATGTAAAGAACAAAACCTTTGTCCCATAAACACGGTCAGGAGTCACAGTCGAGTGTGAGCTGCATGTATACAAAGAAATAAGAAGGAAACAGCAGTTAGAATGAGCATTGTACATGCTGCTGGAGTAATACTTGGCCCCTCTATGAATATTGTGGCCTCTTGATGGCCCCACACTCAGAAACATAGATCCACCACTTTCTTTTCTACTGCACTGAGGTCTAGCAGGACAAGCACAGAGATGAGTCCACTGTCACCACCACTTGTCTTTTCCAAACCATTAGTCCTGTTATTGCACCTGTTGATGTGGGTGTGGCCAATGAAATGTCTCCATTACCTGTGTTGACACCAGGCTGTGACATTCTACAGGTGATGGTGGCACACTGTTCAGTCTTGGTTTTGGATCCTGATGTGTGGAGCCAGGGCTTTGGCCACAGCTACTTCCCCCTGTAGACCAGGCTGCTTACAGCACCCCCTGGTGGAGTAAAGTGGAGTAGAGCCATGAGTGAGAGATGATCTCTTTCCTTTGGCTCTGCTGTTTGTCCTCATATGATCCTTCTTCCTGGCAACAGTGGGATGCATAAGTTGGTTGTCATGGTCACTGCAGTGTCCTCTCCTGCTCAGCCAGAACATTGAGACTTCTGGGTTCTTGGGGACGGGAATGATGATGAAGGATGTGGGGACCACCACATCCGTGGCTGGATTGGTAAAGGGCAGAGAGCTCCAGTCCCACTCAGACGCCAGCAAGGTGGAGGTGGAGTACTGGTTTGGGCTGGTATCATCAAAGATGAGCTTGTGGGGCCTTTTCGGGTCGAGGATGGAGTCGAGCTCAACTCCCAGTCCTACTGCCAGTTTCTGGAAGACACCTTCTTCAAGCAGTGGTACAGGAAGAAGTCTGCATCCTTCAAGAAAAACATGATTTTCATGCAGGACAATGCTCCATCACACGCGTCCAAGTACTCCACAGCGTGGCTGGCAAGAAAGGGTATAAAAGAAGAAGAACTAATGACATGGCCTCCTTGTTCACCTGATCTGAACCCCATTGAGAACCTGTGGTCCATCATCAAATGTGAGATTTACAAGGAGGGAAAACAGTACACCTCTCTGAACAGTGTCTGGGAGGCTGTGGTTGCTGCTGCACGCAATGTTGATGGTGAACAGATCAAAACACTGACAGAATCCATGGATGGCAGGCTTTTGAGTGTCCTTGCAAAGAAAGGTGGCTATATTGGTCGCTGATTTGTTTTTGTTTTGTTTTTGAATGTCAGAAATGTATATTTGTGAATGTGGAGATGTTATATTGGTGTCACTGGTAAAAATAAATAATTGAAATGGGTATATATTTGTTTTTTGTTAAGAATCAGGCAGGATTTATTGGTTGCTTGCCTTGATAGTCAAACTTAACAAAAGAAAAGAGGTGGGGGAGGAGGGCTGGGCGGTTGAGCCAAATCAAAGAAATTAATAAAACAAAAAGAGGTCGATAGCTTCCAGGGCCTAACTGAAGCAAAAAATGCAAAACAAAAGGCCTACCTAGCTACTCGACAAAAGGTCAGTGAAAACATACAAGAGTGGCGTCAACCGCATAACCTAGTGTGACTAACAGTTTAAAACCTGCAACCAGTGTATAGGGTACCCCAGCTTACCTGTCCAGCCTCCCACCACACAAAATACAAAAAAGCCTGTTTGCAAATGTTTGTCATAAAGCAGCAGCCAGCAGCTGGCCAGGGAGCTGCTCATTTGTAGTGATCCTCGGAGAGTGATTGGCCATCTGTGCCCAGACCAGCCAATAGACACATGCCAATCAACTTTGAACTGGCCAATAGGTGGAGGCTTGACACCTGAAAGATAAAAAGAACACAAAAGCAAAGCCACATCTCTTGGCACGTAACAATGATCATTAGTCACTCAGACAAATATTTGATACGTTTAATGTTTACCTCCAGCAGGACATTTCAGCATTTCTGAAACATTTTTCTCTTTAACTCAAATCAAATAGCAATCTAGACCCAGTCTATAAAAACATGAGTTCTGATCCTTCAGCCCCTTTATCAAGTTTATTGTCCTTAGGCTTTTTACTTGTCCCCAACTCCAGGAATTTTGTACCTTTTTTTCTAAAGCATATACTTCCGCTACCAGACTACACCTTCATCTTTTTCTGGTGTTCGTAATCCAAGTTTTGGTTTTTGTCTCAGCTTTAGTACAATGTTCAATGTTCAATCTCTCTTTTTTTTAATATATATAAATCAGCTGTGGCTGTCCTGACTATATCCAGTATGGAGGGAAATACTTGTGCTTTATATTTGAAATTCCTACTAAGGTTCTGTTTCTCATCAGCAACCATATCTAACTGTAATGTCACCATAACCAATGTTACCAATTACAGTGGGTTCTCTCATGGTACTCTACAGTTTCTGTCCACTGTCCAAAAACATGCAGTTAGGTTAACTGGTGATCTAAACTTCATGCAAGTGTGAGTAAGAATGCTTGTCTGTCTCTCTGTGGGCCAAATGGAAGAGACTGGATGGATCACTGCTTTACCTTTGATATTTCCTGACACCAAACATTCTCCATGAAGTCAGCATTTCAGCTCATACCCTTTATAAACACCTTTAACAGGAAGAGTTTTATACAGGTATTGTTTAAAATCCAGTGTTACTCACAGTATGCAGGTAATGAACATAATAATTACTGAACAAAGACGTGTGAACTTTGTTACTGTGGATCTAAAATGTAAAAATGCATTTGAGAAGATTTTATTTCCAATCAGGTTTTAATGTGGGTTACAGTTTTTTAGAATTTGTAAACTAGAAGGTTGAGTAGATGGAGCTTGTAATGACTGATCTTCAGTGTGCTTTATGAAATTATCAAAGCAATAGAAAGTTGCCCTTTAGGGAGGCCGGGACTTTAAAGGGAATGAGCCAAAGCAGCATGTTGTAGACAGAAATCAAACAAGAGTCTGCACCAAGTCCAGCATGTGATCCATTATTTATAGCTACATTTACAGTTATTGCAGATATTAGAATTAGAAAAAGTGACCAACAGTACTGTAGTATCTGTAGTACTCTAGTACCCACAGGCATGTCTGCAGACACTGATCTAGTGTCACTAGATCACTGGTTGCAATTTAGATATGTTGGTACAATTGTGTTTCTATAAATTTAATTTACTTTTTTTTCTTCCATACTTAAGTTTTATCATTTTTGAAGTTAATTTTGAGTTGTAGTGTACACAGGCATATTTGATTTATTATCTAGGTTCAACATATAAAGAGATTTGATCTCAAATATTCCTTTTGGGGGTTTTTTAGACTGAGAAGCTGTAGCCTCTCAGAGGAAGGCTGTGAAGGTTTGTTGTCAGTCGTCAGCTGCCAGTCCTGTAGTCTGAGAGAGCTGGACCTGAGTACCAACAGGCTGAATGATTCAGCAGTAAAGCTTTTGTCTGCTGCATTGGAGAGTCCACATGCCAAACTGAATATTCTGAGGTCAGATCAATATGTATTCTGTTTTGTTTTGTTTGTTTATATGTTTGTTTCTTCTTTTTATCAAATCACAAAATAAACCAATGAAACAAATTAACCAGTAAAGGCAAACTTTATCCATGTATTGTTGTTTCTTAACATTTTTAATCATTTCTAAGTTAAAGTAAAATTTTACTAACCTGTTGAGGACAAGATATTAAGCATACTTTAAAATACATCATTAGTTATTACACCCTGGTTATACTTTAACACTTTGTTCATGTTTTTATTTTCAGACTCAACATCTGTGAACTCTCAGAGGAAAACTGTGAAGCTCTCTCCTCAGTTCTCAGCTCCCAGGACTCTAGTCTGAGAGAGCTGGACCTGTGTATCAAAAACCTGCATGACTCAGGAGTGAAGCTTCTGGCTGTGGGACTACAAAATTTAAACTGTAACCTGAATCCTCTGAGGTCGGGTCAAATTACATTTTGTATTTTTAAAATTAACTAGTGCTGTCAGCGTTAATCTTGTTAAAATGACATCAACGTAATAACCGCATTAATGCGGCAAATCTTCATTAGCAAGTTAATGCAGATCGTCCTGTGCATGGGGTTGCAAGGCACTACCGCGTTAACGAGCTAACTGCGCTAACTCTTTGATGCCATGCAGCCCCATGTACGGGGCAATCCGCATTAACTTGCTAACGAAGATTTGCTGTGCAACTGCGGTTATGGCGTTAATGTCATTTTAATGAGATTAATGCTGACACCACTAAAATTAACCAATTAAATATTTTAAGCCAATCCATATTCAAATTCATATGACGATTTTTCTTAGCATGTTCAGGTTTTCTTTAAAAAAATAAAAAGACAGGATTTAATATTGGGAAATATAATTTAAAATATATGCATATAAATTAAAAAAATATACTTAAAAATTTCACGTGACTGCAGCACATTGGCACGATAGTTAACACTGTTGACTCACAGCAAGGAGGTCCTGAGTTCAATTCCACCATCAGGCCAGGGTCTTTCTTTCTTTCTTTCATTCTTAGAGTTTGCATGTTCTCCCTGTGTTTGCGTGGGTTCTCTCTGGGTAAAAAGGAACTCACCACCAGGTGGTAATCAGTTGAGCACTCAGCCCTTGTCTTCTCCCAAGCATCCAGAACATATGGCCATAGATCTAATGATACGATTACAAAATCGATCATCAACCTAGTGATCGTGGCTCAAAGAGTTGGAAGTTTGTCTTGTAATCAGAAGGTTGCTGCTTCAAGCCCCGGCTCTGACAGTCTCGGTCGTTGTTTCCTTGGGCAAGGCACTTCACCCATTGCCTACTGGTGGTTGTCAGAGGGCCCGGTGGTGCCAGTGTCCTGCAGCTTCACCTCTGTCAGTGCGGTCCAGGGCAGCTTTGGCTACAATGTAGCTTGCTATCCTCAGTGTGTGAATGGGTGGATGACTGAATGCAGAGTAAAGCGCTTGGGGTCCATAGGGACTAAGTAAAGTGCTATACTCTAAGGAGCTTGGAAAGAAAAGCGACTTCTTAAATCAATCAATCAATCAATCAATCAATCTTTATTTATAAAGCACTTTTCATACAGAGAAAATGTAGCACAAAGTGCTTTACATAGTTAAAAGCAGCCCACCCCACCCTCCAACTCACTCCCCACACTCTCAATACACATATATCCCCCCACCCACACACACATACACACACACACACTTAAAGAGTAAAAATTGGGCTGAGCTCGCATGAGCCAAGTGAGGAAACACTATAACAGGGAGCCGTCTGCACCGGGAGCCGGTCACAGACCGCAGCCTCCAGGCTGGGCACACAGCAGGAGGGAGGCCAAGGAGCCCCCCAGCCAGGCTGAGAGGACCCCCAGAGACCCAGCAGCCACGGTCAATAACAGCCCCGGTGCAGAGAGCGCCCTCCGAGGAAACACTGGAGATATGACGCAATACGATATATACAGGGTAAAATGATAAAATAAATAAGAACAGGATACAATATAAATATAAATAGAATAAGAAGATTAAAAAATGAATAAGAATAAAATCAAACAAATATTAGGTAAATCCTAAATTAATAATAGAATAACAGGATAGAATAAATAAGCATAAAATAAATAAACGCTAAGTAAAAGCTAAATTAAAAAGGTGGGTCTTGAGCCTGTTCTTAAAAACATGTACGTTCTCTGCGGCCCTGAGCTCCTCCGGCAGGCTGTTCCACAGACGAGGACCATACCACTGAAAAGCTGCCTCTCCGTGAGTATGTGTCCTGACTTTAGGGACAATCAAAAGGCCAGTACCAGAGGACCTCAGGGTCCGCGAGGGTTCGTATGGTAAAAGCAGATCTGAGAGATAAGAAGGCCCAAGACCATTAAGACATTTAAAAACCAATAAAAGAACTTTAAAATCGATCCTGAAACACACGGGGAGCCAGTGCAGCGATTCTAAAACCGGTGTAATGTGGGCCCGCCCTCTGGTCTTCGTCAGCACACGAGCTGCCGAGTTTTGCAAGAGTTGTAAAGTTGAAATATTCTTCTTAGGAAGACCAGAGAGCAGGGCAGTAATCAATGCGACTGGTAATAAAAGCATGCATCAGCATCTCCGTGTTGGCCCGAGAGAGAATAGGGCGACTCTGGCTATATTTTTTAGATGATAAAATCCAATTTTGGTTACATGTTTAACATGTGGGATAAAACCAAGCTCAGAGTCAAAAATAACACCCAGGTTTTTCACTTGTAGCAAAGGACATAGTGAAAATGCCTCTAATTTAGACAAGAGTTTCTCTCTCTGAGCCTCAGGACCGACAATTAAAACTTCAGTTTTGTCCTGGTTAAGCTGTAAAAAGTTTTCTGCCATCCAAGATCTTATATCCAAGATACAGTTAAAGAGGGCATCCATTGGTCTGGTGTCATCAGGAGACACGGAGATGTACAGCTGCGTGTCATCAGCGTAACTGTGGAAGTTCACTCCATGCCTCCTGATGACACCGCCGAGAGGCAACATATACAAATTAAAAAGTACAGGGCCTAGAACCGACCCTTGAGGCACACCACATGTCATTTTATGGATCTTAGAGGAGCATGTGTCCATACTCACCATAAAAGTTCTGTCAGAGAGATAGGAAGTGAACCAGTTGTGTACAGCACCAGAGAGGCCCACCATGTGTTTTAGTCTGTTTAAAAGAATAGCGTGGTCTACTGTATCAAAGGCTGCGCTTAGATCCAGCAGCACCAGGACTGAGAGCTGTTGGGAGTCCCAGTTATATCTAAGATCATTTAAAACCTTTAGGAGAGCCGTCTCTGTGCTGTGGGTCACCCTAAATCCAGACTGGAATATCTCCAGGATCTGTCTATCATTGAGAAAATCAGTAATCTGAGTAAAAACAAGTTTTTCTAAGACTTTACTTAAAAATGGTAAGTTGGATACAGGTCTGTAGTTATTAAAATCATTACAATCCAAATTGCTCTTCTTCAGAAGGGGCCTCACCACCGCCGTTTTAAAGGCAGCAGGGAAGACACCCAACTGAAGAGAGCAATTCATCATGTATAAAAGCTCAGCCTCAAAAAATCCATAAAGTGTTTTAAAGAGTGAAGAAGGGATTGGATCTAAAAGACATGTGGTGGGTCTCACTGTGGAGAAAACCTTCTGAAAGTTCTCAGCATTAACCAGGACAAAGCTGTCCAGTGTCTCCTCAGGTACAATCGAGCCCTCAGATGTGTTTAAAATCATATCGCGATTAGATAAAATATCAGATCTGATGGCGCTGATCTTTCCCCTGAAGTGGTCTGCAAACTGCTCACAGAGCGAGTCTGTGAGCTTCTTTTGGAGCTTTTAAAATCAGGGTTAAATAAATGATCTATGGTGGAAAAGAGGACCTTGGGATTATTTTTGTTAATACTGATTATTTTGGCAAAGTATGAATTTCTTGACTTCCTTAATGTATTATTGTACATTTTAAGTTGCTCGGAAAATATTTGATGGTTGATAGTATTTTTATTTTTCCTCCATCTCCTTTCTGCTGCCCTGCAATTTCTTTTGAGTTTTTTGACTTCTTCGTTTCTCCAGGGTGATACATGTTTTACGTTAATCTTTTTGGTGGTGAGTGGAGCAACGGAGTCAAGGCTTTTCTTCAGTTTGCTGTTGAAATAACTAAAAATCAAATCGCAGGGTGCAGGTAAAATCACAGGGGGGCATTCGTCTAAAACCCTGGTAAAATTTGCAGCCACTTCAGAGGTTAGATAGCGCCTCCTCACAGTTCGCACTGAGGTCTCCCGCTGAATAAAACCGGTGATGTTAAAAAACAGATGGTGGGATACTGAATATTCAAATTAAAGTTAGAAACACTTGCTTAAAAATATTCTGATGGCAGGGGTGGGTGCCAAAGCCTGAAGACCCCCAGCACCCACCCTGCAAACCCACTGATCACAAATAATGTGGTAACAGAATATAGAATTTATTATTAAGCCGTTTATGAATATGGTGAATTTATAAATTAACAATCCATTCGGGGGATATTAGACAGATTCAGATACTGATCTATATCAGATCTCTCTCTCTCTCTCTCTCTCTTGCTCTCTCTCTCTCTCTCTCTTGCTCTCTCTCTCTCTCGCTCTCTCTCTCTCTCTCTCTCTCTCTCTCTATATATATATATATATATATATATATATATATATATCATAATGATAATACTAGTTACTGTGAACTTTACAAACCAGCCAGCAGTATGTAAAGTCAAATTATAAAATAATATAAGTAAATAATAATTGCACATGTGATCTGAGTACTTGTTTATCACTGCGCAATTTATTATTATATGTGTCAAGCCAAATAAATGACAGGGAGAGAGAGAGACGTTAGAACACGCAGTACAACCAAAGGGGGGGCAACTGTAGGGATGCGCATGCGCACACAGATCGCGCGAGCCTTGAACTTTCTAACGGAAAGAAAACTTTCTCTCGGACGTTGCCAGTGGATAACAGTCTTCAGTACCTGCTGGTCTTTAAAGGATTCTGGATTCCTGGACTGTTGGAAAAGGTAAAACATTTTCATAAAACCTTTTTATTGTTTTGTTTTTGTTACTCGTCATTGTAGCTTGCTGTTAATGTTGTGCTAACAGTAATGGTTAGATACGTTAGCCTTTGACGTTAACGCAGTTTAGTATCTGGTATAAAGAACTGTTTTCCTAACAAAACCACTGTTACAATTAAGTGAAGGTGCTCCCAATTAATTTGGCCTGTAAAATATGTGGCTATATTGCATGCTGCGTACATAAACTAATGTCAGCTAGACAGATATTAAAATTAATAATATGGTTAAAGTCACCAAAATGGCGCCTGAAGCCTGTTGTGTGAGCTCTGTGTCTGGTCTAGAAACTCAGAAATTCAGTAGCCTGTACTTTGAATTGTGGAGTAGCTGTATAAAATACAGCAATGCATAAGTGTTTTGAATAAACAGAAATGTGACACATGAGAAGTTGTCTTTGACTGTTACTGTATAACTTATTTTCAGAGTAGTTGACAAATTATGCTCCAGTCATTTGATGTTACCAAGATAATGTCCGTTTTTATTATAGTTAAATTTTTTTTATGTACATTTCATTTATCCAACATCATATATTAGGCAAAAAAGAGGTCATTATACTAACAAGACCAGATAATCGAAAGCATAAAATAATCAATATTTATCTGAAGAAGGCTTAAAAGTTAGAATAAACGGTGGTATAGTGGTTAGCGCTGCTGCCTCACAGCTAGAAAGACTCTGTTCAATTCCCGGGGTCAACCGGGTGCCTTTTTGTGTGGAGTTTGCATGTTCTCCCTGTTTCTGTGTGGGTTTCCACCCACAATCCAAACATACATATCTGAATGACAACCCTGCCATGGACTGGCAACCTGTCCAGGGTCTACCCCGCCTAAAAAAAACAGCTGGGATAGGCTCCAGCACCCCTCCGATCCTTATGATGATAAAGCGGCTTGGAAAATGAATGAACAAAAAATAAATAAATAAGTTTTTGATGTCACAGAATAAAACAATGTAATGGAATTTTGTTTTGTTTTAACAGATCATGGCTCAGCAGTGGACTGCTGGAGAAGTATCTCTTTGGCTTGGGGAAAATGAATTGGCAGATTATCAACAGGTCTTTGTAGGTGAGCATTTCTATGGATGTGCCATATCAGTGTCCACAGTGCTCCACAAGAAAACCAACATATGAAAAACTGCTGAAACATCAACAGATATACCATGAAAGTGAATGTGGATTCTTCATTGTCTGCAGACTAGAAGACTGTCCCAGAAAGTTTTTGTCTGTGAAATCTTTGAAAAATCACACAAGGAAGAAACATAAATATCAGAAACAAGGATTAGAGTCTGCCCCAGACTGTGACCCTGTCATCCAGGAAACTGTTGAATTTCCCCAATCATCTGAACGAACTCTGAGTGAACTTGTAGAGAACTTTACAGAGACTGTGAGAAAACAACTGGCATTGTTTTCCTTGAATCTTCAAGAGAAAAGTATTGTAAATAGAAAAGTTCAAACATTTGTTCTTATTGAAGTAGAGTCACTTTTCAAGTATTTTATTGAAAACTATAGGGAGATATTTTCTAAATGTTTGCAGACTCTTAATTTTGATATATCAAGTTTTCATTATATTGATGACAATAGTTTGGTAGAACATTGCTTCAGTGCAGTCAGCAACACATATCAACTAGACAGATACTGTGTTGAGAAATTAAACTTGATTGAACCTGTTGAATGTATCCTGGGGATAGATCCTTTTACTGGGAAACAGGACACTTTTCAGTATATGTCACTTCTAAAAGTCTTAGAATTAATATGTAATGATCCTAACATTTTAAGACAAATTTTTAGGCCAGAATCCCGTGCTCCTGAAACCTTAACAGATTTTAGTGATGGGAAAATTTACAAAGAAAGTGATTTTTTTAACACAGACAACCCACATTTGAGAATTCAGTTGTACAGTGATGAATTTGAAGTTGCTAATCCATTAGGATCAAAGAAACGTCTACATAAAGTGTCTGCATTTTATTTTACTTTGGGAAATATTCCACCAAAAGACAGATCTGTTTTAAGACATATTCATCTGTTGATACTTGTCAAACATAGATTGGTGAAAACATATGGATTTGAGAAAATATTAGAACCATTAATTTGTGACCTACAGGTTTTGCAAGAACGTGGATTACGATTAAAATTTGAAGACAGACAGTACTGCATCAAAGGTGGTCTGGCCACAATATCTGCAGACAACCTAACCTCTCACACACTTGCAGGTTTTAGCTGCTCATTCAGTAATGGTAGAATATGCAGGTTTTGTATGTGTCATTACAAGGACCTGTCTAGGATCATTAGTGAGGGAGATTGTGTTCTTAGAACAAAGACTGTTCATGCATATGTAGCCCAGATGGAAAAATATCATACTTATTCTCTTTATATTAACTGTCCACATCAACAAGCGTCGTATTTCCTATGACCATTGAATGCACCTCTCAGTTCACCCCACGTGAGGGCACCTAGCTCAGCAACCAATCAGAGCCTACCCAGGCCGCATTGACCCTGTCAGCCAGGAAGTGAGGTGGAGGTGCATGGTGTCCCGGGTTTTTCTTATCTCAGCAAGAGGAGTGGAGGCATCTGCTACTCAAACCGAGAAATCCACAGACAAAAGAGAGGAAAACTCAGGATTGAGAGGAAGGAAAACCAGCCTACTTACCTGCTGGAAGTCCGGAGTCGAGTGGCTGGATGAAGGAGAGAGGCAACGTCGGTAAGACGAGTGTTGTTCTGATGGAAAAAACTTGTAGAGACTTACCGTCGCGATCATGCTAATGCTAGCTCGGTGTCTCACAGGCTAACCACTCACCTTTCATCCGGAGAGCTGCTGCAATTCCAACGCCAGTGTGTGTTGGGCTTTTGTGAAACAGAGCAACGGTGAGCAACATGTTCTTAGCTGCTCTAAAGCTAAATTTTGTCAGTTCACTGTGAGTTTAAAGTAATCTAGAGGGTAATTTTTAGTGCATTTCTCTCTCACGAATAGGCCTATAGTGTGGAGAAATTAAGCACACTGCTTTAATGCCTCTGAACTGAACTCATATGTATATTTTGTTGCTTATTTGCACATAGTTCTGAATTTGTTATGGTGTATTGTATTTTGAGTGTCAATGGTTACTTACCATAAGTATTGTTTAATTAATGTTTACATGAATAGAGAAATATTTGAGCAACTTAGATGTTTAGTTCTCATATTTGATATGCTTGAAAATTGAATGTTGTACAACAGAACTGTGAGATTTGATAAGATTTAAGATGTGATGCAATGAATATGAGGTGATGCAATATTTTGATTTTGTATTTTAACCTTAAACAATGCATCTGAAACAGACTGATTAGAATGTACATTTTATGACCTGGATTATAGGTCAGGTTTTTTGGAGAGGACGGAAAAGTCCAAGGACCAGGACGATATTCTGGTTGTGATAGATGGCGAGCCAACCACTTTGAGGACGATCTACCCCAAAGAAGATACACACCACACACTCATACATTCCAGTTACATTCACAAGGACCTTTGAAGTTGGCTATCGCCAGCTTAACTCGAAATTCTTAAAGGGCCCCAACGAGTACTTTTATTTTGTTGAGTGTGCACACTATTTATTTTATTTTATACTTTATCTGTACAAATTGGACAAATACCTGTTATACTTTGTAACAATACAAGAGTGGCTACTCAAAAGTTAACATTGTGTCCAGGTCATTATTGCTGCTCAATACTTTGGCTCCATACGAATTTGGTGTCTTCTGATTCTGGCCAGGGTCTTATTACGAGCCCAAGTAATTATTGCGCTGTAATTCACCTTTATACCTTAAAGTTGGTTACAGAAGTGGCGAGCCAGCCAGGAGCCAATTGATTTGAGCATCAATATTGAGGCAATGACCAGCATGGATTTCATACAAAAGTCTGGTGTCAAAATACCTAATGTGGTTGTTGTCGCTGGGATAACACAGGTATCTGAGAAAGATGAACAGGTCATTGACTTTCTGAAACAGTATGGTAAAATCACAAGAGTCCTTTTTGTTGATGATTCACTGTCCAACTTCTACCAAAACCTGATCGTAGAATACTCTAGCAGTTCAGCCTTAGAAGGTTTAGAACCTCGTTTACCATACACATACACAGCACAAGCTGATCCCAGCGTTGTCTATGAAATTAAAACACTCAGTAGCATGTACACTACCACGGTTGGGAGTAATGTTACAAAAACCTACTTGGCGGAACTCAAGGAACTAGCCAAGCTGAGTGGCAAAGACTACGGTGAGGTGCTGAAGGAGATGATGTGTCAGATTGGGGAGGATGTTGAAGCCATGCGACCTACCACTGAAGAACCTTCTCCCACGTATGTCGAGACCACTGTTGTATCTCCGCCCGCTTCTAAAGAGCGACAGTGTCACACCTCACATTCAGATGTTACACCAAGTGATACTGGTGCCACTGATGATGTTCCCCTCACTAATGGAAGGAGAGCAGCGTCCCTCTCAGTAAGTGACTTGAACCCACCTGACATTCAGAAGGTTGTGGTAGAGCATATCGTACGAAGGCAAGATGTTGTCCCACACATCCAGTCCCAGGTGAGACTCCGTTCCTTCTCCGGTAAGGTTCCCAGACCTAACAATGAAACTGATTATGACACATGGCGCACACAAATTGAACTGCTCCAAAATGATCCCAGCATGTCCCCCCTGCAAATATCCAGAAAGATCCATGAGAGCCTGCTCCCACCAGCAGCTGATATAGTTAAGAGTTTGCGGCCTGAGTCACCACCTGTGACTTATTTGCAGCTTCTAGATTCAGCCTTTGGCACTGTAGAAGATGGTGAGGAACTTTTCGCTCAATTCCTGAACACCCTTCAAGATCCAGGTGAGAAGTCATCCACTTACCTTCACCGGCTACAGCTAGCATTAAACAGAGCCACGAAGAGGGGGGGAGTCGCATGTGAAGGAGTGGACAAACATCTACTTAAACAGTTCTGCAGGGGATGTTGGGACAACGACCTACTCAGCGCCCTGCAACTTGAGCAAAAGAAGAGCAGCCCACCCCAATTCTCAGACCTGTTGTTAATGATTCGCTCTGAGGAAGATCGACAGCAAGCAAAAACTAACCGTATGAGAAAACACATTGGCACCACAAAGCAGAGAACTCAGTTACAGTTCCAGGGTGCACATGTTTGTGAACCAGAGGAGAAACATGGGAGTAGCATTGCTGCTATTGAGGATCTGCGAAAGCAGGTGGCGAGTCTGCAAAGTCAACTAACTACATTCATGTCACAGAAAAAAACAAAGTTTGCAAACAGCAAGGACCCTGCAGGGAAGCCGCAGAGTAAGATGTCAAAGCCACATGGTGTAGATGGACGTATGCAAAGACAGACTTCAAAGAGGCAAAGGGGCAGACCCAAGCCCTGGTATTGTTTCAACTGCGGTGAAGATGGACATATCGCTCCATGCTGTGTTGACCCCGCTAACCCCAACCTAGTAGCAGAAAAAAAGAAGCAGTTGGAGGAGAAACAACGCCAGTGGGAAGCGCGAGATTGTACAGATTCACCTTTAAACATCTAACAGTTCCTGTTGTGGGACAAACAGGAGCTGAGGAGAGTCAACAACGTCCCTCAGACGTAAACAATGGTGACAAAATCACAGCTGAGGTTAACAAAGTAAGTACCCCAGCAAAGACTGTCAAAGCACAAACATGTTCTGGCTTAAACCATTCAGAGCAGAACCAATCTTTCCAACTCCCTAAACAGTTGATTGGTACCAGAAGTACAGCTCAAGTGACTGTGAGAGGTGAAGAAGTCAACTGTCTTCTTGACTCAGGCTCCCAAGTTACCACTGTTCCTGAGTCATTTTACCAGCAGCACCTTTCAGAGCAAAAGATCAAGCCACTACATGACCTCTTAGAAGTGGAAGGTGCTAATGGCCAGCTAGTGCCTTACTTTGGCTATATAGAAATGACCATAACTTTTCCAAAGGACTTTATAGGTGTTCCAGTAGATGTAAACACACTTGCTTTAATCGTCCCTGACACTTCACAATCCCTCATGCTCATAGGCACAAACACCCTAGATGTACTGTTCGACATCTACTCAGAGACTGACTTAGCCAATCGTCAACCCCTCCCACATGGCTACAAAGTAGTCTTCAAAATCATTGAGTTGAGACGGAAGCAGACAAGTGACACCCATCAGGGGGTAGTGAAGCTACTTGGCAAGATGCCTCAAGTCATTCCAGCTGGTTCAACTGTAGTGGTGGAGGGAGTCGCCCTTGGCGAGGGCCTTCAGGATGAAAAATCAGTTGTAATTGAGTACCCATCATCGTCCCCCTTGCCCGGTGGCCTGCTACTTAAAGCCGGTCTGGTGGACTTTCCCCAGCGGCGGCCCCACAAGTTGCCAGTTGTTATAAGCAACGAGTCTGACCACGACATTGTCATCCCTGCCAAGTGTACTATTGCAGAGGTTAGTGCTTATCAGACCATCCTATTAAAGGAACACAACAAGACCAAACAGTCAGAACTATCCCAGAGAACTCCAGAGACTCCGTCTTTCCAAGAGCCCACCATAACCTTCAATTTTGGTGACTCCCCAGTTCCATTGGAATGGAAACAGCGCATCACTCAGCAGCTCAGCGGCATGCCTGAGGTGTTTGCACAGCACGACCTGGATTTTGGCCGGACGGACCAGGTGCGACATCATATAAAACTTTCGGATGGCACGCCTTTCAAACTACGTGCCCGGCCAATCCACCCACGGGACATTGAGGCTGTCCGGAAGCACATTCAGGAACTCCTTGATGCAGGAGTTATTAGAGAGTCAGAGTCCCCATTTGCGTCACCCATAGTGGTGGTCCGGAAAAAGAACGGCCAAGTCCGGTTGTGCATCGATTATAGGCGTCTAAACCTTCAGACTATAAAAGATGCGTACAGCCTTCCGAAGCTAGAGGACACATTCTCAGCCCTCAATGGTTCACAGTGGTTCTCTGTTCTTGATCTAAAATCAGGGTACTACCAGATCGAGGTCGAAGAAGCAGACAAACCGAAGACGGCCTTTGTGTGCCCTCTCGGCTTCTGGGAGTTCAACAGAATGCCTCAGGGTGTAACGAACGCCCCCAGCACGTTCCAGCGGTTAATGGAGCGGTGCATGGGGGATATGCATTTGAAGGATGCATTGGTCTTTCTTGATGACGTGATAGTATTCTCCCGAACCCTTGAGGAACACGAAGAAAGACTCATGAAAGTGCTCACTCGTCTAAAAGAGTTTGGGTTAAAGCTGTCACCAGAGAAATGTGTCTTCTTCCAGACTTCAGTCCGTTATCTGGGACATGTGGTCTCCAGAAATGGAGTTCGGACTGACCCTGAGAAGATTTCGGCCCTTAAAACATGGCCTGTCCCACAGACCCTGCGAGAGTTAAAGTCGTTCCTTGGTTTTGCTGGGTATTATAGAAGGTTCGTTAAGGGGTATTCCAGCATTGTGAAACCTCTCCACAACTTAACTTCGGGGTACCCACCTAGCCACAAGAAATCAAAAGTAAACGCAAGACAAAGTGCACATCAGTACCATGACCCAAAAGACCCTTTCGGAGGTCGCTGGACGCCAGCTTGCCAGGAAGCCTTCGAGTCAGTCATCCAAAGTCTCACCACTGCCCCTGTACTTGCCTTCGCTGACCCCCAGAAACCCTATATACTGCACACCGACGCCAGTACCACCGGGCTTGGTGCTGTATTGTATCAGGAGCAAGAGGGACAACTTAGAGTCATAGGCTATGCAAGTAGAGGGCTGTCACGGAGCGAAAATCGCTATCCAGCGCACAAGTTGGAGTTTCTGGCGCTCAAGTGGTCAGTTACAGAAAAGTTCAGCGACTATCTCTACGGCAACCACTTCACTGTTGTAACGGATAGTAATCCGCTGACTTACATTCTGACTTCAGCAAAACTTGACGCAACTAGCTATAGGTGGCTAGCAGCACTGTCCACATTCTCTTTCAAACTCCTCTATCGTCCAGGGAAGCAGAATGGAGATGCGGATGGATTATCACGCAGACCACACGGAGGGCTAGCGGACGACCTGAAATCACAAAAAGAGATTGAACGCATACAACAGTTCACTCAAGATCACCTTTGTGATCCAGACAACATCAATGCTGTAAATCAGTCTGTGGTGAAAGCAATCTGTGAGAGGCAGTTCACCTACAGCGTCAGTCCTGACAATGAAAGAGAGGCAGATGCAGATTGTGTTGCCTTGGTGGAGGTGCTTGCTGTGTCTCCTAGTGCTGTACCTGATAGCTATGGGCAAGAGGAACAGTTTGGAGGTCTGCCAACCATTCCCCATCTAACTGAGGCAGAGCTGGCAGACGAGCAAAGAGCCGATCAGTGTATAAAGCATGTTATTTCTCAGATCGAATATGGGGACACACCACCTCCAACCGTGCGCACACAGCTCCCTGAGCTTCCACTGCTCCTCCGAGAGCTTAACCGTCTTGAGCTCCGCAACAATGTCTTGTACCGGCGACGCCAAGAGAGGTCCCAGAAAACCTACCAGCTTGTACTTCCAGCTGAGCTTCGCAACACAGTTCTCACCAGCCTGCATGACCATATGGGTCACATGGGAGTCGACCGTACACTGGACCTTGTAAGGTCAAGATTTTATTGGCCAAGGATGGCTTTGGACGTGGAAAGGAAAGTGAAGACGTGTGGCAGGTGCGTGCGGAGGAAGGCACGGCCTGAAAGAGCGGCCCCCTTGGTCAACATTAATACGACACGACCTCTTGAACTCTTGTGCATGGACTTCTTGTCCCTGGAAGCTGACAGGAGTGGAACCAAAGATATATTGGTGATCACGGACCACTTCACTAAATTTGCAGTTGCTATCCCAACACCTAATCCAAAGGCCCGCACAGTGGCAAGGTGTCTGTGGGAGAACTTTATGGTACACTATGGCATCCCAGAAAAATTGCATAGTGACCAGGGTCCAGATTTCGAGTCCCGCACAATCAAGGAGCTCTGTCAGGTGGCTGGTATCCACAAGGTGAGGACAACCCCATACCATCCTAGGGGCAATCCTGTGGAACGATTTAATCGTACCTTGCTTGATATGCTGGGAACTCTCCGTGATCAAGATAAGTCCTGTTGGCGTGACCATGTAAGACCCCTGGTCCACGCTTATAACTGCACCAGGAATGAAGTGACTGGTTTCTCCCCGTACGAACTGATGTTCGGACGCCAACCTCGGTTGCCAGTTGACCTTGCATTCAACCTGCCAGTGCAAGAGGAACAACACTCATCTCACTCTGAATATGTGCAAAAACTCAAGTCACGTCTCAAAGAAAGCTACAAGTTAGCTATGGACAAGGCTGCAAAGATGGCTCACAAGAACAAAATGAGGTTTGACAGACATGTAACTGCATCAGACTTGGAAGCTGGAGATCGGGTATTGGTCAGGAATGTCCGTATCCGGGGCAAACATAAGATTTCAGACAAGTGGGAACACACTGTGCATGTAGTGGTGAGAAGGGCAGGCAACCTCCCAGTATATACAGTTAAGCCTGAAAACAAAGATGGTCCCCTAAGAACACTACACCGGGATCTGTTGCTGCCATGTGGCTACCTACCTGTGGAGGAAAGCAGTGAGCATGTACAGAAGCCAGTGTCACGCAGGCCAAGAACCCGTGCAAATCCAGCGCTAGAGGAAGAGAACTCCTCAGACGAAGAAGATGATTTGCTCATTCCTGTTTGGTTGAGTTCCCCAGTCCACACAGTGAGTGAGAGTCCTGTAAATGTTCCTGATATTGACAACCCACCTGTTTTTGACAGCCAATCTGATTTTGGCAACATACCTGATATGCCTAACAGTACTACAGATGATACTGAGTACTTATCTACCAATGGAGTCACACCGACCGAACAAGTGGATGAAATAACCTTAACTGAAACTGACTCACCTGTTGATGACCCAGACGTCCAAGAAAGGCAACTTCCATTTCAGGAGGCTGGCACCAGAGGTGCGAATTCTGAGGAGAGAGTGGAGGAGATAGTCCCAGTGGATACAAGGGAAAACATGGGTACAAATGATTCTGTAAGGAGATCTGAGAGAAACCGTCGTCCGCCACGACGGCTTGACTATACGGAGCTAGGCAATCCTCTGATCACTGCAGCAAAATCATTCTTGCAAGGACTGTCTTCAGCTTGGGCCGATGTCATCAGTGATGGTGAAGAGCCTGCTTCGCCCTCTTCCTTGACCCGTCAAATAATCATCATTTAACTGTCTACCATGCACAGGGACGTGCATGAGTTCAGGAGGGGAGGGTGTAGCCCAGATGGAAAAATATCATACTTATTCTCTTTATATTAACTGTCCACATCAACAAGCGTCGTATTTCCTATGACCATTGAATGCACCTCTCAGTTCACCCCACGTGAGGGCACCTAGCTCAGCAACCAATCAGAGCCTACCCAGGCCGCATTGACCCTGTCAGCCAGGAAGTGAGGTGGAGGTGCATGGTGTCCCGGGTTTTTCTTATCTCAGCAAGAGGAGTGGAGGCATCTGCTACTCAAACCGAGAAATCCACAGACAAAAGAGAGGAAAACTCAGGATTGAGAGGAAGGAAAACCAGCCTACTTACCTGCTGGAAGTCCGGAGTCGAGTGGCTGGATGAAGGAGAGAGGCAACGTCGGTAAGACGAGTGTTGTTCTGATGGAAAAAACTTGTAGAGACTTACCGTCGCGATCATGCTAATGCTAGCTCGGTGTCTCACAGGCTAACCACTCACCTTTCATCCGGAGAGCTGCTGCAATTCCAACGCCAGTGTGTGTTGGGCTTTTGTGAAACAGAGCAACGGTGAGCAACATGTTCTTAGCTGCTCTAAAGCTAAATTTTGTCAGTTCACTGTGAGTTTAAAGTAATCTAGAGGGTAATTTTTAGTGCATTTCTCTCTCACGAATAGGCCTATAGTGTGGAGAAATTAAGCACACTGCTTTAATGCCTCTGAACTGAACTCATATGTATATTTTGTTGCTTATTTGCACATAGTTCTGAATTTGTTATGGTGTATTGTATTTTGAGTGTCAATGGTTACTTACCATAAGTATTGTTTAATTAATGTTTACATGAATAGAGAAATATTTGAGCAACTTAGATGTTTAGTTCTCATATTTGATATGCTTGAAAATTGAATGTTGTACAACAGAACTGTGAGATTTGATAAGATTTAAGATGTGATGCAATGAATATGAGGTGATGCAATATTTTGATTTTGTATTTTAACCTTAAACAATGCATCTGAAACAGACTGATTAGAATGTACATTTTATGACCTGGATTATAGGTCAGGTTTTTTGGAGAGGACGGAAAAGTCCAAGGACCAGGACGATATTCTGGTTGTGATAGATGGCGAGCCAACCACTTTGAGGACGATCTACCCCAAAGAAGATACACACCACACACTCATACATTCCAGTTACATTCACAAGGACCTTTGAAGTTGGCTATCGCCAGCTTAACTCGAAATTCTTAAAGGGCCCCAACGAGTACTTTTATTTTGTTGAGTGTGCACACTATTTATTTTATTTTATACTTTATCTGTACAAATTGGACAAATACCTGTTATACTTTGTAACAATACAAGAGTGGCTACTCAAAAGTTAACATTGTGTCCAGGTCATTATTGCTGCTCAATACTTTGGCTCCATACGAATTTGGTGTCTTCTGATTCTGGCCAGGGTCTTATTACGAGCCCAAGTAATTATTGCGCTGTAATTCACCTTTATACCTTAAAGTTGGTTACACATACCATCTGCAATGTGTTGAAGATGACCCCCACTGTAGGTCAGTGTATGGTGTAACTGGCCCATGTGCCTTCAACAAGCTGTCATATTTTGATACCACAAATGCATTCCCACCTGATGTAATGCATGATTTTCTTGAGGGGGTCATTCCTCTTGTTTTGAAGTCTGTTGTAAAAGCCTTGCACGAGGACAAAACCGTTACTATCCAAGAGGTGAATGACAGCATAAGGACTTTTAGTTTTGGACAGAATGACTGCACCTCCAAACCTGCTCTAATATCTGAGAAGGTAGCACTGGATGGAAATATCTCTGGAACTGCTGTTGAGAAATGGACATTATTTAGGACTCTGCCTTTCGTCATAGGCTCCAGGATTGAAAAGGGTAACAAGTTTTGGCAGCTTTATCTTTTGGTTCGAGAAATAGGAGAGATTATTCTTGCTCCAACCATCAGCACTGACTGGATTAGTAATCTACATGAACTGATCACTTACTTTTTGACAGATTTCATCAATCTGTTTCCTGGTGTGTTTACACCCAAGCTGCATTTTCTGCTACATTATCCTCAGCTCATCCTTGATTATGGGTCACTCCGCTCTCATTGGTGCATGAGGTTTGAAGCCAGACATCAATATTTCAAGACAGTAGCAAGAATCACCAATAACTATATTAATATTTGTCAGACTTTGGCAAAGAGGAATCAGCTTCGTCAATGCTGGGAGTGGCAGCCTGAACGGATCATCAGGAGCGATCATACACAAGCAGCAGTTAATAACTTATCACTTCAAGAACTTCCAGTGAACTTGCAGATTTGTTTGCAAAACTTGGAGACAGCCGTTACTGTGGATGAGAAACTCTGGACAAGTAAATGCATCATTTTAAACTCTGTAAAATATGCAGTTGGAGATTTCTTCATTTTGGAACTTGTGCATGCAGAGCAAATTCCACTGTTTGTGAAAATAGTCCTGATTGTGTATATCAGGGCCAACTGGTTTCTTGTTGGAAGACTTTTCACAACACTGGAGTTTATAAGACACCTTCAATCATACCACATCAGAGAGACTGATGATCTGTTGATATTCAAGCCTGGGGATGAGGTAGACTTTCATGCTTTGGACGCATACAGATGTGATGGTCAAGACTTCATTACACTGATCCACCGACCTTTTAAGGCAGTCCATACCAAAGTTAGGTAAGATACATCCTAAACCATGACTTTTTAGTTAGGAGTTGTCAACCACTGTTAAAATGATTTTAACCACTTTTTGGCTATTCCACAGGTCTGTCATCATCTATAGTCACTAATGAACTCATAGCTGTTTTTTTAGTAATGTTTTATAATATTTTTATTCTTTATCTTCGACATGCTCATTTCTGTTTTGATCGTGTCTTATTGTTTTTCTGTGCCACAGACAATGAAATCGATGGATCGACACTTCTGCAGATGACTGAAAGAATGAGTGAGCGTCTTTTTCCAAAAGTGAAAGACCAAGTGAAATTTTTGTCTGCTGTAGAGAAGCTGAAAGAGTGAGTCTTAAGTTGACTGGTTGATTCACTGAATTGTACATTCATACAATCCAGTGTTTCCCCTCCCCTAGGTTTATGGTGTTGGAGGGTGGGGGGCAAGGGGTTGACGCAAGCCCTGTTCTGTTTCTCCAGCGTTGATGTGCATCACACACCCATTTACTTTCAAATTGAAATGTCACAGCCACTCTTACTCTCTGTTATGATTCTGTTTCTGTAGTTCAGCAGCTGTTATTGTACGTTTTAAATATGCGGATATTCCTGATGCAGGACACAAGGACACGTATATTCATGTCTTGTAACAAACTCTAAACATACTTCTTACTTCTTCTTGCAGTGGAAGGCAACACAAAGAAAAGCATACTGTGTCAGCACTCCAACCTATGTTTAACTGCAAAGTGCAGTTTCCTCCAGCTGTGCTCACTGCGTTGACCAATAAAGATGCAGCACTAAAGTCACCCACCAAGAACAGACTCAAAAACATGCTTATTCAAGCACTGTTTGACCACTTGAGTAATGAGACAATGTAAGTCTATATATAATTAAGATTTGATCCATTTAAAATACAGTATGTACATCAGAATTTAAGTTCATCATTCAAAATTTGCAGGTATCCCTCTCATGTGCAGTATGTAGACCTTCTGAGGACTGTCCTTCTGAGTTTTCCTTTTTTGAAGGAGAGTTATGGCTCTGGATATGTAAGTATTCCTGAAAAGCAAACATTGATACAATTGTCCAACAAATTGTCTTTGAATTGCCCAATTATTGGCTAATGAGTGTAACATGCTAACATTTTCATTGCTACATATTCAGAGGTTATCTGTTCCCTTGTGGCCACTACAATACAAGTATTAGTATTGTGATTTTTGAGGCAGATGTCGTGCAGTATGGTCAAACAATAAATAAAATATCAATTGCTCTTTTAAATTAATTGTTTCATTTCTCTGTGAATTCTCAAGTGAATGGTGTGAAATTCAGCATTATATTAGCTCTGTTTGCCTTTGTATCAGGATAGTGTAGTTTTTGTATTTAAAAAATTAAATTTGAAAATAGGGCAGGGATAGCTCAGTAGGTAGTGTGGTTATCCCATGATCGGAAGGTCGGGGGTTTGAATCAACTGAACGGCTACCCTGAGGTACCCTTGAGCAAGGTACCGTCCCTACACACTGCTCCCCAGGCGCCTGATTAGTGGCTGCCCACTGCTTCACTGAGTGAATGGGTTAAATGCAAAGAGAGAAATTTCCCTGTGGGGATCAATAAAGTATACATTATTATTAAAAGGTAGAGGTATTAACATATAGACTGAAAGATCATGACGAGTATGCTTGTAGGACATATTGCCATTAATACTTTATCTACCTTTTATAGTGTATTTAGCCAATCTAAAGTGCTCCAAACCTTTATATCATGTGTTCGATCAACTCCTAAGAGTTAAAGAAGAGATCTGTAAATAGGAACTAATTAGGTTATGACATGATTACAGCAAACCTACCAGCTTTATGTCACTCAAAGTTTTCTGGTAAATGTCTTGCATAAAGGGAGGACCTAGTTGCACCTATTTATGAATAATTAGTTACATTTTTATCGTTTGTAGGATGCTCTGCATGAGTCTCTCAGGAACAAGTTTAAAAAGGAAAGAAGACCACTAGTAGACGTAGAGGAAATTGAAAAAATGAGACAGAAATACTCAGTTCCAAATTCAGGAAGAAAAAGATCATCAGATATCCAGCCCTGTATCCTTTTGAAAAAAACCAAGGCAAGTTAAATATGCTCAATGTTTGTTTGCCATTTTAAATTGTACATAAAAGTTAAAAGTATTGTTTGTTTGTTTTTTCTCTCAATATTTGCTAAACTTTTTAATAACCAGGATATCAATCCTCTTGACGATGGGGAGGATGAAAGGAGCACCGACCAACATGTATCAGTGATTAAGCAAGAGTGCCAAAAAACTAGGCCAAATGTGGATGTCATTCAAACGCACCTCAGGAAAATACAGAAGTACAGAACACACTACATTCTTCAGCATACTACTGAAGAGGTTCTACGAGAATTCCCATGTCTCACTATCCCTGTTGTGGTGAGTGTTTTATCAAAAACTGCAGCAAAAAACAACAATAACAATAGTGCACAGCAAAAACACGAATATGTACTGATGTGCTGCACATTTATACAGACTTCTAATAATCATGTACCTACAGGACAGGCAAAGTGACTGACTCAGCAGATTTCATGAGTAATAAAAGTACACTAACAGAACACTAACAGAAATTGCCACATTGACTATGTCTTTCTCTTTGGTTTTATTTTCATGCTACAGGATAATTTTGGACTAATCTGATGCCAATGATAGTTTTTTGGGAAGAATAGTCTAAACATCCCTTTTGCACAGCAATGTGTACTTGAGAATTAAAGTAAACAAATGCAAAATTATAATTTCTTCTCTAATGATAATTGATGTGTGAAATAATGATTGTTCTGGTTTGCTATATAATGGTATATATTATGGTACAAAGCTAATATGTATATGTTTATCCTTTATTTTAGCTTCTTGAAGAGGCTTCCATGTTACTTAAAACTGATGTGGACAAAAAAGTAATCCGAGGATTCAGTAAGTTGGCAGCGAAGCTTGTGTCAATAGCCCCAAACAGCAACCTTAAAAGCCTCTGCTTAAAATCTGTTGATGAGAGCCAGACAGACACTGAAAGAAAAGGTGAGGGCACTTGGCAATAATGAGCAAAAACATTTTTAACTCCTATCTCAGATACCACTTTTTAAGGTTTCACATACAGCACATTAGTAAACACAGTGTCCCTTACAACAGCGGTCCCCAACCCCCGGGCCTCGGACTGGTACCGGTCCGTGAGTCGTTTGGTACCGGGCCGCGAGAGTTGAGGCTCAGGTGTGAAATGTATAGTTTTTCAGGGTTTTTATCAGTTTTCAGCGTTATTTTGTTATCGTTTTTATCGTTTACTCGGTTTTCCTGGGTCTTTTCACGTGTGTTATGAATAAATTTTCTTTTTTTCGGTACCGGTACTAGTTTTATTTTGTTGTATTTATCCGCGACACCTTAAAGGCCAGTCCATGAAAATATTGTCAGGCATAAACCGGTCCGTGGCGCAAAAAAGGTTGGGGACCGCTGCTTTACAATATCCACAGACTGACATTTCTCCTGTCTCGTCTCTGCAATGATGTACTTTAAGATTTAACTGATATACCCTCGATGCTATATGTAGCATCGTTACATATGTAGAGTCGTTACTATACAGTTCCACCAGTTCTTTGAAGGAGAGTAGGTGTGGATTTCATCAAAAAAACGATTAATTACACCATTATTCGAATAAGTCAAGGAAATACTCTATGAAGATTTTCAGTCATTCACACAATGTTTATCCCAAAAAATGTTCAGTGGCAGCTAGACTTGCTTTGCAAGTTCTTTAGGACTCAAATTATTTAAAGCTAGCAACTTACAGAACTGAACAACATTCTGGGGGTTTTGTATAAATGCTTAACATTTACACTGAATTACACTGAAAAGTTAATTAGGTATACATTTACTGCACTAATGCTTATGTTCTGCAAGACATTCAACTCCTGATAAAGGCACTCATATGGCCTTTACACCTTTGTATTAACAAAATTGGCCAGAAAATACTTACATATTTCTCTTTATTTTTCAGGTCAGATGGTAAACACAGCTGTTCTTCTCCTGCCATCTATTTTCAAAGAAAATGCCTCTCATCTCTTCGTCATAAATAAGGTAAATTTATATATTTTTTGGTATGGTGAGAGGGGGGGGGGTCTTGAACAAATCCAGTATTTTACAGGAGTTTTATACTTTCATTGGGACAGCTGTTGTTTATACTTATTTAAACTATACTCCTCATTTCAAGAATTTAATTTCTGTTTCAGGATCCACACAGCCCGATACCTACAATCGTACTCAGCAGCAGTGACGGCAAGCCCTTGAGTGATTCAACTGAGGTCAATGTCCAGATGGATGGACAAAAAAGGATTCTGGACAGTGGGGAAATGGACATTTCATTGGCGATGGGTATTGTCTTCTCCCTGTACCATGTCTACAATGTTGCCTATCCAAGTGAACTAAAAAAGACATTTTGCTTTTTGGAGGCATTTGTTCTCAACTTGGGAACTCTGACTACACCTGTACCAGTAGCTGTGCAAAGAGTGGCAAATGCATTAAATATCTCATAGATTGCCAGCATAGTGCAGGTGAGAGACTGAAATTATCCCAGTGTGGACTAACAAAGGACCATGAGTCTCACATTAAACTTAACTTACATAACTTAAGGCTGCAGTTCATTGATAATTTAAATAAAAAGATTGTTCTTGAAATAGTTTTACTGAAAATGCAAACATGCTGATGAAAATGTGTTGTTTAATTGTCTGTTATGAAAGTATTGCTATTTCTAATGTAAAAATTGTTGTTTTATCTATAGTATAATATTTATATGTATTTATAGTAAAGATATTTAATTATTACTGTTTAAATGACTTATATGCTATTATTAGTAGTGGTGTTGTGCTTAGCATTAAAATGTCTTTTTCTGTAATACAAAGTGCCAATAAACCATTAATATATGTGCTTGTATTTATTTTACCCTACTCAAATTCAATTTATGATACATTTTATTTTGAAAGATTTAAAATGGTTCTTTAAAGAACCACTCAAAAAAGGTTCTTTAAAATGGTTCTTTTAAAGAACCATTTGAAGGATCTTTTTAAAAATGGTTCTTTGAAGAACCATTTCTTTCAGTGGTTCATTGAAGAACCTTCAAAGGTGCCCCAAAGAACCATCAAGAAATGGTTCTTTGGGGCACCTTTGAAGGTTCTTCAATGAACCACTGAAAGAAATGGTTCTTCAAAGAACTTTTGTTTGAAAGGTTCTTTGTGGCACCAAAAAAGGTTCTTCTATGGCATCAGTCTAAAGAACCACTTTTAATTCCAGTTGGCACCTTTATTTTTCTGAGTGTGGGTGATGACCAGGTCCAGAGTGTGTCCTCTGTTGTGAGTCGGCTGCGTGACGTGCTGGGTAAAATCCAAACAGTGAAGAATGTTTAAGAATTCTTTTGTTGCAGGGTCAGAAGGATTATCTATGTGCAGGTTAAAATCACCGGTTAAAATTATCATATTATAGTTTGAATGTATGTTTGTTAAAAATTCAGAGAATTCCTTGATAAAAGCAGCGCTGTCTTTAGGTGGTCTGTAAACTGTGACAGATAAAACTGGAGGGCTGCTGAAAACAATAGCATGGAATTCAAAAGTGGTAAAATGATCAAATAAAATTTGTTTGGTGGTGAGTGTGTTGTTGGCTAAAGATGCAGTCCCACCACCTCTCTTACCACTTCTAATAGAAAAAGAGAAATTAAAATTTGGTGGGGAGGCCTCAGTGAGAACAACTGGTGCATCCGAGCCCAGCCATGTTTCAGTTAAAAATAAACAGTCAAGTTTATTATCTAAAATTAAATCATTAATAATAAAAGACTTGTTCAACAGAGAGCGGACATTTAAAAGTGCCATACTGATTGAGACTGGTGGATTTTTGACAATAGAGTTGAATGGATGTTGATATTTTTGAAGAGGCCGGAGGTTATTAATATTTTTGGAGTTACTGGATTTATGATAATTCTGTTGCTCTCTGTTTGTGATTATGACGGGTATTGTGTTGACTGTGGGAGAGAAAGGTCCTAGTCCAGAGTTTTGTGTATTACTGTTAAAAGTGGAACAAATATAGGAGCTGGGACCAGGGGAACATCAGTCAGTGGCAGACGGATCAGCAGGTAATGTCAGTTTGGGGTAGTGACAGGGCGATGTGCGGGAGTGCTGTACGCCAAATGCCAAATTGGCGGACAGCAAACGGCGTCCACAGGCGTTGAGGTGGAGCCCGTCTGCCCCAAAAAGATGCCTCCTCTCCCAGAAGGCATCAAAGTTGTTAATAAAACCCACGCCGTGGGAGACACAGGCGGAGGAAAGCCAGGTGTTAAGGCTGAGCAGCCGGCTGAAACGGCCTATCCCTCTGCCACAGGTGGGGGTGGGCCCAGAGATAAAAGCACTCACCTGCAGCTGACCAAGGAGGCTGAAGAGTTGGAGGAAGTCCAACTTCAGCAGCTCAGATTGCTGTTTGGGGATGTCATTGGTGCCGATGTGGATGATGAGCCGGTTAACCTGTGGGTGGGATGCCAGAATGTTGGGAATTCTGTCCACTATGTCAACAACAGTGGCTCCCGGGAATGACAGCGTGAGCGCCCCCCTCATCCGCACGTTCCTGACGATGGAATCCCCGAGGACCAGCGTGGAGAGAGGAGGTGCCACTGGGGGCTGTTGGCCATCTGAGATGCCCGCGCCGCGACGCCAGGGGTGTTCAGATGGAGATGCGCCAGCCGTGGGTCCTCTTCTCCGAGGAGCCGGGGTAAAGCACAGCTCTCCGCGGTGAGTTTGCACCACAGCGTCGGGTTGCCCGCCGCGGCTCCGGGGGCGTAGTGGTGGAGATGGCGCAGACCTCTGCGACACAGCAGGATGGCGAGGGCTAGCAGTCAGAGGAGTCAAAGGACTTCTTTAAGTTGCTTGAAGACGTTTCACCTCTCAACCGAGAAGCTTCTTCAGTTCTAAGGGTCAAATGGTGGAGAGTCCCAGATTTAAACCCAGTGGGAGTTTCGCTCCAAAGAGGGACAAAGGACCCCCTGATGATCCTCTACCTAATCACAGCCGAGATGTGAAAATGGGTGTGGGTCCCAATCAGCCAGGGTTTCGGTTGAGCTCATTGTGAAACCTGGCCCCACCCTATCATGTGATTTCCTGAGGTCAGGTGGCCCAGGATGTGAGTGGGCATTAAGGCATCTGGGGAGGGAACTCAAAACTGGATTATAGATGGCAGACAGTTGGTGTCGTAAACCACCGCCTCTGTTCAAAGATGGTCACAGTGGACATAAATGGCTTCTTTCACTCCTCTTTCAAACCATCTGTCCTCTTTGTCCAAAATGTGAACATTGGCATCCTCGAGGATAGATGGTTTGAAAGAGGAGTGAAAGAAGCCACCTTCACAGACATAAAGCGCTACACAAATACAGGCCACTTACCATTTACATGCACTTATGGACACACTTATGTTCGAAAATTGTGTTTGTTATTGAAAAATCTGTCCAGTAACAGAACACCACTCTGCCTCAAATCAGGCAGGCTGTTCATTCCAATCACTTCCCTCCAGGATCTTGCCACTGTTGCAAATATGACGTCTCCCAGTAGGACACCTGAGTCCCCAGGTGAATAATCCACAAATACCTCACCCAGGGACTCCAAGAAGATTGGGTACTCTGAATTATCATTGGACACTTAAGTGCAGATGACAATCAGGACCTGTTCCCCAACCTGAAAGCACAAGGAACTTCTTCCTACTTGTCCACCAGGAAAAAATGTACAGACAGAAACCTGAGGTGATACCAAGATACCCACTCCAGCCTGCCACCTCTCACTTAGGGCAACTCCAGACTGGGACAAAATCCAGCCCCTCTCTAGCAGTCTGGTTCTAGAACCCAAGCTGTGCATTAAGGTGAGCCCAAATATATCTAGCTGGTACCACTCAACCTCACGCACTAACTCAGGCTCTTACCCTGCCAGAGAGGTGACATTCCATGTCCCATTTGCTAAGTCATAGTAATCGGGTACCCTTATCCCATGTGGAGTGAACTGTTCCTTTGATTTCATACTCATATGGGGTCTTTTGTCTCGCTATTTGTCTGGTCCCTCAACCAGGACCAATTTGCCATGGGAGACCCTTGCTCCCTGGTACAACATAGCGCCTAGGATACCTGGGACACACAAAACCCTCCACCGTGATAAGGTAGAAATTCAGGGAGGAGAACACATGTTTTTTCTCTTTTACCTTTCATTTAGTTTTGGCAATGAATTCATTATGTAAATCTCTAAACTATGAAAAATAAACAGCATGTCACACAGTTTGTGTTTCCATTCTGCTGTTATCGTTGTGTGCTGTACTGCATGGGGATGCTGCACTCACTCAGAGGTCAGAGGTCATGTACAGTAACCACACTGACACCAAGAGGAGAAAAACAGCTGGCAGCAAAAGCAGGGAGGTGTCCATTTCAGCTTAACAGAAGAGGAATATAAAGATAGTGAAGGTCACAGTTTGAATCGGTCATATTTCATTCAATATAGTCGTGTACTGACAGATCCAGGATCAGTCCAAATCATCATCAGTAACGTATGGATTGAAGTATATTTGTGAAAATGTTGGACTGTTCCTTTATCAGTGTCTAACAGTATGTGTATGAGAGCCATGTAATGTCCATGTGTGCATGCTGACTGTGCTGCTCTGACCCCCCTCCTCCTTTCAGGGTGGAGCCTGCTGGAGTCCGATGGTTGAGACCAGGTCTGAGGAAGTGTAAGTGTGTTTTTAATGGGATTCATGAAAACAAAGCAGCACACATTCAACCATCTTCATCATGTCAGGAGTCATCATCAAAGTGTCAATCAATGAACAGATGATGGATCAATAACTGCAGCTGGATTGTGTTTGTTCTCTCCATCAGATTCCTGTCAACTCACAATCGACACAAACACCATAGGCAGAAAACTTAAAATGTCCAACAACAACAGGAAGGTGACACGTGAAGGATATCAGTCATATCCTGATCATCCAGACAGATTTAATATCTATTCTCAGCTGCTGTGTAGAAATGGTCTGACTGGTCGCTGTTACTGGGAGGTCGAGTGGAGAGGAGACATTTATATATCAGTGAGTTACAGAAGCATCAGAAGGAAAGGACGCAGTGATGAGTGTGAGTTTTGGAGAGAACAATCATTCCTGGAGTCTGTACTGCACTGAGGATGGTCCTGTTCGTGTCTGGCACAATAAGAGATCAACATCCTCCTCCTCCTCCTCCTCCTCTGTCTCTAACAGAGCAGCAGTGTATGTGGACTGTCCTGCTGGCACTCTGTCCTTCTACAGAGTCTCCTCTGACACTCTGATCCACCTCCACACCTTCAACACCACATTCACTCAAACTCTTTATCCTGGGTTTAGGTTCCGGTCTCGTGGTTCCTCAGTGTCCCTGTGCTGAGTGGAGTGTAAAGAGTGTCTCCTGTTAGAGAAACACTCTGACTGTTGAACAGATAGTTCAGTCTGTACATGTCTGTCTCTTTCACTCAGAAACACGTTTTCAGATTCATAGATTCAATCAGTTGATGTTTGAAACTCTTCTAAATGATTCCTTGTAAACTTCTTCCTCTTCAGTCCTTTAAAGATGGAAGCTCCCATTATTCCAGGATCCCCATGTTGTTTTTCTGTCTTTTTCCAGTCAAAGCTTCACATTGAATCTCAGTGTGTTGTGTTTCTCTGAAGCTCAGTTCACAACCAGCTCCTCTGCATTTTCAACAAGTCTGAGCTCATTAAAATGAATCCAAATGTTTGATTTCTCTTTCCTAATGGGATGTTTCCAAACTTTCCACATGCTCTTACTGTTTCACTCATTGTTGGAAGCTCATCATTTGAAAATGTTTCAGCCATAGAAGCTGAAAATACTGTCTCGATAGTTTTGAATGCAGTTCTAACCAGTGTGCTGGGTTTTTAAAAATCCGTGGCTGCTGCCTGATGTTGGGCCCACAGAGGAAGACGACTCACTCGCTCTTCTTCACTTCCTCCTTAAACATGTGGAAGGAGAGCAAAGTGCTGCCAGACTCTTATTTCTGACAGGAACAGAAGAAACCACAGCAAACTGTTCCAGTTCTTCATCTTCATCACAATCTATTTATTTCTGATGGTGTCTTCAGTCTGAGGTTTGAAGTTTCCATGTCTGTGTGATGTGTGAAGGCTGCTGGTTAAACTGGGACTCACTGTTTAAAGCACTGAGTGCTCATAGAGAGATGCTCCATGAGTCCCAGTACAGACTACAAACATGGTGGAAACTTAGCTTTGATATCCACACACTCTGCACGTCTGTGAGTAACTGTGATGAAGATGTGCAGAGATCTGTGTCCAAACAGGAGAAAGACTGTAAAGACTCTGTGCTTCTAACAGCCTCTGTTAACATATGTGAGGCTGTTTGTTGTTGTTGCCATGGAGCTTTGCACTGTTTGGGTCAGCAGGTCATGTGATCAGGTTTGTTCTGCTGGACGATGGTTCAGTGTCAGGTTTGTTTGCGTTCATCAATAAATATCTAAATCAATCAAAGACTCCATGTTTGTTCTTTCATCATGTGACCTCTGCTCATCCATCTCTGTGTGTATCAGGATACATTTAGTTCATAATACACAGAAAAATCAGAGTTATTACCTGTAATAAATGTGAAAGTAAAGATTCCTGCAGTGATAACCAGGCAGGACTGAAACACATCCAAGCTGTCACCACGGTAACAGCACCATCCATCCACAGGTGAGGGGAGGAGCAAAAAGAGGGACTTTGACCATTTTATACTAAAAACACTCAACTAATGTTTCTAATATGAAACAAATAAGCCCACATTAATGTGAGCGTTTATTAAATAATAATAATCATGATTTCCTCCTGATCTCATTTCCATAGCAGAGAAAACTGTGGTGTATATTGAGGTGGAGGGTGTGGTCTATGGCTCAGGTGTAGAGTGAGGGTGGGGTGCACCACAGCAGCATGCTGGGACTGCTGAGGGTGGAGGAGGGAGTGATGATGACATCAGAGCTGCAGCAAAGCAGTCAGCAGCACAGAGACCAGTGAACACACAGTCTGTTCATCTTTGCATAGATACAATATACAGCACAATATTGAATGACAGACACGCTGTGGGAGCTTCCACAGATACACTGACGTCAGCATCCAGAGTCCTCCTGCTGCTCCCCCCTCAGAGCCCCGTGATCAGCACCAACACATTCAGTTAGATGACAGAGTCCAGCTGCAGCTAGAATCAGCTCCCCTCTGTGAACAACAGCACAGCGTCAGTGTTTCACACTCAGTGAAAGGAGGAAACAGCAGAAGAACACCATGTGTGCTACGTTTCCCAGGACACACTACAAACTGCACAAATACAGAGCAGCACGTGGAAGGACCTGGAGCTGCATTTACAGAGCTGCAGACAGCGTGATGTCCTGTATGGACAGGTGGAAGGAACCAAGTCCTCAGCTGGAACACTCGTGTTTGTCCACAGACAGGAAACACAGCAGGAAACTTCCTCACAGAAGTGCAGCTCATGGATAACACACTTCCTGTCAGTCAGAATGAGGCTGCAGCCAAACACAGAAAGGTGTTTTTGTCCAGATGAGCCCAGAGAAGAAACACGAGTGTTCACAGACATCAGAAGCTCAGAGAGGTGAAACATGAGGTTGGAGTCCTCGTCAGCATCCAGAAGAGCTGCTGTGAAACCCTGAGTACTCATGACAGACTCTGATGGCACAAACACATCATGATTCAAACAGAAAGACAAACATGGAGCTCCTGATCCTCCTGCATGAGAACAAGCTGACATGAGCGCTGTGTCTGAGAGTGTCTCCCTGTCACAGTGACAATAACACAGCTGCTGCTCACAGTCATTAAACTGACCTGAGGTCAGCTGTGCTCCTTACATATGAACCATGTGACCTTACATCAGTGCTGTGGATGACTGTAGTCATAGAAGAGTAGAGCTGTAGCAGGTGGTGTGAGGAGGAGGAGGAGGAGGTGGTGTATTCTAGTTAACGCAGTACTGAAACACTCCAGCAGAGGGCGCTGTTAAGTCCTTATTTTTATCTTTTCACGACTGGACTATTGCAATTCCCTGTTTACTTATCTAAACAAAGGTTCTTTGGAGCGTCTGCAGATCGTTCAGAATGCTGCAGCAAGACTGTTGACGAAAGCTTCTAAATATTCACATATAACACCGTTGCTTATGCAGTTACATTGGCTTCCTGTCGAATTTAGAGTCCATTTTAAGATTTTGGTTTTAACTTTTAAGGCTCTTCAACAACAAGCACCACCATATATTATTGAACTTTTACAGCCCTATGCCCCTAGTAGGTCTCTGAGGTCGAGTAGTCAGGGCCTACTTGTCATTCAGTATACGAGACTGAAAACTAGGGGTGATAGAGCTTTTGCTACTGTGGCCGCCAGACTGTGGAATTCCCTTCCTCAGGACTTACGATCCGCTGATTCATTGATTACTTTTAAAAAACAGCTAAAAACACATCTTTTTAAAATTGCTTTTTGCTAACTTTGTTTGTATTTTGTCTTTTTAATCTGTTGTATCTTGTTAAGCACTTTGTGATTTCTATCTAGAAATGTGCTATATAAATAAAACTTTACTTACTTACTTACTTACTTACTTACTTACTTACTTACTTACTTATTGTAACACAGTTACTGTGTGCAGTTATACTTCATACATAATCTGCACTTATTTCCATCAGACATGCTGTCAGTAAATGATTGGTTTCTATACATTTCTAAACACAAAACCTCTTCAAACTTCTAACATGCACATTTACACAACTAAATGGCAATATTGATGAAAAGAAACACATTCAACAAATCCATTTAAACCTTAAAACAAACAAAAGGAAGCATCTCTATGGACAAACAAACCCCTCCACTTGGTTTGACCTGCTGATGTCATGTGTGACATCAGCAGGACTTTAAAATGAAGAAATGCCGGGCGGGCGTTTCCCCACACCTGACCCTCATGAAGACTGAAAAGACAAACAAAGTAAGTATGAACGAATGACTTAATCTGTAACATAATAAAATGTAAAGAAACATGTAACTGAGTATTCAGCTTCATTTGCAGAATGTTTGATTTGCCAGCAACTGAATGCTTCCACACACAAACCCGGCATAGTGAGTGAAGCAATGTTACTTAACAAATAGCAAATCATAGCAAATACATAGAAACAGAATAAAGTGTTTAATATGCAAAAGAAGAAGAAGAAGTAAACACATATGGGACAAATGGAGACCATTGCAGCTCATCCACTTTGTCACACAGTAACAGTATAACTGGAACACATTTGCAATTTAGATCCAATATTTCTGAGAGAAATAAAAATTGATAGAGATATATGCATGTGTTATTATATTTATGTATCCCAGATAATTGTTTTTCATCTAGTCATGGGACACCCACCCCTTCCTCCCAAGTTAACTGCAGCCAAAGCGAGCTAGTGGGGGTATTTAGACACTCGCAACCAGTGGGGTAAAAAGAGCAACCAAGAAAGTGGCAGCCTGCACGGCCACAGATGTGCTGGAAGAGCTAGAAGCTCTACCCATGGAGAAACTCTTGGAGAACCTTGCTAAGCCTAACAGGGGACAGGTACTTCTGCCCAACCTGGCAGCCACAAAGTGAACTCATTTAGGTAAAGATAACCACATGCACCTAACCAGCCTGCACCAGCCTGACATTTCTTCCTCCTAAGTAAAAACGAATGGATGGATTGAACTTAGAGTCTCAGCTCAGTTTTCTATTTTGACCACCTACACCCCAAGATACTCTTTTAAAAAGTGTTGTTTTCAGATCCCTTTAAAGTTCATAAAGGGCCTGTTCATTTTCATTCAAATGTTTTATTACATAAATGTTACTGTTTTCTTTTGATTTATGCTCCCACTACACTGCACCTCTACAAACAACAATGCCACGGACTGTCAGTTGCTTTTACATGCTGTGAACATGAGTAGGTTTGATCAGAGTTTCAGTTATCAAAGAAAAGACAAACTGAGCAAAAAGAAGGAAAAAAAGACCAACTTCTTCCCAACTGACAAGAAAAATACTCGTCATGTTTTCATAATAAAGGATCAGGCTCCCCATTTATGACAGCTTGGACCAATAATGTATGTTACATTGATGCTACTGTAGAGACAGGGTCAACATCTCTATTTAAATAGAATTAATATACAAAACACAATAAAAGTTATACATGAATTATTCATTATTTTTTACTATTGATAAAATTCATGTATACTAATCAAAGTTATACATGAGTAACGACATTATTAATAATGATTAATAATAATAATTCTAATGCCAACATGATGACTGTTCATAGCTCCTGCTTTGAAATACTGAACTTAAACATTTACCTGATGAAAGATCACAATTCACAGTGGCCCACTGTCAGAATCATTCTGAATATAAACTCATCGAGTTAATCTAACCTTTCTCAAATGTGCTGTGAATAAATGCTGCTGCAAGCCACTGTGGGAAAGCTGTGTTATTATCATGGAAACATCTGTGACACATTCACAGAGGACGAGGACACAAAGGGACGACACGCAGAGGCTGTGTTAAAGTCAAAAATCCAAATCTTTAGTCCTAAACAGGCAGTGGTTACAAACAGGAAGACGAGCAGTCCATTAAACAGTCTACAGGGTCAAACATACAGAGAATTCAAACAGCTATTAAAAACAAATAACTGGACACTGAAAAACTTCAGTGATGTGTGAGGCACCAAAGGGAAGCAGCTGAGTATATTCAATGAATTCTCTTCAAATACAAAGACAGAAACTCCTACAGGCAGCATGCAAACTGAGCAGGATACACAAAGATCAGAGATTACAAAATAAATCAGAAAAGGATTTCAAACTTACTGAGAGCAAGGCCTCTGTTACAAATCTGTCTAATAGAAAAACATGCTGTACAGATACAATACGGTCAGTGTTCATGGTCATTTAAAAACTGGCTCTACCTGAACCACTTCAATATTTTATGAAGTCACTGAGTCGACCATTTCTACAGTTTGTTTCCTTCATTGCAGTTAGAGTGCGGCTGGTAAGGATGAAAACACACACAGAGCGTAAATTGTCTTTGTTAGTAACAAACGTCAGCAAAGAAAAGACAAAGCACACAAACACTCTCATGATATTCATGAATCATTAGAAAGCATCCAAACATTCTGCTCGTGGACTTTTACAGTCTTATTTGCACTCGCTCATCTTCATAATCATCCTGATCAATACATGACAGGGGAGGCTTTGAGGTAGGCGGGGCTCTCTGCTGATGTCAGCATGAAAGGCAGGACCAGCGTCTGCCACATGTTGGTGAAACATCACAGTACACTGGCGTGGTTTCCTTTCCAGATGTTGGACGTTTGACACTTCAACGTTGAAACAGTGAACTAAATATCTGAAATCTTTCCTTCCTTAAAAGTTATAATCCTACTTAAGTTATAGTGCAAACGCTTAAGCAACAAATATACTTAATGCTAATTAATTAATATTTCCCTTTGATGTTGCAACTATGCGGTCACTTCTGTCTTTAAACAAAATAATATTTTCCAGTTACAGAAATCATAAAGTCCAAACTAAAGTGCTACTGTTGCTATATGCATTTTATATAAATCATCGATGATGGTCCTGACATGAAGGAAGAGAAAGTTACAGGTTGCATCCTTTGACTTTGTCTCCGTGCCTTTGGGTGATTTTCAGAAGGACAGATGTTTCTGTTCAATTCTTAAATCAATTTTTTCAAACACAAACACTATTTGAAAGCTTCTAGAGAGTAAAATATTAATGATAATTATAATAACAATAATAAAAACAAAAGCTCTCAGATCCATCAAACCAAGCAGCAGAAAGAACAATAACTGAAGAGAAAACTTTAACCTTGTAGACTTCATTATGTTCCAGCTGCTCTACAGACGCTGTGACCTCGAACTTAAGCAGGTCGTAAAGTATGTGCAGCTCAATAACTTCATAATCAGACCCTGTGGTATTTAGGCAGCAGAACAACTAAGAATAACAACTACAAATAATGTTTTTAGGTTTCTGTTGTACTGCAAGGTTCTGTACAGGAGAACCAAACCAAGAGCAAATATTACGTCTCATTTACACCTGAGCACGAAGAGCCATCAACATTTAGCAAATTGAATCATCTTTCTTTAGATGCAAGAAGAATCATATAGAAATGAAAAAGTAGAAATAGAAATCCAGAGCAAAGATATCCTCTAATTCAGCGTAGCACATGTGCAGCTGCTGCGATTCACGTAAGCATTCGGCTCGTCGCTGTTGCAGATTTTTCTCTCGCTGTACTGGCTCACAGCGCTGCAAACACAAAAATAAATATCCCCAAAGGTGTGAAAGGGAGCTAATTAGTAAGAGTATTGTTACTCTCCGCAGGAGTAGTCCAGCAGTAGAGATCAGTCCAATAACAAGGTGTGTAACATCTAGCAGGGTGACAGAAAAACCCAGGGTAACTTCTAAGGACCTCAACGTCTCTCTCACATTGTGTTTTTTAAACATGCTTCCATTTGTCACTTCAGTCTTTACTCTGAAATACAGGAAGAGAAATCATGGCTGAAACAATTTCTCATGAAACCAGGGGTGTGGTCCAACAGTCAGTTTGGTGAGGAAGGTTCCTAACTGAGAGAAGTGACCCAGAAGTATCTGTGTAGCAGCCACAATGAATCCAGAGCATGAGCTTTATTAACTGATCAAAGTCTCTTCTTTCATCTTCTGTATCATTCAGTTTGCATTGGTAATGCCCATTATTGTAATGCTTTTTTAAGACGAGCAAAACTTTATTTCACTTTGGGTTAGCTGGGATAAGTGATGGATGGAGGGAATTTTACTTCAGCCACAGAAATCCTAAACAGGAAGGAGGAGCAGAGTTACAGTGGATCACTATCCAGCAGGGAAACAAGGTTTATTTCAATTTCTTGGCCATGAGTGAGATTTACTGAGTGGGCAAATTAGGGAGACGACACCATCAGATCCCGAGCCCTCCATGTGTTAATCAAGAGACGGCTGCTGTGCTACATCCATAAATAATGAATAAATTAGGAGCTAAAGCTGAAAGGACAGTTTATTTGTACCATCTTCACGTGAACACATTCAAGAACATCACAGATGAAGAAACATTAAAAACTTCCACACTACATAAAGCAAGAAAAATAGTTTTTCTTTCAGGTGGTTTCAGAAAAACAGAAACATCAAACATCTCCAAGACTCTCTTTGAAAGAACTACAAACCTTTGTTCTCATGGTCCAATCATGAGTGAACTCCCCGATGAAGCCTTGTGTGCTAAAACATGTCAGAGTTTTAAAGGTTAAACATGAGTTTCCAAAACGTTTTGCTGGAGAACAATGAACTATTTGACTGAGTTTCAATCATTTACAGACAAGCAAAACCAGGACAGAGAAAAAAGGACAAAACTGACTCAGTAAAAAACAGAAAAGAAGATCCCATGTAGATCTGTATTATGTAGAAGTTCAGCCCAGCAACCAGTTCAGTTCAACACAAGTTTAAATGATTCTATCTGAACTCTGTGGAGCCTGATCTCAAGCTTTTTGAGTCTGACACAGAAACCAGAGGATCTTTCTGTGTCTTCAGATTCACTGTGATCCAGTGATGGGAGTGATTTCAGCCCTGAGTGATCGCACTGATGTTTGCACAGAGCAGACAATGAGGTGAATGTTTGGGCACATTGGTAACAGTGAAACAGTTTATTAGTAACGTGGGATCGTTTGTGTGCAGAGTATGAACTGAGATTCCTGAAGCTCTTGTCACACTGGTCACAGCTGTAGTTTCCTTCCATGTGTGCACGTTCATGCCTGTTACGATTACTTGACTGTGAGAAGCTTCTCTCACAGTGTCTGCACTTGTGTGGTTTCTCTCCTGTGTGGACTCTTTTGTGTGATTTAAGGTCCCTTGCAGTGGTGAAGGATGACCCACACTGATCACAGAGGTGCTTTTTAACCCCACTGTGAATCAGTTCATGTTGTTTTAACTCACTTGGTGTGGTGAAGCTTCTCCCACATTCTTTGCAGTATTTCAGTTTGTCTCCAGTGTGTCTACGTTGATGTACTTTTAGGGTCTTTTGCTGACTGAAAGTTTTTCCACAGAGGTCACAATGAAAGTCTTTCCCACCACCACAGTGATGACAGGGTTGAGAACTGGATCCATCTGTGTCGCTCTGCTTCTAAACAAAGACACAAAGACAGTGTAAGTCAGTCCTTCAACATTTGTATCTTGAACGTCGCCTGAAATAAAGAGCATCTCTGCAGACGTCCAACTACATTTGACTGTTTCAGTTAACACACTCAGTTTACTGGGCTGCAATAACTACAATACTACCACCATAATACTACAGTAATACTAAAATCATAACTGACATGAAAATCTGAATAATCACTCAGAGCTGCTTTTCCATGCAGTAGAATTGCTAACATGCTAACACAGGTTAATGAGCAGAGTTGTTCCAAACAGTCAGGCTAAAATGACAAGATAACAATATAAATACATACCTCACAGTAGCTGCACTTGTAGAGTCTCTTTCTGGTGTGGATCTGTTGGTGTCGTCTCAGGTGATGTGGAGCTTTAAAAGTCTTCTCACACAGGTCACATCGATAAGGTCTCTCCTCAGTGTGGGTAAACATGTGTTGTTGTAAGTGTGTGTGAGTTATAAACTGTTTGCCACACTGTTCACAGCAGTACACATCATGTCTGGTGTGAATGCGTAGGTGTTTATTTCGGCTCTCTCTCTGGCTGAAAGTTTTTCCACAGATGTCACAGCTGTATGGCTTAATTCCAGAGTGGGTAACTAGATGCTTCTGTAAGCTGCTACTTTGAGTAAAAGCTCTGCCACACTGATCACAGCTGTACGCTTTAACTCCACTGTGGATGAGTTGGTGTGTTTTTAGGGAACGCTTCAAGTAAAAAGACTTCCCACACAAGTCACAGCTGAACGGTCTCTCTCCAGTGTGGATGACCTGATGCTGTTTTAGTGAAGCCTTCAGAGTAAACTCCATCCCACACTCGTCACAGCTGTATGCCTTAATTCCAGAGTGGGTAACTAGATGCCTCTGTAAGCTGCTACTGTGAGTAAAAGCTCTGCCACACTGATCACAGCTGTATGCCTTAATTCCAGAGTGGGTAACTAGATGACTCTGTAAGTGGCTACTGCGAGTAAAAGCTCTGCCACACTGATCACAGCTGTATGCCTTAATTCCAGAGTGGGTAACTAGATGACTCTGTAAGTGGCTACTGCGAGTAAAAGCTCTGCCACACTGATCACAGCTGTATGCCTTAATTCCAGAGTGGGTAACTAGATGCCTCTGTAAGTGGCTACTGTGAGTAAAAGCTCTGCCACACTGATCACAGCTGTATGCCTTAATTCCAGAGTGGGTAACTAGATGCCTCTGTAAGCAGCTACTGTGAGTAAAAGCTCTGCCACACTGATCACAGCTGTACGCTTTAACTCCACTGTGGATGAGTTGGTGTTTTTTTAGGGAACCCTTCAAGGAAAAAGACTTTCCACACAAGTCACAGCTGAACGGTCTCTCTCCAGTGTGGATGACCTGATGCTGTTTTAGTGAAGCCTTCAGAGTAAACTCCATCCCACACTCGTCACAGCTGTATGGCTTAATTCCAGAGTGGCTAACTAGCTCTTGACCATCCCTTAAAATTTATACCCATCCTTTGCCCTTCATACCCAAAATGGTCCCCTGACAAAAGGTGATATAGCAATATCATATATGAATTTTTTTTCTGATTTTTTTCACATCAGATCTTTTAAACAACTTCAGACCTAACCACAGATATAAAGTTTTTCATTATTTTTTAAATATTTTTTTAGGTTTTTATGGCTTTGTTGTCATAAAAAACCCTGTTTTTTTGGGGTGAAAAACCCATAATATGCAATATTTTCAAAAAATGACTTGCAAATGGAAGTATTTGGCATTAGGTTATTACAGCCTTGAATAGGCAAATAATTCATAACAACATTGATTTGAATGCATTATTATTTTTGGAGTAATAAGAGTTTTTAAAATTTACACCCATGCTTTACCCTTCGTACCCACACGGGTCCCCTGACAAAAGGTGATATAGCAATATCATATATGATTTTTTTTTTCTTTTTGTTTCACATCAGATCTTTTAAACAACTTCAGACCTAACCACAGATATAAAGTTTTTCATTATTTTTTAAATATTTTTTAGGTTTTTATGGCTTTATTGTCATAAAAAAAACCCTGTTTTTTTGGGGGGAAAAAAACCCATAATATGCAATATTTTCAAAAAATTAGTTGCAAATGGAAATATTTGGCATGAGGTTATTACAGCCTTGAATAGGTAAATAATTCATAACAACATTGATTTGAATGCATTATTATTTTTGGAACAATAACACTTTATTGCAAAAAAACAAACTGAACTGACCTGAACAAACTCAACAACAAACTATACAAAGATGTAATTTACATTATCATACATAGCATGAACCATAAGATGGTTAGATTTTGCAGACAGGACATATCTTATATATATCTTTGTAGCAGTTACGATAATAATGTGCTGTTTGCACAATGAGCACTGCTTCCGCTTTTTGGAACGCTGCGCTTTCTCAGCAAAAGCCTCCCCTAAATTGACCGTGTGCTTTGTGTTGTGCATGCGCGCATGACTAGTAAGACAAGGCTGCAAACTATTCTCACAGACTTCAAAGGTGCACCTGAATTAAAAAATGATCATCCTCTATCTTATTGGATAGACGATGATCTTTTTCTGTCTCTCCCTCCTGTTCCATTCCTGTGCCACTGGGAAACTGAACTGACCTTAACAAACTCAACAACAAACTGAACAAAGATGTAATTTACATTTTATAGCACGAACCTCTAGATGGATGGATGTTGCAGACAGGACATATCCTAACTTTTGCAGCTGTTACGATAATAATGCGCTGTTTGCAGGATGATCACTGCTTCCAAGCTCCCCTAAATTGACCGTGCGCTTCGTCTTGTGCGTGCACGCATCTGTGCATTTCGTGGCGTCTGTGCAGAAATGACTAGTAAGACCAGGCTGCAAACTATTCCCACAGACTTCAAATGTGCACTTGAATCCAAGAAGATAGAAAAGGATCTCTCTCTGTCTCTCCCCCAGCTCTGCTGACTTGCCACTGGGAGAGTAACGACTGCCCCTCCCCCCTCTGCTCAGCAAACAGGTGGCTGTTTTTGCACCCCTCCCCCCTCTGCTCAACAAACACGTGGCTGCTTTTACACCCCTCCCTTCTCTGCACACGAGCCTTGTTTTTGCCCTCAGCCAAGTGAGGAAAAATAACATTGACAGAGGTTCAAAGAAAAGAGAAAAAAAACGGAGCAGGCTGCCGTTGTTCACTTCAAGGAGGCGGCTCTACGGGCCGTTTTGTTTGTGACCGACACACACACACACAGTATATATATATTCTCAATCACATTCACACCACTCTCTTATATCAGTTCCACTACATCAAGACTATTTTATGGTGGTCAGCTGTTTTATTGCCATGCATTTTGCAAGGTAAGATAACCATGTCCTGCATTCAAAACCACTGAAAATGTCTATGGTGGTGCTGTGCCTAATATTGTGCTCATTGGATCCAAAACATATTTTTCCTTTATTTTGAAGGCAGAGGCTTAGATCCATTAGGTATTCACGAGAAAAAAATTATCACATGTCAGGATTACAGTATATCAAAAATATGTGATTATAATGGGAGTCAATGGGGCCCAAAATGGTACAAGGGCAAAGGGAGGGGGTAAATATGTGAATCTCCTTTACTATACACCACACCATAGAGGGGATCATTGAATTTTAAAAATAATCCTAAAATTCACATCCTGGGCAAGTATCATGCAACTGGTCTTTAAAATTACTGATATATTTAAAATCGAAAATCCAAAAGTACCCAAAATGGTCCCGTTTTTTGCTAGGGTAGCACGAGGGCTAGATGACTCTGTAAGCTGCTACTGCGAGTAAAAGCTCTGCCACACTGATCACAGCTGTACGCTTTAACTCCACTGTGGATGAGTTGGTGCTGTTTTAGTTTAGCCCTCACAGTAAAACCCTTCCCACACTCGTCACAGGTGTGTTTTTTCTCTCCCTTTCTTCTGTGAGGTTTGTCGGCCTCCTGAGAGCGCTGACTTCTGGCTCCATGTTGGTCCTGCAGTGACAGAGATACAAACAGAGGCAGTGAGTGAAATGCAGTCGTGGAACAAACTCAACCTTCAAACTCCATTAACACTAGTTTTAAACCTGAAGGTGGAGCGTGGCACCAAACACCTTAAAGGTCTCTTATCCCCACCTGCTGGTAGTTCTAACACATTACATCCAACCTGCTGTTAAAGATAATTCATGACTGTTCAAACACTAAAATCATGCCCATCCCTCCTGATTGTACACACACACACACACACACACACACACACACACACACACACACACACACACACATTATTTTATAATTTAGATTATTTTGTTGTTTCCAATTACATATTTCTATAATTTGTATAGATTTATACATCAGAATCAGAATCAGAATCAGAATCGTGTTTATTGGCCAAGTATATGTGCAGACACATACAGGGAATTTGGTTCCGGTAGATGGTGGCTCTCAAGCACAGCAATGTAAATCTCACACACACACACACACACACACACACACACACACACACACACACACACACACACACACACGTGTCTATATATACACATTACACATACATACACAAAGCTGTGTAAACCAACTATAAATAACGAATCTAAACTTATATACATAAATACAGAAATGAATGAGGTGGAATGAATACTACAGAATGTACATAAGGTGCAGTTGCAGTCTGGCAGTGGGAGCAGTGTGACAGGTCAACTGTTAAGAAGGGAGATGGCGAGGGGAAAGAAACTGTTCCTGTGTCGGGTGGTCCTGGTCTGCAGGCTTCTGTACCGTCTGCCAGAGGGCAGCAGATCAAAAAGTCTGTGTGCAGGGTGTGATGGGTCTGTGATGATTTTCCCTGCCCGTTTCCTGGTTCTTGAGAGGTACAGATCCTGGATGGAGGGCAGGGGGCGCCGATGATCCTTTCTGCTGCCCGTACAGTCCGCTGCAGTCTGCTCCTGTCCTGTTTAGTGGCTGCTCCATACCAGACTGTGATGGAGGAGCACAGGACAGACTCAATGACCGCAGTGTAGAACTGGATCAGCAGCTCCTGTGGAAGACTGTACTTCCCCAGTTGTCTCAGGAAGTACATCCTCTGCTGGGTCTTTTTGAGGATGGAGTTGATGTTGGTCTCCCACTTCAGGTCCTGGGAGATGGTTGTACCCAGGAACTTGAAGGTCTTCACAGTTGACACAGGGCTGTCTGATATGGTGAGGGGGAGCAGAGTTGAGGGATGTCTCCTGAAGTCCACTGTCATCTCTACAGTTTTAAGAGTGTTCAGCTCCAGATTGTGCTGACTGCACCAGAGTACCAGCCGCTCAACTTCCTGCCGGTATGCAGACTCATCACCATCTTAAATGAGGCCAATGACAGTGGTGTCATCTGCAAACTTTAGGAGTTTGACAGCCGAGTTCTTGGAGGTGCAGTCGTTAGTGTAGAGGGAGAACAGTAGTGGTGAGAGGACACATCCTTGAGGGGCACCAATACTGAGGGACCGGGTTTCAGAGGTGATCTCCCCCAGCCTCACTTGTTGCTTTCTGTCTGTCAGGAAGCTGGTGATCCACTGACAGGTAGCTGGTGACTTTCCTGGGCTTCTGTTTCTGGAATAGTCGGCTCACATCCTGAGTGTGTATTCTTAGTTTCAGGGAGGAGGAAAGGGGGGTGAGAGGTGTGGTGGAGGTCGTTGAGTCTGGATTGGAGAGGGTGGTGGTGGTCGTTGAGTCTGGATTGGGGAAGGTGGGGGTGGTCGTTGAGTCTTGATTGGGGAGGGGCAGGGTGAAGGGGGGAGAGGTGGAAGGTGTGTTGGGGGTCAATGTCTGAAGCAATGTCCCTGGGGAGGGGAGGGTGGGGCGTGGGAGTCTGTCCGTCTCAAACCTGCAATAGAAAGTGTTTAACTCGTTGGCCAGGTCTTTGTTTGCTTCAATAGTGGGTGGGGGGCGTCTGTAGCTGGTGATTTCCTGCAGGCCCCTCCACACTGACGCAGGGTCATTGGCTGAGAGCCGTTCTTCCAGCTTCTGGGAGTAGATGCTTTTAGCTGCTTTGATCTCCTTGGTCAGTGTGTTCCTGGCTTGCTTGTACAGGGCCCTGTCACCACTTCTGTAGGCGTCCTCCTTGGCCTTACGAAGATGTTGGAGTTTAGGAGTGAACCATGGTTTATTGTTGTTGTATGTGCAAAAGGTCTTTGTTGGCACACACACGTCTTCACAGAAACTGATGTATGATGTCACAGTGTCCGTGAGCTCATCTAGGTTGTCAGATGCAACTTGAAAAACAGTCCAATCAGTGGAGTCAAAACAGTCCTGCAGTTCCTGCTTTGCTGCGTTAGTCCACTTCTTCACAGTTTTGACTACAGGCTTGGCACGTTTGAGTTTTTGCCTATAAACTGGAATAAGATGGACCATGCAGTGATCAGAATGTCCCAAAGCTGCCCGGGGCACAGAGCGATAGGCATCTTTTAGAGTGGTGTAGCAGTGATCCAGTATGATGTTGTCCCTGGTGGGGCAGTCTATATGCTGTCTGTATTTAGGGAGTTCGTAGTTTAGGTTTGCTCTGTTAAAATCCCCAAGAATAATTGTAAAGGAATCCGGGAATTTCCTCTCCAGGGTAGTAATCTGGTCAGCCAGCTCGCACAGTGCGTTGTTCGCGTTGGCCTGTGGAGGGATGTAAACTCCGACCAGCATGAAGGAAGAAAACTCCCGCGGTGAATAAAACGGTTTACAATTGATGAAAAAACTTTCCAAGTGTGGGCTGCAGTGTTTCTGTAACACTGTGACATCAGTACACCAACCTTCATTAATGTAGAAGCAGACTCCACCACCCTTTGTTTTCATAATTATTCAGTGATAATAAATCCTATGTTTGTTTATTCTAAAGGAACCCCGTTAGCTTCCACAACAGATGTTGCTCGTCTTCCGTCAAATACTCACATAAAATATTCCACAATAAAGTGGATTCAAGATATCCACATAATTTCACTCTTACATCCACAGTGAGGTTTCACAATTGTTCAAATATAAGCAATCAATAATAATAATAATAATATCAATAACATTGAGGCACATTACACAAATTTCAAAAACAAATCATGTCTTACAATATTTACAACAACTAAAAGCTCTGTAAATCGGCTTTTAAGTGTTCATTGAAGTTTTGAATAATTCTCTAATTTTTTAAGGCAACTTATTCCACTTAAAAGTTGCTCTAAATGTAACAGTTTTACAAAACGTTACTTTTAACTCGAGCATTTACTAAGTTGCAGCTTGTTGAAAACTGTGTAATATGATGATGTATTTCATCTGGATACTGCAGCTGAGCAGAATAAATGTGGTGTGTTTAACAGAATTGCTTTCTTTAGAACTACAAGTAAGCCATAGAATATTTTAGCCTGTACAGGAAGCCAAGAAAGGTTATTATGCATTTGATCAATATTAGTATAGTATGAACATCTTCACACTAATCTGGACGCCTTATTCTGGACTAACTGAAGTCTGTTAAGATCTGTCTTATTAGCTGCTGACCAAATGATTGAACAATACTCCAGATGAGACATTACTAGTGCATTAATGACATCTTTCATAATGAAGAAGTGATACACAAAGAGCATTTCATAGCCATAGCTATGCCTTGTCGGCAGAGTTATGTGACATTAGTGATGTTTGTACTTTCAGCGTTAACTTGGTTTTAAAGCCTTTAAAATATACGCCGTTCAATAGTCGACCTTAATCTTACAGAGAATGTGATGATTTTGTGGATAATTAAAGTCAGTCATATATCCACAAACACAACAGGCTGAAAGTCAGTGATGCTGCTCGGTTTGCAGTCCTGAACATCACGGCACAAGCAGGATTCACTGCACTGTTAATGTTAGCTGTGTTATATTGCTGCCTCTGTTCGGTGGTGTCGAGCCAAACGCACTTTAACGTGTGTTTGAACGAGCTGACGGTTCACTCGTTAAGCTGAAAGAAAGATACTTTAATCACAGCAGTCACACATGTGTCCACTGCACCATCTGGAACTCTTCTTGTTTACACTCGTAATAACACAAACACTAAATCCTGCTTCTCTGCTGCTGTTGTGTAGCAGTGTGTACACCTGAGACTGTCACCTGTCTGTCTGTCCTGCACTCTCTCTCTGTTTCTTTCTCTCTGATTGTGGAATAAAAGTATGAACATGTGTTTATAAGTTACACTTGTGTTTGAATCCTGCAGCTTATCACACATTTGATTTCCATGTGTGACGACTGCAAGTGTCCAGAGTGAGGACAGACTGAGGGACCCACTGCTGCACATCATCTGTGAGGCTTTGCAGCCCTGATGATCCACCAGGACAAACTCAGCAGTGTGTGAGGAAGAGGAGGAGGAAGAGCCAGCAGCTGACAGATGGAGAGAATAGACAGACTGTTCCCTGTTTGTGAAGGACTGCTAGGAAAGTTTAACATAACTGTCTGTGCTGAATCAGTCTTATTAGGTAATGTTCAAATAATGTGATCATCCCAGTGTTTTCAGTGTGGGAGAAAGTACTCAGGGCCTTCAAGTTACACACTATGAAAGGCAGCAACAAGTTTAATGTTCAGAAACCTAAAGTCTGTATCAGCAGCAGGATGGAGCTAAAAATAAATGTTGGTTTCAGTTCTATGAAGCTTTGAGTATTTTGGATCAGTAGCTGCTGTGTTTGTTGCATCATATTGCTGTAACTGTTTATATGCTTTATATATTCTGAGCTAAGTTGATCTATAGTGTTACATCATATTCTATAAGGATGTTATGTGTTTGTAGACTTTCTGCCCAGTTTGACCCATTTAGCAGACGTCAGCCTGTTTAAGGCTCTGATATCTATTCTGTGTGACTTACAGCAGTTATGACATGGTCTGATTTTCTCACCCAATAAAGGAATATTTCATGTATCAGTCGACTCTTCATTCTATCAGACACAGTTATCACAGCTCCTACATTTGCTTTTTACACATATATGTAAGCATTGAGCCACATTTAGTACCAACATATTAAATGAACAATATTTGTCTCTTATATATGATACATCTGTATACACACTGTCACAGATACTTGTCTGTGAGTGAAGTGATTAATATAATAACTATAATATTGGCCATATTATATTTACATTACCACAGTGAGATGACTTTAGTCTCATGAACAACATCAGCTAATTGTTATTTACAGCTAATCTTAAACGACTGTTCAGCACAGAAATGAAGCCCAACAATCATGTTTCACAGTCCTGTGGTCTCAGCCTCAGATACTCATCAAATCACACAGAGCTCATGTAGAAACAAATGAACTAAATATGTTCTCCTTCATTTCTGTCAAACAAAGCTGTATGAAACGTTTCCAGCTGTTAGTATCATGGTTGCTAGGCAACCTGGGCAGCGCGACGGAGGCTAGACGTCCCATTTCACGAGCCTACGAGCCTCGCACTTCGGCCTTAGCGGTCTTTGAGTACGCGGCCCTTGAGGACTTTAAAGCTGCAGAACCTGAATCGGGATACAGCCATGATGATCTCCAGCCTCGTGCTCGCCAACATTCTCACCTGAGTTAAGAAGACGATCACTGAAATGGTCTCAGCAGGTCCTTTGATGACAGCAATGAAATGCAGTGGTAAGGCTTTTTGGGGATTAAGTTCGTTTTCATGGCAAAGAAGGACGATGCAGTTCATCTGATCACTCCTCATAACATTCTGGAGTGCAGGCAAAATGCTATTATAAAAACTTAAGCAGCAACTTCTCCAGGTTCCAATATTTATGCAATTCTCAAACCTTTTGGCCACGACTGTATAACCTCTTCTGAAGTTTAGTGGATGTTATACATGGTTATGCTCAGGATGTGTCGGCCAGTTTCCACTGGAAACGCCTTTTGGTTAAACTGTCAGCGAGGAATTTGCATTTGCACTGTTACATTTTTATATAACTTTAATGCACATAAACAACAGCTGCTTGTTTCAGTGAAAATACATTGATGGGTTTTTAATAAAGTTGTGGAGCTGTAAAGTATTTTGTCTGGTGTCAATTCTATCGTCAGCTACATCGTTATGGCAAATGTTCAAATGTATATGGTGATAAATATCTTTGGTCATATGGTCCTGCTCTGTCTGTCACCTTCTGTGTTGAGCTCATTGTTTCCTCTGTAGTGGCTGAGCTGAGTCCAAGTAGCTGAAAATGTTCCTCTGCTGCTCCGTCAGACTCTCCTCCTCCTGCTGATCAGCTGGGACACAAAACAGATCTTTGTTAGGCTCCACACTGCACTGAAGAGTCAAAGTGTCTCATATGTTCATCTGACAAGTAAAAGAACACATTTTTGTTTCCCGAGGTGGGCAACTTGTTGGAAACAAACACAAAAGGTTTGAGCACTGATACCTGCCATTGCTGCCATTGAAAGATGCAACGCCAGCAATGTGGATTGTCAAGACTCAAACCAATCATCAAGCAAAGACAACAGGGATCATTTGTTTCTGTTTATTTAGCATTCACAGCATTTGTAGTTGCCTTCTGTGCAGGGGAAGTCCACGCACACTGTGTGGTACCGCCATCCACAGAAGGTGCATTCAACCTCTGTAAGAGAAACGAGGTTGTCTGAGACTGAAATGATATTAACTAAAGAAGTGGTGATTTGTAAAACTTCACATTTTGATCCGGGACGTAATCTGCAAATAGCTCAATAGCCCCTAACCCTAGCCTATTTTGTCATCCTTCTGTTCTTGCAAAAACAAAACACAGCAAGACAAAACCTCCACCTTTCTTCTACAGGCTGGGTGAATTGTTGTGGACATTCACTAATCCTAAAGTCGGCACCGTTTTTGTCTCAGTACCAAGTCAGTTAAAACTTTTAGTCGTCAGTCCGTCACAGTCCAGTCACATGCATACATCCACACACATTCATACCAGAAGTTGCTGATAACGGAGTCTCACGCGCAACCTATTCGAGCCTCCATCACCAGCAAGACGACGTCATCATTTTAAAGGAAACAGTTCCTTGTTTGTTTTTTCCTTCTTTGGACTGGATTGACTCGCTGCAATCCTTTTAGGCTCAGGACTTCTCATGTGATCAATGTCCCATATAAGTGAATTTCTCCCAAGCCCATTATAATCATGGAGAAAAACACTTTGCGACTGTTTCCAGTAAGAATATTTCATAGCGCTTTAAAGTTCAATCTCTCAGGCCTGGATTAAAGAGCTGATTTGTTAAATCAGGAACTCACAAAATACCAAAATATCACCACCGGTGGATCACACCTCTCAGATGTTCTTATCTCAGTGCACTGTAACAAAAGCACAAACAAACGTAAACAATAAAATACTAATAAAGTAACAAATACTGGGGCCCATTGCAAACATGTCCAAGCATAAAACCATCTTTCTCTCTCTTAGAGAAAGAAAACAATCCAAACCTCACTGATAGAATCAACCTAGTGTTAAGCAAAACCCAAAACTCAACCAAAACTTCACCAGAAAGTTTTTCTCCCTCCCGGGACAATATTGTGCAGGAATACAGGTACCGTAAGTCCTTTTTGCACTGACAAAAACATGTTGGATTGACTTAACTCAATAGTGGACACTGGTTGCACACAAATGCTTTGCTTTGGCAGAAACTTAAACAACTAAGTTAAATCGACACAACCTTTTCATATTCTCTCCGAAATAAAACTCACACCGTTAATTCATCATTCTCACTCTGTACCACTGCTCCTTATCAGGCTGTGTGAAGCACAGTAAACAATTCAGTGGAGGCCTTAAGCCATAAACAGACATCACGCACAGACATTGTTTCCACTACCCAACTGCTTTAGACCCTGTCCCCTAAATCTACACAAATGCCCTCTGGGTGGCATGAAATGCATTTAACCAATAAACAATCAATGGCTTCTTGTTGTTTGTCAGGGGTAGACATTTGTTCACAAGTAAGAGAAATAAGACACTGCAGACCAGACTCAGAGAGTTTTAAGAACGTGCGCACGGGTGAATGTCTCTGAGAAGACACACACACCGAGTGCAGGCTTGCTTGCTTTATTTATAGGGCAAAGCAGGTTACATAGTACTTCCTCTTCTGTGAGAAGTCAAAGAGAGGTTAGGCATTAGCTCAGCTTATCTGATCTTTCACACACTGGAGTAAAGAATACAGAAGTATATCATGCTTTATCTGACATCACAGACACTGAAATAAAGAATGCATCATGTTCTTATTAACAATAGGCTCGGTTATGTGAAAATATATGAACACTTGAATATAAGGCACACTTGATTATATTGTATTTCATAAAAATCCCCTTACATTGTTGTAACCGACTCCGTATTTGGATGTTTGTGTGCAGCATTTGTTAGTAAAGCATTCTTCATTGCATCAGCGTGTGTATGGATCACTTCTCAGTGTATTGAATCAGCATTTCGATTTGTGCACGTGTGTCTGTCATTTCTCACTCAATCAACGAGTGCATATGTGTTCATATGTGTGTTTCTCTTCATTCTGAGTCAGTGCATGTAGATGTGTGTGTTTGTGTGGGTGTTTGTGTTTGTGTTCATCACTTTCCTGTTCTGGTGTTCTGGGTAAACCACGGCCTGAAGCGTGCCCTGGGTCCTGCCCTCCTCCTTTTCAGTCCGTTTGCATCCGTTGGTGCTGCTGCTCAAAGTTCTGTCCATACTGGTTCTGGCCCCAATTGAGGCAGTCCTTTTCTCCAGTGTCCTGCATCTTCTCCTTGTTCCACTCCTCCTTAACTTGACCCTTTGCTTCTGTAGCTCCTTCAAGGCTTGCTCCTGCTGTTGGAGCTTTTTCGTCAGGTTTGGCAACCTCCTGCTCCAGCAAGCTCCGGCCTGATTTCAAGTCCTGTGTCTGGGACTCCAAGCCTGATGGGTTCGATTATCAGCCAGCTCCTCCTGATCCATGCTCAGTTTCTGCTCTGATGCCTTGAGCTCTTACTGAGGGCAGAAACCTCAGAGTCTTCTCCGTACAGGTCAGATTGAAGTTTATTAATGTTTCCCTTGCTTTGCTCCACGGCCTTCTACAACTCTGCTGTTCGGCTCTTCTCAGAGGTCAGTTCCTGGCCGAGCCCCGGCACCTGTGCCTTCAGCTTATTTTCTCCTGGTGCTTTTGTCCATTCTGAGGTGCCTCCTGACCTCAGTTACTCCTCCTGTCTCTGGCACGCCCTTTTTGTTGCCCGATCATGCGTGTTGGTCCGTCACTGTCCTGCACAGTTTTAATGCAGAGTTGTTAAGGTCAGCATTGTCTTGCTCGGCCTCACTTTTCATCTGGGCTTAATGGGCGTCTCGTCACAGCTCTGTCAGCTGAAGCTGTCTGGAAATCTCCCCGTGTAGTGAAACGGGCCTTGGATTTAACGCTCTCCGTCTCTGCTGCATGAGATCGTTTTCCTGCAGCACTGTTGACATTTTCAGGTTGTTGTTGTGGGTCCAGCTGCTGTAGCATTTGGTCAGGGTCACATCAAAGATGGTAGAGGAGTGAGCAAAGATGGTAGAGGAGTGAGCAACGATGGTGGAGGGGAGAGCAGGAGTCCAGGTCAGCCTTGGCTTTCCGGGCCGACAAAGCAGCCTGTAATCAAGCATTCAAGCCTTCTCTCCCCCTTTTTTTGTTTTTTCTCACCATATAATCCACTCATGACCCACCAAGCTGACAGGACAACACAGGTACATGTTAAAATTCTTAAGATCATGTTTAAAAGCCCAAAAATGGACATTTCTTTCACTCAGTAATCACTTGTATTAATCAATCAGCAGAAAACATGTCACAATTTGAATCTTTTTACCACTAAATTTGTTGTGTCTTCACTGGTTGGTCAGACCAGTGTCTTTTTGAAGTTAAGTTGTTGTCCTGTGTAACACTTTTACCACCGGCTCGTGTGACAAGACTCCCCCCTTATGCCTTCGGGTGCAGTCTTGACTCTACTTAAACATTCTGTGATAAAAGATACATCTCGAAAAATAAATATCAGTCTAAGGTTCATATGATTCTCGTGTCTACACAGACAAGCGGAGGCTAAGGAAATACACTTAACCGATTAAGGCTAATACATGTGAATACTCAAATGATAAGACACCATGCAATAAACCCAACACAGGATCTCAGGGTTAGAAAATGTATTAAACAATTGCAGGAAATTCACATCCAACCCTTTTTTTTTCTTCATGAAAAAAACACATATACAAAACATACAATAAACCCCCGGGGGATAGATTTTAGTATTTTTTCCCTTAACCTGTCCAATGTTATTCTTTCCCCAGAGTGCACTCTTAGTTTATTTTTGTTGTTGGCGCGCTTTAGTTGGAGCTCTTAATAATAACAACAATACCTCCGAGTATCCGTGATGTCTCCACCTCCTCCGATGAATAACTCGCTCGTTGTGGTAGCAACCGTCTCCACTCGCGGCAGCGAGCAACGAATCTCCGGTTCCTTAGATAGCAGCAAATCATCCACGGTTAGCGACTCTCTCCCGAGACAACTCTCAAACTCCGTCTCTTCGCTCCGGCGGAATCTCCGTTAGCCAGGACCGTGGCGTTAGCCTAGCTCCAGCTAGCCAACATAGCCAAACGTGCCTCGTGCTTAGCCAAGCACAAAAGATACGGGAAGCCCGGCTCAAACGCTCCGAATGATTACCGGGAAGTCCGCAGACGGGTGATATGTTGTTGCCGAACAACTTTGGTGACATAAGCAGTCCCGAAGTCCATGCTTCGTCTATGCCATTTTAGTAATCCTCCTTTTTTTCTCCTCTCTTCCTCCCGAGTCTCTTTCCCCCGGAAGTCATCTGCAAGTCATGACCTCTCGTGACGTAGCATACAAAACAAGTTACACTTCTTCTCTTTTAACAGACATTCACATTCCATGAAATTATGGTTTTTTAACGTAACTGATTTTTTCACACACTATTTATGCATTTTAATACAAACATTTATATCACATATCTATACCACTCTTAACCTCACCATGAACTGTTATTTTCTCTTCGACTTATTCTCATGAAAACAAAATAAATACCACTGATATTTATCAGAGTATTACACCTGCAACCCAGAGAGTTTATTTGTTAGTAGTGGATAAACTTTATCATTTAACAACAGGTGTGTGTTAAGTTTCGCTGCTTTAACCTTGTTGGAAAATCTTCACGTGTTCATGAATGTAAGCTGTTTCTTCATTGCGTGTGTGCGTTTGTAGGTGGGCTAATTTAACTTTTTTTTCTCAAACCAGGAATTCCTCTAGCACGTGCCTCTCTCTCACATTACTCTGCTTGTGTGTTTTGTTTCACCTTTTTGTTGTGATGCTCCGGACGCCTTCCCAACCTCCACAAGTCTGTTGGCCCCAATTTTATGTGTTAAAACTTCTCTTAATTTCTCCTCTAATTCTCTCCTCGCTGCTGTCTTTTCCACAGCTGCTGATTCTTGCTGAGTGTGGTTTCCATTACTATAATTTTGCTTCGGCCGCTGTGCTTGTGGGGGCAGTTGGCCCAGGCCTGTAGCCACCTGTATCAACACACTAAGAGATTTATTTAATATCATTTTCATCACAATCTTACTCTGCCGACTGAAGTGCCGGTCTAAATCATGCACGATTTGTCTCTTCTTGTCACGGCGGGGTGCGCCGATGTGTGATGAAACAGGACCCAAAAGCAGATGAGGACGATGAGTTGTAAGTTTGAACAGAAAAGTGATCCTTTAATGATAACGGCAAGGGAAAACCAGGAAACCAAAGCAAACTGTCAAAACACTAAGAAACAAAACACTAAGAGGTACTAAGACCAAAAACTATAACTATAACTGTGGTGGAAAATAACAGGCAAAGACTATGACTAAGACTAATGTAGAACTGACAGACGAAAACCATAACTATGACTGAGGGTGAGGAAAACTAACAACGACTAAGACTAAGGTCAAAATAAACAGACGACCTGACAATGGCATGCAGAAAACAAAGGGCTTAAATACATACATGAGGTGATCAGGGGAAGTGGAGACACATGGGGGAACAGCTGACTGACATAAACCTAATGACAGGACCAAGAGAGGAAAGCTAAATACAATGAACAAAGAACACATGACACTGTCAGAATAAAACAGGAAATACTAAAACTAAACATGACAACACCACTAAACAGACCTAATACGTGATGAATAAATACAAAACCCCAAAACATAGAAAACCCAGGAACAATAACTGCCTAAACTAAAGGCAAATAGGAAATAACACAAAAACTAATAACATATCAAAAAATAAGAAAAATACAAAGAAAACTCAGAGTGCTGGGTCGGAGACCCAGCCTGTGACAGAGCCCCCCCCCCCCCTTAAGGGCGGATTCCAGACGCCCAAAAACACCCAGAAAACAAACACAAAACCACAACAACCCACCCAGGGCGGGCGGAGGGGGACCAGGAAGGAGGGCCAGAAACAAAACCACAAAAAACAAAGCACCAGAAGCACACAGGCCAAAAACAACAAGGGCACAAAAGTCCAAGACCCAGCTTCAGGAGGGCGACCATGAACCCGGCAGAACAGGAGAGAATGGCGAAGCGGTTCAGGTGGCCGCCCCGGAGGTCGACAGCAAAACAAAAGAAAGTTCAAAAGTTCAGGAGGCCGACCAGGAGGCCAACGGTCCAGCAGTCCAAAATCCATGAGCTCAGGGGGCCGACCCGGAGGTCGAGAGCACAGCAGGTCAGAGGTCAAAAGTTCAGGGGGCCGACCCGGAGGGCAACGATGTCCAGCTGACGGCCCGGAAAGCGGCCGGCGATCCCGAGGGGCAAAACGAGGCTTGGGCGACAGCAACACAGCCGCAGAACCAGGCGAGGCCAACATAGAAACAGAGGCCGAAGCTGGACCAGGCGAGGGCGAAGCAGAAGCCGAGGCCAAAGCTGGACCAGGCGGAGGCGAAGCAGGAACAGAGGCCGAGGCCGGACCAGGCGAAGCAGAAGCTGAGGCCGAAGACGGACCAGGCGAAGCAGAAGCTGAGGTCGAAGCCGGACCAGGCGAAGCACAGGCAGAAGCTGGACCAGACGAGGCAGAAGCAGAGGCCGAAGCTGGACCAGGCGGACGCGAAGCAGGAGCAGGACCAGGTGACAGCAAAGCAGGAGCAGGACCAGGTGACAGCGAAGCAGGAGCAGGACCAGGCGAGGCAGAAGCAGAGGCCGGACCAGGCGAGGCAGAAGCAGAGGCCGGACCAGGCCACGGCGAAGCAGGAGCTGAGGCTGAAGCTGGACCAGGCGAAGCACAGGCTGAAGCCGGACCAGGCGAAGCAGAAGCAGAAGCCGAAGCCGGACCAGGCGAAGCAGAAGCCGAAGCTGGACCAGGCGAAGCAGAGGCAGAGGCAGATGGTGGCTGGACGGGCTCCTCGGGCCCTCCAGCTGACGTGGCGTGGGACTGGACGGGCTCCTCGGGCCCTCCAGCTGACGTGGCGTGGGGCTGGACGGGCTCCTCGGGCCCCCCAGCTGACGTGGCAGGAGGCTGGACGGGCTCCTCGGGCCCTCCAGCTGACGAGGCAGGTTGCTTTTCAAGTTGCAGCAACACACAGTCTATAGTGGGTGAAATGAGTTTGTATGAGTTCTCAGACTGAGGTGTGGCAGAACCAGGCGAGGCGTCGTCCTCAGGCTGAGGCGCAGAAGCAGCAAGCAGTAGCGCAGCAGGTGGTGGTCCTGCAGGCGGCGGCATGGGAGCCGCAGGAGGTGGCGCTGCAGCCACAGGTGGTGAAGCAGAAGGTGGCCAGACGGGCTCCTCAGGCCCTCCAGCTGACGAAGCATGAGGCAGAACGGGCTCCTCGGGCCCTCCAGCTGACGAAGCATGAGGCTGAACGGGCTCCTCGGGCCCTCCAGCTGACGAGGCATGAGGCTGAACGGGCTCCTCGGGCCCTCCAGCTGACGAAGCGTGAGGCTGAACGGGCTCCTCGGGCCCTCCAGCTGACGAGGCATGAGGCTGAACGGGCTCCTCGGGCCCTCCAGCTGACGAAGCGTGAGGCTGAACGGGCTCCTCGGGCCCTCCAGCTGACGAGGCGTGAGGCTGAACGGGCTCCTCGGGCCCTCCAGCTGATGTGGCGTGAGGCTGAACGGGCTCCTCCTGCCCTCCAGCTGACGTGGCGTGAGGCTGAACGGGCTCCTCGGGCCCTCCAGCTGACGTGGCGTGAGGCTGAACGGGCTCCTCGGGCCCTCCAGCTGACGTGGCGTGAGGCTGGACGGGCTCCTCGGGCCCTCCAGCAGACAAAACATGAAGCTGGCTGGGTTCTCCCGAACCTCCAGCAGACGAAACATGAAGCTGGCTGGGTTCTCCCGAACCTCCAGCAGACGAAACATGAAGCTGGCTGGGTTCTCCCGAACCTCCAGCAGACGAAACATGAAGCTGGCTGGGTTCTCCCGAACCTCCAGCAAACGAGACGTGAGGCCGGACGGGCTCCCCGGGCCCTCCAGCTGACACTGAAATAGGCTGCACAAGCTGCACCTCCGTCTCCGGCTCCAAACCGGCCTGGATAGCAGTCCCACAACAGCTTAGCTGAGCCTGATGGCTAGCATTTCCAGTGAAAACAGTCTCATCATAGCCGGGCTCATGACCCGGAAAGGCAGTGTCCGTTCCAATAATCTCCGGAGAAAATATAGTCACTCACTTGCGTTCGTGGTGCGGAGCGTCGGTGGCGCGCACGCCGCTTTTTCTTGTGAGTGGAAGACGATGGAGCAATGGGTGGAAGTCCCTGGTAACTCCGAGGTCCCCCCAGAGCCAGTCGAGTACCCCAGAAAGAGGGCTCGTGCTCCGGAATGAGCCATGGCTTCCACCGGAGCTCCTCCTCCAATAGAGCGCTGAGTATTGTCTGACGCTCGTCGTGGTCCAAATCTATGGTGTCCAGCGCTTCCTCGCGCTGGACTGTGGCAGGAGTATGGCGAGACTGTGATGAGGGCGTGGAAACTGGTAAGCTGAGAGGTGGTGACGCTGCGGCGAATCTCAGCGAACCGACACGGACACACTCAGGTTCTAGAGGCAGCAGTGGAGACGACTGGTTGTGGGGTTGTTGTGACTGGTAGGTGCTGGAAGCCATTACATGACTCGACAGTTCCTGGGCCTGCAGCATCTCCTTTATCCTCGTAAAGGCATCAACTATGGCAGGTGAGTCCGGGAGCTGGAGGAGGCGGGGATCCCTCTTCATAATAGCTTCAGCAATGTTTACCATCACAAGCTTGCTCTTCAAATCGGGTGCTGTGAAGACGCGGTTGAGGATCGCTTGGATCCGAACCGTCTCCTCCAGACACTCGGTGAGAGCTGAGTCTGCTGGGTCCATAACTGGTCAGGTCGTACTGTCACGGCGGGGTGCGCCGATGTGTGATGAAACAGGACCCAAAAGCAGATGAGGACGATGAGTTGTAAGTTTGAACAGAAAAGTGATCCTTTAATGATAACGGCAAGGGAAAACCAGGAAACCAAAGCAAACTGTCAAAACACTAAGAAACAAAACACTAAGAGGTACTAAGACCAAAAACTATAACTATAACTGTGGTGGAAAATAACAGGCCAAGACTATGACTAAGACTAATGTAGAACTGACAGACGAAAACCATAACTATGACTGAGGGTGAGGAAAACTAACAACGACTAAGACTAAGGTCAAAATAAACAGACGACCTGACAATGGCATGCAGAAAACAAAGGGCTTAAATACATACATGAGGTGATCAGGGGAAGTGGAGACACATGGGGGAACAGCTGACTGACATAAACCTAATGACAGGACCAGGAGAGGAAAGCTAAATACAACTAGAAAAATTTGCATTTCCTGCGAAAATGCAGTGTGGATGCTTAAAGCTGAAGCTGTATGCAAAAAGTAGCTGAAAAAGCTGAAAAGTTGCAGAAATTGTAAAAACTTTGCAGAAGCAAAGGAACATTGCTAAAATGTAATAATTTAGCAGAACTGCAATATCTTAGAGGAAACATAATACTTGGCAGAAATACAATAGCATAGCAGAACTTAGCAGAAATATTGTAACTTACCAGAAACATGATAACTTCTCAAAAATACAAGAATTTAGGAGAAATAGTATAAGATAACAGAAAGAATATATTTAGCCAAAAATACTTAAACATTACAGAAACACTATGATTTAGAAAAATAGTACAACAGAGCAGAAATATTGTGATTTACCAGAGACACTGTGATGACCTATGAATATTGTAATTTTAAATTAAGACTATGTTTTAGCACAAATATTATAATTTGGAAGAAATACAATTATATAGCAGAAATGCTATATTTAGAAAGAAAAATATAATATAGTAGAAATACAATGATTTAGCAGAAATACTACAATATAGCATAATAACAATGATTTAGAACAAATACTATGATTGAGCAGAATAGCAATAACTGAAGTAGAAATATTGGAAAAGTTAAATGACAAGATGAAAAAAAAACCAGAATATGGTTAAGTTCCCTCAAAACTAATTGTTGTTCACATGTGGAAAATAAAGAAATAAAAATAAATTAAAAAACAAGAAGGAACAGCCAACAATTACACATAAAATCAAATATGTATACACAAATGCACAGAGAGAGAGACACACAGAGGGTCTATGCCAGTCAACCAGTCTAAATATATTATATGTTTTTCCAACAATGAGATGCTGCCCTAAAGTTGGTCTCTCTCTCTCTCTCTCTCTCTGTCACACACACACACACACACACACACACACACACACACACACACACACACAGAGTGAGAGAAGTAAGTTTCTAGCTCAGTCAAGCAGCCTGGGAGCTGCTGAATTTGAATCCACCAATCAGAGTGGCTGTGTACTTTTTCCCGCCAAAACAGGTGCTTCTGTTTACACACACAGCACAGAGAGACACTGGATTATTGCAGTCTATTTCTCATAGTGACAACTTCCCTCAAACAAATGACCATAATTTCCTAACCGTAGAGGCTAGAAAGATCATTCTTACACCGTTTTGTTCAGAAGTGATTGGGGAATCTTCAAGTGTTGACAATTTATCATTAAAATATGAATTTTTAGAGATATATGACATGGATGACTTGTTGACTTAGAAGCCACGAATTCCCCAATATGCAAATTTGAATGCCTGAGCCCACATATATGATTGGCTGCCTGGGAAGCTGTGTAGGCCCTGATTTGTGGATTTGAATTCCTCAGCCTAAATATATTGAATTTGAATCTTACAATGAGATCATCCCATTAAAAGGCTTTCTCTGTCTCTGTCTCTCTCTCTCTCTCTGTCACACACACACGCACACACACACACACACACACGCACACACACACACACACACACACACACACACACACACCACTTAGCACAATAGTAATAAGTTAAACAGAAAAATTGGAAAAGCAAAATGGACAGCTGAAAAAATGCTGAACATGCTGAGGGTCCCTCAAATATACTTGTTAAATGAAAAAAAAATCAGCAAAAAAATATATAACAGCCACACAATCACAAATATGGACACATATGGAAACACACATGCACACAGAGACACACACACAAGATCCAATTCAGTCAACCAGTCTAAATATATTGAATTTGAATCTTACAATGAGATCATCCCGTAAAAAGGCTTCCTCTCTCTCTCTCTCTCTCTCTCTCTCACACACACACACACACACACACACACACACACACACACACACACACACACACACACACACACAGAGAGAGAGAAGTAAGTTTCTAGCTCAGTCAAGCAGCCTTGGAGCTGCTGAATTTGAATCCACCAATCAGAGAGCCTGTGCACTTTTTCCCGCCAAAACAGGTGCACGCAGCACAGAGAGACACAGGATTTTTGCAGTCTATTTCTCATAATGACGACTCCCCTCAAACAAATGACCATAATTTCCTAACCGTAGGGGCTAGAACGGTCATTCTTACACCGTTTTGTTCAGAAGAGATGGGGGAATCTTAAAGTGTTGACAATTTATCATTAAAATATGAATTATTAAAGATAATTGACTTCTAATGCACCATAACTGAGTAGAGCAAAGCAAAAACTGCCTTGACTTGCCCTCAAACAACGCTTTCTAACTCTAAATCTATTTGGAGTATCAATATCATTCTTTCACCGTAAGAGACAGCACGCTTTGGTGAACAGTCATGGAAATTTTCAGGTCTCTGTGGAAATCCATTAAAAAGATATGACGAGAGAAAAAAGTGGTTCATTTCCAGAGTTTGAAATCTGAAGAAATCTGAGTGAAGGACGAATTTCCTACCTTCAAACAAATCTAACTCATTTCAGAACGGTAATAGGTTAGAAAATAATTCTTGAATTGTGAGCGTCAGGAGTGTCTGAAGATATACTGGGACAAGCCTTATGTCTTAACTTTGCTTCGTTAAGGAGATATGACGATTCAAATATGCCTCTCATTACAGAAATCAAGCGGTGATTTTGAACAAGCTCTCCATTGACTTTCTATGGAGAGTTTTGCGACTTTGTGTTGGTCTGAGGAGATTTGCCAAAATTCTATAAATCCCACAACAATGATAGTGACATTTTTGGAAACCCAGCAAAAATACCTACGTTTTGATGTATAATTTGTGGAAGTTGAGTGAAGATTGAGCAAGTAGCAAGAAGTTGTTCGGACATGAAGAGAAGACTGCAAAACCTTCAGTGGCAGACTGGAAGCCAAGTGCATAGCAACCATAACAACGCATGTATTTTGTGAAAAATCACAATTTTGCAACTCAAAACTTTAAGAGGCATAAAAATAAAACGGTAAAAGATTTGAAAAAGCTGATTTATACCTGAATAGCCCAATAATTTGAGAACATTTTAAAGTTTGAATGGTTGTTCTACGTGAAAATATGAGGAAGTAGTTACGTTTCAGAAACAAGCAAATTTGAGCAGAATTGCAGAAGTTTCCCATTCATTTCAATGGGACAAATTAAGCTTAATATTTTAAAAAGTATAATAGTGAAAAATACCAAAAGACATAGCAGGAATTAGCAGAAATAGCAGAATATTTTAAAATTTGAATGGTGAAAATCAGCTGAAAATTGTGGAAGTAGTTAAGTGCCAAAAAGTGTACGGAAGTCCCAAGAGGAACTCAATAGTGTGGATGCTTAAAGCATCCACACAATGAACAAAGAACACATGACACTGTCAGAATAAAACAGGAAATACTAAAACTAAACATGACAACACCACTAAACAGACCTAATACGTGATGAATAAATACAAAACCCCAAAACATAGAAAACCCAGGAACAATAACTGCCTAAACTAAAGGCAAATAGGAAATAACACAAAAACTAATAACATATCAAAAAATAAGAAAAATACAAAGAAAACTCAGAGTGCTGGGTCGGAGACCCAGCCTGTGACACTTCTATATCAAAACCCAGCCAAACATCAAACATTCAGCGAAGTCATTCAAAACCTTATTTGTAATCTCATAATCAGCAAAATCAGCGTTTTAATTACGGGCATGTATCATTGTTTGCAAATCATAATTATAAAACTCAATAACACGCTAAACAGCAAGCAAAAGTCCTCTGTGCGCTTCACAGCAGCCACCTCATTTGCATGTTCACACACCGTCTAAAAATAGCTCGCAGCGCTGCAGCTGCACGTCACACACACAGTCTCACACAAAGCTCTGTTATTTTATATTACAAAGACGTCTTATATTTACAACCAATGCAAGGCCTGACAGATTTAGCACCTAACAAATTTCGACAAATTTTACCATAACGGGTCTCACCAAAGAAAGATAACTTTTTTGCAGCCAATCCCAGTATCTGTTTCCACAGTCTCTGGCCTAATTTCTAAAGTCCCTAACTCAATTTAACTGTGTCCAAAAAAGCACATCACACCGTTTCCGACGGTGAGGAGACTCTAACTCCTAGCTTATTCCAGGATGCCCTGTACCCCACAGATAAGCCAAACTGAACTACCCCTGTTCGCCGACAGGTCAAGACCGCGCGTCCACGGCCAGGAGGGAGCGTAACCTCCGGGCTATGCGCTTCTTAGCAGCCTCTAACTGCCATCCTATAATAATTTATAACACCTTGAAACAACAGTCAACACCCTAATAAAACCCTAATAAAAGAGTCTGACTAAGGCAAGTGCAACCTAGAGGTCAATGGAGCCTTTCCCTCACTTATAATCACACAGGTCCACACTTATAACCAATTTGGACTTTAACCAACGACATGACCAATTCCCTACCATACTACTTGAGCGTTTAACTCAATTTCATGGGACTTAAACCCAGTATTTCTTCCTAGCAGTTTCCGACTGCATTTATTCTTCCTAGCAGTTTCCGACTGCATTAAACACTCTTAACCGACTTTAACTGCATTAGACACACGCGGATCCTCATCAAAATCAAAACAGACCCTCTACCAGTAATTTCAGTGAGTAGACTTTTAATTTAATCATGTCCAATTTGGCACACTTTGGAAATAATTCAACAGGTAGTGCCTTACCTTTGGATAAGCCGGCTTATGCCCACTCACGTCAGACCACTGGCTTGTGCCTGTCCGTTCGACAACCTCGGACCGTCCAAACCTCCAACTTCCACCCCAATACCACAGGACGAGCCCCCAAGCTGTTACGAGTTCAAAATTGGGGATGGAGACAAGAGAAAAAACCACAATAACAACACTGGTCCAGCAGGGTTGAGTCAAACGATGATTTTAATAGTCACACGCGTTTTGTTTTGTTTTGTTTTTGTTTTTTCTATACATATTTAATTACAGGCTGCTTTGCCGGCCCTGAAAGCCGAGGCTGACTGGACTCCTGCTCTCCCCCATACGTGACACTGACCAAATGCTGCAACAGCTGGACCCACAACAACGACCTGAGAATGTCAACAGACCTGCAGGAATGTGATCTCATGCAGCCGAGACGGAGAGCACTAAACCTAAGGCCCGTTTCACTACACGGGGGAAAATTCCCAGACTGCGTCAGCTGACAGAGCTGTGACGAGACGCCTGCCAAGCCCGAATGAAAAGTAAGGCAGAGCGAAAGAATGCTGACCTTGATAACTTTGCATTCACACTGTGCAGGACAGTGATGGACCAACACGGATGATCGGGCGGCAAAAAGGGCGTGACCGAGACAGGAGGAGTAACTGAGGTCAGAAGGCACCTCAGAATGGACAAAAAACACAGAAGAAGATGCAGGTTTCACCTGCGGTGAACATCGACACTGGAGAAAGGACTGCCCCAATTGGGGTCAGAACCAGGACGGACAGAACTTTGGGCAGCAGCAGCAGCAATGGTCGCAAACAAACTGAAAAGGAGGGGGGCAGGACCCCAGGGCACGCTTCAGGCAGTGGTTTACCCAGAACACCAGAACAGGAAAGTGATGAACAAACACACACACACACACACACACACACACACACACGTCTCCAAACACACAGATTCAGAATGAAGTGAAATACACACATGAACACGTGCACTCGTTGAGTGAGTGAGAAATGACACACACACACATATACACACACACACACTGGAATGCTGATTCACTGAGAAGTGATGCACACATACACATGCACACGCTTGTGCAATGAAGAGTGATCCACATGCACACACACATACACGCTGATGCAATGAAGAATGCTTTGCTTATGCTGATATGCAAAATGCTGCACACAAACATCCCAATGCATAATTTTTATGAGGAGCCATTGATTACCATTGATTACTTAGAATGTGTTATATGTCACTCAGAGGGCATTTATGTAGATTTTAGGAATAAGCTCTAAAACGGTTTGGTTATGAAAACAATGTCTGTGCATGATGTCTGTTTATGGCTCAAGGCCTTGACTGAATTCTTTGCTGTGCTTCACACAGCCCTGATGAGGAACAGTGGCACAGAGTGAAAATGATGAATTAATAGTGTAAGTTTTAGGTCGGAGTACGGCATTTTCTGTGATTGAGATTTGATTCAAGGAGGAACGAAAGGTGTTACGGCACCTGAGGTTCTCATTCCCACACAATATTGTCCCGGCAGGAAGCAAAATGTTCCTGTGAATTTCTGGTTGATTTTTTGGTTTTGCTTAGCGCTAGCTTGATTTTATCAGTGAGCTTTGGCTTGTGTTCTTTCTCGTAAGCGAGAGAGGGATAGTTTTATGCTTGGACATGTCTGCAGTGGGCCCTAGTTTGTGTTATTTTAGTAGTATTTTGTTGGTTATGTCTGTTTTCGTTTTTGTTACAGTGCACTGAGATAAGAAAATCTGAGAGGTGTGATCCACCGGTGGTGATATGTTGATATTTTGGGAGTTCATGATTTAACAATCAGCTCTTTAAACCAGGCCTGAAAGATTGAGATTTAAAGCGCTATGAAATATTCTTACAAAAACAGTTGCAAAGTGTGTTTCTCCATGATTGTAATTGGCTTGGGAGAAATTCACTTATAGGGAACACTGAGAAGTTCTGAGTCTAAAAGGATTGCACCGAGTCAATCCGGCCCAAAAAAAACAACAAGGAATTGTTTTCCTTTAAAATGATGACGTCATCTTGCTGGTGATGGATGCTCGAATAGGTTGCGTGTGAGACTCCATTATCAGCAACATCTGGTATGAATGTGTATGGAGGTATGCATGTGAATGGACTGTGATGGACTGACGACTAAAAGTTTTGACTGACTTGATACTGAGACAATGACTGCACCCACTTTAGGATTAGTAAATGCCAATAAACAATTCACCCAGCGGACAAGAGAAGGGTGGATGCTTCGCTTTGTTTTGTTTTTTCAGGAGCAGGAGGATTAAGAGAGACTGGAGGAGGAGACTGTAGCTTCACATAAGTATGAACTGCAGACTTAACACTGTGGTTGCTGATTTTGAGTTACTGATGTTTGCATTAAGAAAACTGTGCTATATTAGCTGTGTTTTGATTAAGGTATCATGTTATATTATTGGGAATGCCAAATGCTACAGTGGAGAAGACTTTTGATACCACTCATGACTGGAATAGGTTATTATTAACCATAGCAGGCCACTGTAAAAAGTCAAGTAAATTTTATAGAGGAAAATCGCCAAAACCTTAATAATACCTATGAATGGCTTGCCACGTTCAGAATAGAGATATGGAATAATAAACATTGGTCCACGTGATTTAGGTTCTCATTTGAAATAGTAAGTTATTAGATCTAGAATATAATTGACAGGGACATTTGATAGGATGTGGTACTGCAAAAGAACAAGAGCAAAGTAAAGAAAGAAAACCTATTGTGTTTAGTTTGGATAGATTCAAATTAAAATGTACCATTACACTCAGAGGATCAATATGAAATAAAACATATGCAAAATTTGTAGGAAGTACATGACTGATAACTGTTCTGTCCTGAGCGTTTGTTTCTAGAGCACCCACTTGACCACACCAACAGTTTCTCGCCACCGAGGAGGGGTACTTGCAAAAAGAATAAAATAAAAATCTGAGTTTAACAAAACATTTTAAATGTAAATATCAAGCTTACCTTTCTTTTTCCATGAAATGTGCTAGTGGGCACGCCAGCCATTTTGAAAAGGTGGGCAAAACAATTGGCAAGGCCACACCCCCACACATGTGATATAATTTTAAAGGTACTGTTGCCCTCTCTAAGAAACATCAGGACTTAGAGGAGTGGCAAGTAGAGTATGCGAGCTACAAGCAAAAACTAAAATGTGTACTACAGTGTGCAAAAATGAAATACTGGGTCATCAGGGGGTCATGAGGGACATTTATAAAACTAAAAGTCCCACTAACCTTAAAGTGCACTTGAAAAGCTCACACAAGAAGGTTAACCTAGCTTACCTAGAAGACCTCATCAGGGGGAGCACACTCCCCCTCCTTGAAGAGCTCACCCACTCAACCCGCATCCCCAGAAAACAGCTAACCCCAGATAAGGCAGCGTGATGTATCCCGAGACAACAGGACTGGGACATCTAAATAAAGGTGTGAAACAATCGCCTTCAAAAGGTTATCAATTCACTTCAACCAAAATTAGGACCACTCGGTGCGGCAAGAGTTAATAGTTATTAGTCTCAACACCCAAGGATAACCAGAAGAGCATGACTGATATGATGGAACTGGGATTTTGTTACACTTAATTTTTGCAAAACACAAATAAAACTAAATTGAAACTAAGGATTTTCAGAAAATAAAAACTACACTAAACTAGCAAAGAATTGGTAAAAACTAATTACAACTGGTAAAAATTGAAAATCTGGAGTCGAAACTAAATAAAAATAACAACTAATGGAAATGGCGAAAAGTTTAAAACCCTGGTGCAGAGATTGGCAAATCTGACCAGGAAACGTTATAAAATGGATTGTCAGGATAGTCAGCGTTAAAGCCACTTTTGACAGTCCATACTAGGATGGCATTGGACATCTTCGGGGCAGAAAAAGGGTTGGTGTGACCAAGGTGTGGTTTGGCTTGTTGTATGTACATTTCAAAATGTTACAGCTCTGGATGGACCAGTTACCAGGGCATGGAAGGATGACAGACTTTATTACATAAGGAGAAGGGAAATGTCCGGGATTGAAGATACTTTCTGAGATATGATGTCACTAACCTTCTCTTTTAAGTGTCTAGCTCCGGTGAATTGACACATGGGAGTGTGTCAAAAAAGGGGGAAGTGGAAGTTGAGTTTGAACATCAAACAATGGTGATATGAAAATTTCTATGAGTTTATTTTTGTGTTTAATAATGTAGCTATGGTAAAACTTAAGCTTATAATGTGTTAGACTTAGAAAGGGTTCATTAATTTTTGATTTCTTTTACACACACATAGATTATGATTAGAATAAGTCCTGAACATAATATTTTGAACCAAATTTGAATCATTAGAACAACAATGGATAACAATATTAGATTATCAAGGCTAGGGAGAGAGGTGTTTTGGTTTTCTGTCTCTTGCAGAGAAAGGAACAGACACCAGACGGGGACCCGGAGATGTGAGGACCCTTCACAGCAGAGACAGATGTAGGGACTGCCGAGACAGCAACTGGGGTCAAGTGTCATGGCGTTTGAGCTCCTGGACAAGATGGATCCCACAAACACAGCAATAACCATGAAGGGGTTGGCGAGAACCAGGAACACCAGACCAACGAGGTTCAAGAGGCTCTTGGCAAAAAGGGGGACACGCCGGTGACCCCAAAACACACAGATCTTTGTTTGAAATCGGGGCAGAATAATCCCCAGAACTGTGCAATGACTAAAGGGTGGTCTAACCCCGGAGGTCGAAGAAAGAAGCTGAGAATCACCCAACTGGAAGACACTGGTAGCTGCAGCAATAAAAATAAAGGTTAAAAGCTCCTTAGAAAGAGGTTCTAGTCTAAGTACATTTGAAAGGTATAAGGGGGCATTAAAATGGGAGTGGAAAACTGGAGCACCAAAATAAAGCTGTGGGAGAATTGGGGAGTGATGGGAGTGTCATCTGTAACTGCTGTTATGGTTGTAAATCTAACTTTGCTTGCATCTGAACTGCGTGAACACTGAAGGTCATCCCACAGATGGTCCACCCGTTAAAGGTGGACAGAGGGCCTCAGGACCAAGAAGACCTGGACCTTGCAATGCTGGAGTGCATGTTGTAAGTGATCTCTTTGAAGAAAAGAGATCAAAGGGGGAATTGTGATATTATTCTGTTATTATATGTTACCTTATATATGTAATCAAAGTAGTTGAATTAGAATACTGCTGTAGACCATATTATACCCTTTAATATAGAGTGTGTGAGCTGTATGTAGTTTAGTTCTCGTTATACTTTTGAGTTAACAGAACATATTCACATATTAGTTCATTAGATAAATGTGCATCACTCTGTATCCTTGATCTGCTGGGAATGTGTTACACTGTTTTCTTGACATGCTTAATTGTTGAATCATGAAGAGAAGGTTGTAAGCAGGAGACTCTGTGTCTAAAGACAGGGGAGATAGACAGACCACATTCCACACCCCCACCTTACAGAAAGCAGAGAAACAACTGCCGAGGTCATAACTTAGGCGCTGTAACAGAGAAAGAATGTGATGTTTTGGCTTTTACGACTAGCTGGGGGCCACTAGAGACTATAAAAAGCTGAGCAACCCGTCACCATTTTGAGACATGTGCCTGACCCTCTGGTAGCATCTCTCCCGTCCGGACGTTGTAATGCTCTGACTGTTGAATTGTATGGAAATAAATGATTGTTGATTGAGCATTTATACACCGAGTATTGTCCTTCCTTCAGCCCAAAGATTCAAAGAATTGGGTGATTTCAACAGCAATTAATACAATACAAAATACTACATAGAGTGCACTATACAGCTCATCGGATGTTCAAGATGGGCTTTACATCTTCCAACAACTGCTCACACTGTCAAGGCAATACACCAGACAATTACATCCACGCTCTTTGGTTCTGTCCACCAGTGCAGAAGTTTTGGCACGAGATATGTGAAGACTTATCAAAGTGTCTGAAATGTAAAATTCCAACCTCCCCTTTAGTGTGTTTGTTGGGAAAATTGGATGAGGTCACTACAGAAACTAATACAGTCCACATGGTTTTTACTGCCCTATGCATCGCCAAGAAAACGGTCCTCATGAACTGGAAAAATAAAAATAATCTTAATTCTAACCAATATAGAAACCTTCTAATAGAAGGTGCACAAGTCACTCAGAGACATTTTCTCATTCACATACAGAGGCTGGAAATTTAGGTACACACGCTTGCCACAAGGCTTTGCACTCTCACCAGGCATTTTCAATCAGGTGCTGAAAGATGCACTGTCGCCATGTCAACTGCCGGAGGGTTGTACACTGACACAGTATGTTGACGATCTTCTTATTGCAGCCCCGTCAGCAGCGGCCTGTACAGCAGCATCGCTCGTGGTGTTGAACAGATTGGCGGAGTGTGGCTTCAAAGTAAGTAAAGAAAAACTGCAGTTGGTCCGACCAGAAGTAACATTTCTGGGCCGGGTGATCGCACACAAATCAGTGGGATTAATGAACACACACAGAGACCAAATTCTGACGCATCCAAAACCAAGAACTGTGAAGGAGTTGCTTTCTTTTCTTGGCTTGACAGGTTACAGCAGGCAGTTCATCCCGAACTATGCTGGCAAAACCGCCCCTTTAAGGGACCTGATCAAGACAGTCGGCGTTCGAAATCTTAAGGCTGAATTGCCTTGGACGCCGGACACAGAGACAGCGTTCATTTCACTAAAACAGGATTTGTCAAGAGCCACAGATCTGGCCACAGCTAACTACGATGAGTCATTTTACCTTGATGTTTCAGAAACAAATGGAGTTGTAAATGGTGTATTGTTTCAGAAAAAAGGGGGCGGTGGAGATGTGCTTATGTATGTCAGCATAAGATTAAATTCAACAGAAGCAAGGCATCCCACATGCACACAACATGCAGCAGGAGTAGCAAAAATAATTCAGAAAACAGCACACATAGTGAGGGAACACCCACTGAAAGTGCTTACCACACACAGTGTAGTTGCGTATGTGAACTCACAGGCATTCACAATGACCCCATTGACGCAACAGAGGTTGAGCAAAATTTTAGATGCGCCAAATTTGACATTCACACATGAAGGAATCAATATGGCAGATTTAATGGGGTCAGGAGAACCTGAGGTAGGACTCACATGAGGTAGGACTCCAGTAGAGGACAATTCAATAATCGCTGAATATTGGTGGGGACGTGTCCCTTCCGTCCATGCCAAATCTACGCCCTTGGTTTGAATCCACAACTCAGTGCAAAGAGGCATGAATTACACCTGATTACAAAAATACCTATGCAATGAAGACACGCTTACACTTACATACATGACATAAATTGATATTTCTGACCGGAGAGAGAGAAGCGGGTCGGTTAAGCACTGATGACCGGGCTCTGTGGGGCCGGGAGGCGCTGCTGCACTGGTCCCCGGTCTGGATGGGCCTGGGCCCCCTTTCCCTGGCGGGTCGCGGAGTGTGGGAGTGCCTACTGGGGTCAGCGGGGGAGCTGGCCCCAGGGAGGGGTCACTTGCCCCTCCCTTCCTTCCCTCCCCATCTCCAGCTGCCTCCCTCTTCCCGCTCCACCACAACCACCCACACATGCAGGGCCTTGGAGTAGGGGTATGTCACCAGGGTGCAGAGGAGGCTACCCCCCCCCCCCCCCCTGTCCCCTTCCGGCTGCCTCTGCCTCAATTTTATCCCACAACTTAGACATTCACATTACTCACACTCTCATTACACATACATATAGGATCTTGGGGGTGGGCACAATCACGGAGTCCATATTATCATCAGGGTGTACACCTCACCCCTGGCGTCGTTGCCCACCTCTCAATTTTAAATACACGTAGACATTGAGGGCTAGCAGGAGGGACCATGCGCTTACCTGCTGCTCCTTGGCAGGTAGCTCCATGCCCTCCTGGGTTTTAATTGCACCTTAGAACACACATGCATCAACACTACAATGAGCGGGTGGAGGGAGGTTTGGAGTCTTCTCCCACCCCCATTCTCTGCGGCCTGCTGGAGTGGGGGGGCTAGGAGGAGTTGGCCATCCGACTGCGGTCTGGAGTGTGGGGCCTCCCTGCTGCTACGGAGTCGGGGTGGTCTGCCTCTCCCCACCGCAGGGAAAAGGGTAACACCACCTGGGTCTGGGTGCAGTTCCCCCCTCCAGGGGCAAGGGCACCTAGACCCGGTTTGTAGAGTACGCTTGGGGAGTGTGATCGTGTGTACAGCGTCTCTTTATGTCTGTCTCCACGTTGGTTGAGTGTGGAGTAAGTGCATATGAGAGCATGAGGGTGGGAATGGATGTTTGTATCTGTGTGTGCCTGTATGTCTGTGTCTATATGTCAGGTTGGGTATCAGACACCACCTCTCTGGGGACACCTCAGGCCCTCCAAGGTTTGGAGGCCTATCTCCACCCACCACCACTTCCCCTGCCGGTGGCGGACTCCCTCAGGTGTCGGTGTGTTGGTGGTTCTTTGTGTCTGGGGGTGGGCGTCCAGGTACACACCGGCTCACTCCTTGGCGGCTGCTTATCGGGGCCTGGAGCCTGGGGCTTGCTCGGGCCACTTCGGAGGTGGGGTGCCCCCGGCCTCTCGGCCTGGGGCTCGGTCACTCAGGCACAGCTGGCTGCCGGCGGAGCACACGGGTGCGTCACTGCAACTCCCCCTGGCTTCTGCTCCGCGGCTGCTGAGTGAACCCTCATCTGGGACTCTCCTCAGCTCTTACTGGGACAGTGGCGCGGCTGCCCCTCTGTTGGTCATCCTTGGTCTCTTGTGTTCTGGGGGCCTCTGGATGTCTGGAGTTTTGATCTCCTCCATACATGCTTCATACCCTGGAGGACGGGGGTGTGGCCCCCCCACACTCCCTAGCAGATCGTTACATGGAGAAACCTTTGGAATACAAGCGCGCTGATCCACACAGGTATGCACACAGGTGTTCACTGCTCGTAGACTTAAATTACACCTTTCTTGGCTACTACTTCGAAGCACATCTGTCCTGCGTGCTGCACAACAACATTGAATATTTAGTATTTACTGCTGTTTACACTTAGCGAGATTAATGCGATGGTGTTGTGTTTAGTATGTTGCTTTGTTTTTTTTGTTTTTTTGCTTGTTTTCTATTCTTCTCTCAACAGGTGATCCAGGAGATTTTTATTTTTTTTTCTCCCCCCCTTTCTCACTGTCCCTCTCCCCTTCTGTTTTTCCTTTCCTTCCTCTTTCTTTCTCCCTTTCCTATCCCTCACTCATGTCTGTCCCGTCTGTAACATCTGAAAATAAAATATAATAAATGATAAAAACAAAGATCGACCAAATGGACCAATACGGCAATGCCACGATGATCCATTTGGCAAAGTAAATCCATTGGGTATCCTTGTTGGTCTTCAGACAACAATTCTGATGGCTAAAGAACCAAATGGGACAGGCAAAAGAAAAAAAAAAAAAAAAAAAAAGCACTGATGATAATAATGAAAATGTCTCAGTTTCTGTAGGTGGAAGCAGACCTGGATCCCCTGGATGAGAAAAGAAATCTAAGCTCAAAAGGCTCTTTGCCCAAAGATCAAACTTTCAGCGTAACATCTCACAGTCCATGTCCACACTGAGGACTCGACCTGAGAAGAATTCATCTCTGAGTGGCAGCCGCTCATCTGGTCTCAAATTCAAATTCAAATTCAAATTCAAATTTTTATTTGTCACGTACACAGTCATACACAGTAGGATATGTAGTGAAATGCTTGGACAACTGCTCGTGACCTAAAGAAAACAAAAAAGGAAAAGGCTATGAATAAGATAGGAAATAAATATGAAAAATTAAAAAGGGTAAATTTAACTAGGAAGGAATAAAATATAAATTAAGGTTAAAAATGAAATAACTGTACAACACAAATTAGAATGAAGGGTAAATTTAACTGGGAAGAATAAGATAAAATATATAAATTAAAGTTGAAAATAAAATAACTGTACAACAAAATACACAATATAGAACTATATAAGAATGTATGAAGAAATCTAAATATAAATAAATATATACACAATAACAGCAGCTGTACAAGTATTAACAGGAAATGAAGAATATAGTGACCAGTGTTGTGCAAAACCAAAGTCCAGAAAGTCCAGTGTGTGTGTAAGAACCATATGTGTGGGTCAGTACTGTGTGGTGGTGTGATTGAGAGACTGTATCGCCTGCGGGAAGAAGCTCCTCCTCAGTCTCTCTGTGTTGGTCTTCAGGGAGCGGAATCGCTTTCCTGACCTCAGCAGAGAGAACAGTCTGTTGTTGGGATGGCTGAGGTCCTTCACAATCTTCCTGGCCTTGGTCCAGCACCGCCTGCTGTAGATTGAGTGCAGGTCAGGGAGCTCGGAGCGGATGGTGCGCTCAGCTGACCGCACAACCCTCTCTAGAGCTCGTCTGTCCTGCATGGTGCTGTTCCCGAACCAAGTTAAGATGTTTCCCGCCAGGATGCTCTCTATGGTGCACGAGTAAAAGTTCCTGAGCACCTTGGAGGGCAGTTGGAAGTCTCTCAAGCGTCTGAGGTGGTAGAGACGCTGTCGGGCCTTTTTCACCACGGTGTTGATGTGACAGGACCATGACAGGTCCTGCGTGATGTGAACTCCGAGGTATTTGAAGCTGTCCACTCTCTCCACTGGGCACTCGTTGATGACGGGGGTCTGGTAGTTCCTCTCCTGCTTAGTGCTGAAGTCCACTATCAGCTCCTTTGTCTTACTGACGTTTAGAAGGAGGTTGTTCCTCTGGCACCAGTTCTCCAGATTCCTAATCTCCTTCAGGTAGGCCGTCTCGTTGTTATCAGAGATCAGGCCCACCACGACGGTGTCGTCAGCAAACTTGATGATGGTGGTGGAGCTGGTAGTGGCCACACAGTCATATGTGTACAAAGAGTACAGCAGGGGGCTCAGAACACACCCCTGGGGGGCTCCAGTGCTGAGAGTGGTGGAGGCTGAGACATGTCCGCCCATCCTTACTGCCTGTGGTCTGCCAGTTAGGAAGTTGGAGATCCACTGACACATAGATGAGCTGAGTCCCAGATGCTCCAGCTTGGTGGTGAGTGTGGAGGGAATTATGGTGTTAAATGCAGAGCTGTAGTCTATGAAGAGCATTTTAACATAATTCCACCTTCTAGTGTCCAAGTGAGTGAGTGATGTGTGGAGGAGATGAGAGATGGCATCGTCTGTGGAACGATTTGGACGGTAAGCGAACTGTAGTGGGTCCAGTGTGTCTGGTAGTGAAGAAATGATGAAGTCTCTGACCAGGCGTTCAAAGCACTTCATCACTACTGAGGTGAGGGCTACAGGGCAATAGTCATTGAGAGAAGCAGGGTGGGGTTTCTTCGGGACAGGAACAATGATGGACTCTTTGAAGCATGTGGGGATCACCGACTGAGATAAAGAGATGTTGAATATCTCAGTGAACACAGGAGCTAGCTGGTATGCGCAGTCTCTGAGGATACGACCTGGGATGCCGTCTGGTCCTGCTGCTTTCCTGGTGTTCACTCTCTTGAAGGCTCTCCTTACTTCATGCTCGGAGATGACGAGCACGTTTCCGGTGCTGGCAGTATCTTCCTGTCTGCAGCCGTTAGCGCCGCTAACACTGTCAATGTCAACTCTCCTGATGTTAAGAAGAAATTCGAATTGGGACACAAACAAACCGGCAGCTCTGACAGCAAGGTGTCTTTGGGTCCTTTCTCACTGATGGGCCGCTCCAAGCAGAGCAACAGCGACCTGAACAACCTGTGCATTAACGGCAGCCATGTGTACACAGAGGAGACAGAACCCAAGAGTGGATTCTGTCTCGGAGAGAGAACTGCCCGATACTGAACTGTTGAAGTGAGAGAGGACAACGGAGCAGGAGGTGAGAACACAGAGGAATACTGTTATTTAATGTGGGAAATCAAAATTTGGGTTAGCAAACCTGGGAAAGAGAAAACTGACTGTTAAGTGGGAAAATTGTGAAGGAGTCTGAAACACTGCAAAAATTCACACACAAACAGAAAATGCATTAACCTTAGAAATACAAGAGAGCTCATGACGAGTAGACAGCATGTTGAGCATGTGAGTCTGTTTATCATCTTGTCCAAATCGCTTAGTGTGTAGTAGCTTTTAGAAAAGAAAATTTAGAATTTAGTGATGATGGTGTGCAAGTTGTGCGGCTTTTGACAAGATTTTCTGTGTATTGACAGGTGAAATTATGTCAGTTGACCTCAGACTGTCAGGATGCTGAAGAACCTGAGGCCATTGAAATATGATGTGGGGAAAATGAACAGAGGGTGTGATTTAAGTCTGATTTCAGACTATGTAAGTATTAGTTAAGCCAAAAGTAGGGAAAAACTTTTGTGGCCCTGAAGTTCTAATCCCAACAACATATGGATAGATTAATAAGCAAAGTTTTCTGTTTTTAAGATTTTTGAGGTTGTTGTAGTGATGGGTTGATTCGGTCAGTTTGCTTTGGGTGTTCTTCTTATTTTAATAGAGGGAGTTTTATTGAACATGGACATGTCTAAGGGGGCCCATTATTTTTGTAACATTGCACTTAGAGAAAACCAGGCAGGTGATTTTGTTTTGTACTTTGATGAGCTAATAATCAGCTCTGTTTTTTCTCATTTTTGTTCTAAGCAGGCCTGCAAGAGTGAATGAACAGCGCTGGAAAAAATTTCCGGGAGAACAAACATAAGGTGAGCTTTTCCAGATTACAATGGGCGGAGGAAAGGGCTACCTGTGGGGACCTGATCAGATTGAAAGTCCCTGTCTAAAAGGATTGCCGCTAGCCAATCCTGTCCAAAAGCATAAAGAACTATTTTCCTTAAAAAAAACCCAAAATAAAACAAATGAATGAGCTCATGTTGCTGAGGGTGGAGAATCGGATTATTTGCACGGGAATCTCCACTATCAGCAATATCTCGTGTGAATGCATGTGACTGGACCAAGGTTGGGATGAATAAATGTGGACAAACAATTTACCATGCCAGCAAGAGAAAGGGGATGCTTTGCTTTGATTTGCTTTTGCCATGAGCAGGAGGAGTGGAAGACTTAATTCTGGGGATGCTGATTTTGGGTTGCTGATGTTTGCGTTGAGAAAATTTCTGTTTTATTGACTGGGGTTAGATTATGGTATTATAGTATATTTGTGGGAGAATGCCAAATGCTAAAGGGGAAACATTTTTTGATATAACTCATGTTCTCACTGAGGTGTTTTGAGAAATAATATGACTAACCTTTTTCTTTTAATTTCCTAAGCTCTGGTGAAGCATTTTCAGTTTGTGACACATAAGAGGTGTCAAAAGGGGGGATTTTAGGTTTAATTTGAAATAATGGTCTTTATGATCATTTTATGACTTGTTGGGTGTTTGATAATGTAGGTACGGTAAAACTTATGCATAAGTGATTGCTTATATGTTTAAGCTTAACTGATTGAACATCTTACTTGGGTTGGATGTATTTTAGTAGAATAAGCGTTTATAATCATTTTCCATACACACATTGCTTTGTGCTCATAAAGAGTTGTTAAGCACTCAGCCTTAAGAAGGTCATAAGCTTGGTTCAGTGTGACTGTCTGGACTGATATATTGCAGGGATGGCGTGAAGTGTAGGGAATGAATGCATAACAGGCTTACATACACAAACATCACATAGATCTATTTTCTAGGGTAAAGGTGGAAAACATCTTGTTTTGTCTTTGCTTAGCAACTAGTGATGCAGAAGGTGTTAAAGATAAGTATGCCATAAGTCAACAGGAAACGTGTGGGGGTGAGACGGCTGAAACAAAAATGTTGCAGATAACGGAAACTTGTCTAATTGTCATTAACTGTAACTTTTGCATGTTATGTAGCTGCTTGAAGCAAAAAGAGGCGTAAACCCTGATAGACGAAAATTTTGGAGTGTGCTTTCTAGCGGAGATTTATGCTGATATGGGGATGGTGTATATCTTACCCTGGGTGTGTTTAAAAAATTAAAACTGTTGCTCACACACATAAAGAACATTAAGATTAAGTAAAGTTAATATAAAGGACAGAGCCCAGAACATGATATTTTGAACCAACTTTGAATAATTAAGAGAACAATAGATGAACACAGTAGATTATTGAGGCGTTTTGTTTTCTATCCTTTACAGGAGAAGATTCCAGGACCATAGCAACCACAGGGGTGGCGAGAATCCTGGAGGCCCCAGACCGAATGGAACCAACCGAGAAAGGAGAACCCGAAAAAGAAGCACAGAGCACAGAGAACCATTGTTCCAGAAAATGTGACACAGGTTAAATGTGAGCATAAAAGATATGCGCTAAAGGGGGGCGAAGAAACCAGGCCTAAGTTTTAAAGATGAAACGGGTTAAAGTCAACCTTTCCAAAGGTTGACAAAATAATCTAATCTAATCCCTAAGCACTCTGTCAGTGTCACTGAGCACTGGCCAGAGTCACCAGGCACTTCACTGTGCTTTGGGGTAACAAAAGAAATAAAATGTGCATTTCTGCAGTCAGGCAGTTCGCCAAGGGCAGAATGTCTCCCCAGTTTCATAATAAAAAACAAAAGAAAATCACTGGCAATTCTCTTTGTCCCCAGTGGGGGGAGCTCACACTCTTCCCGAGGGGGACAGCCCCAACTCCTTCCGGGAGACAGGCGTGATGTCATACTACCCCGTCTTCAGGGACCCTCTCGTAGCTCGGCTGGAGCGGTGGTGCACATGCGCAGTTCATCCCTCGGTCTTGTCAACCGTTTCCCATGTTAGACTACAGTTTGCGGTAAAACGATCGAGATTCAGCGGAGTGTTAACTTCAGTGGCCAGTGGCGATTCAGCAAACGTCCTGGAGGACAAAATATCCTCCCTGTTACACAAACAGGCAATCAGAGCGGTCCCAAGCGAAGACGCTCAGCGGGGCTTTTACTCCCTCATCCCGAAAAAGGACGGAACATCGCGCCGTCCTATTCTGGATCTGTGTGTGTTAAACAAGCATTTAAGAAAGTACACGTTCAGAATGCTCACACACAAAATGCTCTGCCGCTCAATTTACTCAGGCGATTGGTTTGTCACAACTGACCTCTCAGACGCATATTTTCATTTATCCTCCACACAGGAAATATCTCATTATCAGAGCGTAGCGAACGAGTTTCAAACTATCCCATTGGGGCTATCCTTAGCTCCGAGGGTGTTCAGCGAATGTGTGGAGTAATCAGAGTGAGAGATCAGGGCTGTCACTGATTTTAATAGCTCCATCCAAACACAGAATAGCAGAAATCAGCCAGCTTCTGGTGGACGAGCTATCCGCAGGGACCTTCTCAGGCATGTGGGGAGATACACTATCCCCACCCTGACCAGGTCGCTCTCTGGGCCTGGCCCCTGAAAGGTGGAATTTAAATGCGGCAGGCATGCCTTCGAAGGTTATTGAAGCCATTCAGAATGCTGGAGCCTCCTCCACGCGGTTTTTGAAGAGTGTTGCCATGAAAAGCAGGTAATTTTAGTGTTCAGTAGTGGAGCTGTTGTGTTTCCTTCAGGACTTACTGGACAAAAGGAGAGCTGTTTTCACTATAAAGATGCCAGCAGTTGACAACAAGACCAAGTGCAACGCGGTCAACTCAGTGATGAACTCCAATAACAACTCGTTCAACGCTGCAACAAACTTCACTACCAGCAATGTGTTCCACTCTGCAAGCACGCAATGAACTGCAAACACCTGTTCGACGCCTCGACAAAGAATACAAGACCACAACAACAACAGGAAATGTGAGACTACGACAGGTGGTCATGTCCAAGAACAGGGCCATATGTTGGTCTTCAATCATCTACAGAAGACAAGAGGGCCCCGTAGCAGCAGCAGCAATAGCAACAATAATGGCATCCCATTGTTGTTCACTGTCCCAGCCCATCCCAGTCCCAAACCTAATTTCAAACTCAAAGTCAGTCACTAAGGGGAAGCCCCACAAAATACGCAGCGGCGCAGATCACGGACATTGAGTCTACGTTCCGCCTGTTCCTCTCTCGGGATATCCTAGACGTAATTCTCAAGCACACAAACACAGAGGGCCTCCGCAGATATGGATGGGAACACTGAGAAAGTGGAGGACGACTAGGACGAGGACAAGAAATATTGATGAAAGTGACGACTGATACGACAACCGATGGGAGCATGAGAGGGATGGGTGAGACAGAGCTTCTCACCTACTTGGGCCTGCTGATCTTGGCTGGTGTTTACAGGTCTCGAGGAGAGGTTGCCACCAGCTTGTGTGACATGGAGAGTGCCACGTTGATGTTGAGGTCCACGATGTAGCTCAAAACGTTTTTTATTCAATTTGATTTTATTTATATAGCGTCAAATCACAACAACAGTCGCCTCCAGGTGACACCATGGCTTTCAGATCTGCAAATAGGCTACATTTCTTACAATATGGTTACTAAAGGAGGCTGAAGAATAGGTAAACACGTCTTAATCTAAACATTTTAAATTATGGCACATGGTCCCCTAGTGCAGTAAGCTCATCTTGTACCCATCCATCCTTCCATTCTCTTTCGCTTATCCTTATCAGGGTCACGGAGTGCATGGAGCCTTGTAAGCTGCAGGAATAGTGGTGTGTGCATTGATACTGATATATCGATTCCTCCAATATCAGATATTTATGTTCTAAAATTGATTCTCACATTGAAATATGAATATTTCAGTAATTTGGGGTAAATTTGTAGTTTAACAGGAGCACCGTGAATGTAATTATATTATTGGGAAATAATTGCTGGATGATTTGCAAAATACAGCTGTATAAATGTGACACAGCTCACATGTGCTCACTCAATGACAATGATTAACGGAGCCAAGACGCAGTTTGTGACACATGTGGCAAGACCACAAACCATGTCAAACACAAACAAAAGTAAATGATGACACAGAACATGATGAGGAGTTTATGATGAGGTGAACTGAAGAGGAGGACAGGAACTGGTGCTGCTAGGGTGAAACAGCCATTGGTTGTGGAGCCCTTTGGTGGTGCAGGAAAGCACTGTCCAGGTAAAGCCAGAGAAGTATGTAGCACGGTTGCTGAGTTTTAGAAAGGGGCTTATGTCTAGATTTAGGTTTTTGTGTCTTAAAACTGCAGAATTTAAATTAATAAAGATGTTTATGCAGTATGCATATGTTGTCATTTTTATGCTTACCATTTCTACATTGTTTCAAACTGTGTGATCAAAGACATTCCTTTGTTCCCCTCCCCAGCCTGTCCATGGTGGGGGAGGCTGTAGTGTTTTATCACAGACACATCCCATGTGAAGATTCTGTTTGATGTTTGGTCAGCTTCCTGCCCTTTTATGGCTTCACTGTGTTGTGTATGGCGAACCAATACAGGAAATGAACCATATATTAGGTGTGGGGGAGATTACCCCCTTATGACCAAGGATGTTGTGATCAGGAAGTCACGCACGCACACACACACACACACACACACACACACACACACACACACACACACACACACACACACACATAGTGTCACAGTCTGGCTGGGGCAGACTGTATGTGTTGCAAAAGAGGACTCAAACGCAGACCAAAAACGTGGCGTGGATTAACAAAAACAAGCCGTTTATTGAGGCTAGCAACGAGGGTACAAACAATAGGGCATAGGCGAACACTAAACACTAACCTAAACTGGGTGAACTAAAACTAAACATGAAAAACCTTAAGCATAGTGAACGGACAGAGATACCTGGAGATGAGACATGGATGAGCAGACGACCTGACAAAGAATGACTGAAAGCACACGGACTAAATAGACACAGGAGGATAATGAGGAAAGTGGCAACACATGGAGAAACAGCTGACACATGAACATAACGACGTCACAGCGGAAGAGTAAAACTGAACACGATGAACCCAGAAACACCAGACCTCTTCACAATAAAACAGGAAACATAATGAGACGCAGACATGACAACCAGAACTTGACAACGTAAGACACAGACATGAAACACATGAAGAGCAGGGGAGACTTTAACAAGGGTTGGAAACGCGAGGGGGAATTAATTAGAACTAGAACCACCTAGTCATGGTAACAAATGAACCTAGAAAACCTGAAGGGCTTAAACATAAACTAAAACTCAAAACGCTGGGTCAACAGACCCAGGATCATGACACATAGTGCCTTGTCTTAGAACCATTGGGGGGTTTTACGGTGGGAGGTGCTTGTGTTGTATTGTGTAAACTGTAACTCCACCGCCTGGTTCTGACCAAGCTCTCCCTCGTTAGCGAGTAAAAGATCGGTTGAAGATGTTCTGTCTTGTTTTCGTTCTTCATGAGGAATAAGTCTCTAAACTAGCGGGGCCTGTGGAAACACAGACTCAACATTTATTTGGTCCTTCGAGCCGGAGCCCAACACAATGTGTCCACCGAGGGGGAGCGAGATGACGCTGCCGCAGTCTGCTAGCAGCCAGCGTCTGGGACGCCTGATGAAAGCCCTGGTGCTTAAATTTGTCGCCAGGCCGGAGAGATTGCTTCTGAACTCCCCTCAGGTTGGATGGCGATTGACGGGATCCAGAGACTTCCCGTGAACGAAACAACATGAACACAGTGAGTACAGATGGCCTTAGGGAGCGCACTGACGTGACCGTGCGGTTAAACGCAGGTACGTCAGTGCACATGCTGTGCGTGTAGATGCAAGCTACCTGGTTTCTCCACCAGTTTTTCTTATTTATTTTTTTCAAGGAGGTGTTTTTTGTTTTTTTTTTAAAGGAGGGTTAAGAAGTTTTCTCCAAAGGAGGTTAAAAAGGGTTTTTCTCCGCCGCTGAGGGCGTTGAGTGTTGGTTTCTCCACTGAAAGGAGGTCAGAGCTCTTGTTGGTGTCTATTTTGTGTGTGCAGGCCAGACGTGGTCTCTTTGAGTGGGTCTCATTGTCGTTTTGTATGCAGTCACTTTTTTTTTTGAACTTTTATTGCCAAAAAATAACAAGGCAATTCACATCAACAACATGACCTGAGACCAAATCTGCTACATATAATGGTGGGGGTTATTCGAAAACTTAATTTAAAAGAAAAAACATATATATACATATACATATACATACATACCAATACCTAAGCACAGATTTAACCCTTGTATGGTGTTCGGGTCTGTGAGACCCGTGTTCAGTTTTTTTCAAAAGAAAAATTAAACAATTAATTATTTTTTCATGTGTAAATGTGTTGTGTCTTTCCACTCACTCCACTTGATTATAACTGATTTATTTATAACATTTTATATAAAAGAAAAACGAGAAGCACATTAATTCATAAATGTGATCTAACAAAGGTAAAGGGAAAAAATTAACCATGTTTGCTGTTCATATGTCTTGTAATTGGGATGAAGTAAACATCTGTTGAGTAATTTAACATAAAATTGTTTGATAGTGTTAATTTGGAAAGCCAAAACTCTAGCGGGTCCACCAGACCCATGAACACTGGCTGAGTAACAAAAATACGAACACCACACAAGGGTTAACAATGTTAAGGCTTGAGTGTCCTTTCAAGATATTTTATAATTAGTCTCCATTTTCTCTCAAAGGTTGGCACTTTTAGTTGTAGTTGAGCTGTTATCCGTTCCATCGTATAGACATGTCTAGTTTTCAGAAGCCACTGGGCAACCGTGGGTGTTTCTGGTTTGAGCCAGCGAATTGTAACCTTTTTTTCTTGCAGTCATAAGGAGGAGATGCAGGAGAAAGTGCTGCTCATAGGAGAAACCATCAGGAAAGATATCCAACAAAAAGATCAGGGGATCCATTGGGAGGTTGACTGACAATATGTTTTGTATAATGTTCTTGACATCCATCCAGTACTGTTGTATGTAAACACAGTCCCAAAAAATATGCGTCTGGTCCCCCACAAACCCACACCCTCTCCAACACTTATCACTGACACTACTTTTGGATGGAAAGGTTTTCAGTGGAGTTCTAAAAAATCTTAATTTAACCTTCCAGTCAAATTCCTTCCACATTTGACTACCCACCCCTCTATGGCAGCCACAACAGACACTCTCCCATGTGACATCATCCAACATTATATTGAGCTCCATTTCCCATTGTTGTTTTATATGATAGGCATTAACAGACATGTCAACCAGCAGTTTCTGGTAGATTAAAGACACTTGGTTTTTCAATGTACCTGACTTTTCAAGCAGTTTTATAAAATGGTTTTCCAACCCGATTGGTTCTCCTCTAATATTGTCCCAGTCTTTATGCTTTGTAATGTAGTCCCTCAACTGTAAGTATCTATAGTGGTCCCCTGGGGATAAAGCATATTTAGCCCTCAGCTGGGAAAAACTTTTAAGAGTATTCTTTTCAAACAGCTGATTGACTGTAATCAATCCTTTCTCCGCCCACCTTTCAAAACTCCGGTCTGACAACGATGGAAGGAACTCAACATTTCCATTTATGGGAACCGCTCGAGACATGGTCAAATTCCCTTTTAACATTTTTAACACTTGGTTCCAAATCTTTACGGTATGCTTGACCCATGGGTTAGTTATTTTTATCTTTTTCCGTGATTGGGGGTTGAGAAATGGGAGACTCCGAAGGGAGATACCTGGTAATGAATACTCTTCCATAGATACCCACTGCATTTCTGAATCACGAATAATCCAGGCAGCCATTGATTTTAATTGAGCTGCCCAGTAGTACATTCTGAAGTTAGGCAACTTGAGGCCCCCTTTTTCCTTTCCAGACATTAACATTTTGAGTCTGACCCTTGGTCGTTTATTCTGCCAGATAAATTTGGATGTAATGCGCGCTAATAATTTAAATGCAGACTGTGGGATCAAAATGGGTAGGTGCTGAAATAGGAATAATAGGCGTGGAAGAATATTCATCCTTATACATTCAGTCCTCCCCATAAAAGTGAGTGGGAGTAGGTTCCATCTGTCCAAGTCCCCCTTAATCTCCTTGAACAACCGATCATAATTGAGTGCAAGTAGCTGATTGGTTTTAGGAGTAATAACTACCCCCAAGTATCTGAAGCCCTGTTTGGAGTGTCTAAAAGATACAAGACGATCTAGCTGTGTGGGCCAGTTGCCAACAATCATTAACGCCTCAGATTTATTTGTCTTTATTTTATAACCTGACACTGTACCATAATCTTTAAGGTTGCTCAGAAGGGCCGGGACAGAGGTGACCGGATTCTCTAAAAATAGCAGAATATCATCTGCGAAAAGTGACAGCTTATGTTGTGTATTGGTTTCATCTCTAATTCCTTGTATGAGAGGGTTGGATCTGATCAGTTCAGCTAACGGTTCAATACTAAGAGCAAATAAGGACGGCGATAACACTTCACCCTGTCTAGTGCCACGGCCTAGAGAGAAAAAGTCAGAGCAGTGACCATTAACCCTTACCCGAGACCTGGGGTTTTTATATACTGTTTGGACCCATGAGATAAAAGTCTCATTAAAGCCCATATGCCTGAGAGTCTGTTGCAGGAAGTCCCAATCTACCCGGTCAAAGGCCTTTTCCGCATCCAGGCTCAAGAACATTGAAGAGGTATCCCTTTCCTGTGCCATAATCTGAAGATTGAGGGCCCTTCTAACATTATCTGAACCTTGCCTATGGGAAATAAAACCTGTTTGGTCAGGTTTCACTAGTTTTCTTATATGTTTTTGAATTCTATTTGCAATAATGGCTGTAAGAATTTTTAAATCAACACAAAGCAGGCTGATAGGGCGATAAGACATGCATAAAGTCGGGTCCTTACTTTCTTTATGAATGACACTAATAATAGCTTCAGACCATGACTGGGGGGGATCACTTTTAAATAATGCATAATTATAAACTTTGCATAACAATGGTGTTAGCTCTTTTTCAAAAAATTTGTAATACTCCCCAGGCAGGCCATCCACTCCGGGGGACTTGTTGTTTTTCAGTTTTCCAATACTGTTTTTTTATTTCTTCAAGGGTGATTGGATTTGTTATTAGTTCAGCTTCTTCCTGAGACAGTTGACTAAGATTAATCGGGTTAAGAAATTGTTCAATCTTTTCAAATTTATTTGGGACATTTTCTTCTTTATACAATTCCTGATAATACAAAGAAAATGCTTTCGCAACTTCCTTAGGTTGACACACAATTTTTCCAGGGTTTGGACATTTAATTTTATGAACAACCCTACTTGATTGCTCTTTACACAGCTGAAATGCCAGCAGTTGGCTTGCCCGATTGCCGTATTGGTAGTATTTTTGATTAACAAAGCGTAGTTGTCCCTCCGCCTTATACGTTAGTAAATCATCCAACTTTTGCCTCTGCTCTTTCAACTCCTCTTTTTCTCCCATCCTGATAAGTAGAGCTATATTGTTGTTCAACCCACTCCCTCCTCAACTTCCCATGTTCCTTTTCAGAGAGGTGAGTCTCCTGGAGCATTGCTATGGAGCACCCAAAGTTTTTCAGTTGGTTCAGTACCTTTTTCCTTTTAATTGGACTATTCAAACCCTTTAAGTTATACGAAACACAAATTAGATCTTTCATATCTTAGACTGATATCCTATACAGACAAAACTAAATTATTATACTCAATGAAATAGTGGTCCACAATTGGTCTCAGGCTAAGATAAACAAAAACATTTAGAACTAAACAAACAAAGAACATTAAGAACAGTAGCTTCCACGTACCCGACTGGATTAAAAAGAACCTGAGTAATCCAGTCCCCGGTGTACCCTGGGCGGAGGGTGGTGACGAGTCCTCCGTGGGGGAAAAACACAATGTGTTATTTCGTCGCTGTTGCCCGCTCGCAGAGCGGCTCATTGCGGCTATATAAGTGGGGGGGGGGGGGGGGGGGTATCCACTTGTGTGTGCACTTTTCATCCATTGTACAAGCGGGAAAAAAAAATTTTTTTTATCTCTTCCTAACTAAAATGAACTCGGCGGTGTTGGGTCTGTGTTTCCACAAGCCCCGCTAATTCTAGAGACTTATTCATCATGAAGAAAACAAGACAGTCGATTGATCGATTATTTGCGCAAGGGAGGCCTCGTCTGTGTCCAACACGAAAATGACCCCCAGATCTGACCTCCTCCTGCTGCCTTTTATTGAGAGACAGTTCACACAAAACACGTCAGAACAAAGCCACGCCCCCTTGGTTCTAAGACAAAGCATTTCATGTATATGTGTGAACTTCTGTAAGAATGTGTGTGTGTGTGTGTGTGTGTGTGTGTGTGTGTGTGTGTGTCAGACCTCCTGCTGACCAAAGGGTCATAAACCCAGGAAGCTTACATCAAAAGAAACAGATCTTTCAGATAGGATGTATCTACAATAAAACCTCCCCCAGTACAGAGTGGTTGGAGAGGTGGTCAGGATCAAAGGAATGGGTTTGATCCTACTGCTTGAACTAAGACTGTACAAATTTAAGAAACACAATGGCAACATTCAACAATTAGACTTAACAGGCGGGAGTGACATCTCAGTCCTCCATAAAGAAAGTTTTTATTTCGGCAAGGGAGAGGGCCATACCTGCCCTAGTTCCCTCAGCGGACCATCGGCACCGGGATAGCTCCGTTTCCATGCGCTCCCTCTAGTCGACTTGCACTTGTATCCCCAGCCCTTGAAGCGTCGGCAGGGCTTCCGTCAAACTTGAGAACGTCTTCTCACCACCATCCTCGAACAGTCTCAGTTTTGCTGGAAACACACACTTGGCTCTGATGTTTTTCAGCTTTAATTGCTTTACCGCATCTCTCACCAGTGCCCTCCTCTTTTGCAGTTCCGGGGAAAAATCATGGTCAAAAAATATCTGCGTGCCCTTATATAAGACACGCTTCTGGTCCCAGGCTTGTCATAGAATGGTCTCTTTCACAGAGAAGTCCCAGAATCTGACCACCAGTGAGCGCGGTGCTGCGTCTGGGTTCTTGGGTTTAGCAGCAATGGCTCTGTGTGCTCGCTCTATTCCAATGTTAAGATCAGCGGGAAGTTGAAGAGTTGATTTACACAGCTCTAGTACAAACAGCTTAACATCTCTCCCCTCACTCCCTTCTGGGACACGATAGATCCTCAGGTTGTTTCGCCTTAGTCTATTTTGCATGTCCTCGCATCGTGCTGTGAGATCCATTTCTCTATGTAACAAGTACCGGAGGGCTCGTTCATGGCGCCTGGTGGAGTCTTCGTTGTCGCCGATCCGCTCCTCCATCTCCGTTGTTCTGTTTTCCAGCTTTGTCAAATCTTCTCTCAAAATCTTGAAAGACGCCTCCAGTCTCGTCAGAGCTTGCTGTGTTTCCATATGCCCGTCTTTGTTATCTTTTCTTATCTTCTCCAGTTCTACTAATATCCTCGTATCTGCATCACGAGTGCTAGCAGTAGCATTAGCATCTGCGTTCGAGGACAAAGTTAGTTGCTTCAAATGCTCGCCTTTATCTTTATTTTGATCCTGTTTGCTGGATCCCTTGCCTCTCAGGAACGATGCCATGCTGGTTGGAATGGAAATTGCAGAGTTTTAAAATTGTAGTTAGGAGTAATGTATTAATCTGGACGGAGCTCGTTCCTTATGCTGCTTTACTAGATCATGGCGTCACCGGAAGCCCCGTATGCAGTCACTTTTAAGCTGATGAGCAAGCTACACATGTTCAGAGCAGGAGCTGGTTAAACGTATCAGAGGGAGGGAAACAGAGCTATGATATCTCAAGCATGCAGCTATCCGTGAGTTCAGTTTCTTCCTCACACCTCAGATGGGCAACAGCTTTTCTGCATCCTGATTCATGTGTGTGAGACTTTTGTAACATCAGCACCATGCTTTTGTTTTGGTGAAAACAGGTGATTGAGTCTGACGTCATGGTGTGTGTGAGTTACAGAGAGGTGTGAAACTATGTGAGTGAAGGTATCCAGCTGGGGCAGACGTGATTCTGCAGATCACCTGCCCAGCGGACAAAAAGAAATTAAATAGTTGTGTTGATGAATGATAGCACGAAGAGTGTTTGGTGTTCCTCAGCCTGAAACAGCTGTAATGCCACTTTCTGTTTTGGAGAAAAGGACAGTTAAAAAAAAACAGAGAAATGTGTGTTGTTTAAGCAGTGATGAGAATAATGAAAGTATGATGAGAGAGGAACACAAAAACACACAGAAAATGCATTAACTATACTAACCCTTACATGCACATACAATGACACTCATGAAGACCAGACAGCATCTTAAGCATGAGATTCTGTTTGTCATCTTGTCCAAGTCACTAGTAAGATGAAAGTGATACATAGACTAGTGGACTGAATATTATAGGAGGACAGATGGTTGCATCATAGAGGAGGAAGCAGAATGCTGATGAGGAGTTTTAAATGAGTGAGCTGAGTGAGCTGATTGTGAGTTTCTGGTGTGTGAAGAAGTTTTACCATGGCACACATTTAGTTACATGAGAAGAAACTTATTATGTGACGAGACAACAGGGTTATGCTGATGTTGTGTGTGGCTGATTTGGATAAATGTTTAAGATTAAACTGACTGTTCATTTGTCTTTTGTTGCAAAGTTGAGCCTGCCAATTAGGTTTGGTACGATTTACCCCCTGAGATGAAGAACACGTGTCGTGATTTAACAAGGCCTTTCCTTTTTATTTTGTTACTTTCATGGTGCACTGAAAGTTTTGTTTGATAATTTCTCTGTCATCTAAGCAGATCTGAACGTTGAGCAGGGAGAACTACAACATGTTGTTGCGAATGGTTGCAAAGTTTTTTCTCCAGAATTAAAATGGGCTCAGGAGAAAGCCACTTATTGGAACAATTATGAAGCAAGTCCCCAAAAGGATTCATCGAGGTAATCCAGTCTAAATTCTTTTTCTTTTGAATTGTCGTCATTTTGCTGAGGGTGGAAACGAAATGCGACGATAGATTCCACTATCAGCAAAGAAAGAATCGCTGAGTGAATGAATGAAAATTTAAAAATGGGGAACTGACTGACTGATAAAAGCTGACAAGACTGACTGACTTAACACCTTTGTGTGAAGTCAACCCCCACCTGACAAAGGTGTGGCTGTATCTCTGTGTGTGTCTCTGTTGCAGGAGCAGAAGGAGACCACAGGAGGAAACTTGGGTCACATGACTATGTGAACTCTGAAAATTTAACCTTTTTAGTTTAAATTTTTCTGTGTCTGTGAATTTACCATGGGTGTGTCATTCACCACCCTGTGTTGCTCACAGAGATTATTGTGAGACAGAGTGTATACACCTGCGCAGCGCTAACATTTACATTTCTTTTCTACAACAGATGGTTAATCATGTGATTTCATCCTGTGATTTACAGCAGGACACAACTTAATGTTTTTCTACCACAGGATTACTGAGACTTTGTGTGAAGAAAACTGTGGTTACAGGCTATGTGTTGATGATGAAATTACACTGTGTTGTTGAGGAAATGTGAATGTTACAGGGGGAAAAGTTAATACAGTGAGATACTGTGTTTGAAACCAGTGTTGCTTCTTTTTACAGCAGAGTGTTAACTTTATGACTTTTCACAGCACCTCTGGAATCTGGATGACCGATGCCTGACCAGCAGGATGAACCTTGTGTTTGGCTAATGTTTGTTTCCTTTAAGAGTGCTTGTAAAGGATTCAGCACAGACAGACAAGTGATAATTGAACAGATGTGCAGTGGTTACAGAATAGTTACATGGGGTTCATTATCTGACCACTGTTGGGCTCATGGTGAGTGACAAACTTAAGGGAAGTCACTGATTACAATGTGGAATGACGTTGAGATGTTAAATGATTTGGTGCAAATGAAAAAAGTAGGAGTTTAATGAGTTTAGAATAAACCTGCAAGGATACTTGTTTCTGTGATGCTGAATACTTTATTACACTTGTGAGTTGCAGTTGGTTGCAAATGTGAAGTTTGATTTAACAGATTTGTCTTCTAGGATACAGGCTCTGGGTGGAGCTGGGAGTTAAACAAGCTAAACATTTAATTGCTGACTAATGTTTTTACACAGGGTTACAGCTTGGAGTGAAGCTGCTCCAAGTGGGAAACCCTGGGTCAGATATAAACCAAGTTTAGGTGGAGTTTGTTTTCATTGTGCTGACGTTTTACAGTCAGTTGCAATAACTCGTACTGCGTGCTAGCTAGCATGACGGAGTTTATATACAGCTGGGTGGGTGCTATGATGTTACTGATAGTGAACTTTATTTTATTCATAAGGTTAGTTAGTAGAGTTGTAAACCGTCCCATACAAACGGAGTTGCCACATTCAGAGAAAATATTACGCGTTTCATATTGAGCTGAGAAGGAGCACAGTTTGTCCCTGACTTCAGCTAGAATAGAAAAAGACAAAGCTGGATTTATTCTGTCGTTACGCTGCACAGCTGCCTCTTCTTCTCTCATTCAATCATGAAACTGATCAGTGATCAGCTGATCGTCTCTCTTGTTTATTTATCGCCCACTTTGCGCCAGAAAGAGGAAACCAGCGCATGTCGCTCTAAACAACAGCAGCACGTTTAAGCTTGATCAGCTGTTGTTAGAATTTATTTAATATTAGTTTCTAGTATCAGCTGATGTTTGCTGGAGCCACAGCTGTAAAGCTGCTGGTCATGATGTCGGTTTGGATATGTGGTGAGAGGGAAACATGAAGATGAAACCAGGAGATGTCCTTACTGAGTCATCAGAGCTGAACAGGTGATGGAGAAACAGGTTTACCTTTTAGGTGAAATGAATGAGTTGAAGTTATGAGCTGGGGCCCGTTCTTCGTACCTCGCTAAGTAAGTTAGCTGGATTAGATTGTTGACGATTTCGCGTGATCTTGGATCGTTCGGTTCCCCGAAGCTCATCCGGGACTTGCTGTCATAGCAACAGAGCCGTAAGCGTAAACCTGCTGGGGAGCAGGTTTACTTTATGTAAACAGGATTAGATCGCGGCCACGCAGGTATGTCCGCTTCATTTATACGAAAACAACAGCAATATTCCACCACTGTTTCACCATAAATAAATAACATCAATGTAACTAAAGATAATGCAGCACTTGATCCTTTTATTGATGTCACACAGATACATACAGGTCATTTCCTAAAAAAGGGAAATGTACTATTAACATTCTATTACATGTATGTGATTATTACAGATGTAATTCATATTTCAGAGTAGTAATTGTAAATTACTTCATGTAATCAGGATGAGAGACCACGGCTATAAAAGCGAAGGTGGATTTGGGAAGTCTGTCGCAGCCATGTCCTGTCCATATACGCGAGCCACCCATTGCGGAAGGTGCAAGATTGATAAGGAGAGTCCTCAGAATTCAGCATATATTGCGGGATAGACAGGATCCTTTAGCTCAGCGCGACAGTGTGCTCATAGAGAGATATCGATTTTCCCGTGAGGGTATTATTTACGTAACCAACTTGTTGACGAGGGGGTGCAGGACCACCACCTGTCTTTTTGTTGCTCTGCCCTTTTCTTGGTTGCTGTTATGAACAAACAAACAGATTATTTCAGGGTCTCTGTCCAAGAGACTAAAAGCAATATAAGTGATAAATATTACCATTCTGTAGAATATTCTTATATTCCACTTTTACTTGTTCCCATGTTCTAGTGGGTCCTGTTGTGGCTCTAATGTGAAAGAGGATATAATGTAACATAATATAATATAATGTAATATAATATTGGATAATATAGTGTAATATAATACATCTACCCTACCGCCTACTGGTGTTGGCCAGAGGGGCCGATGGCGCGATATGGCAGCCTGGCTTCTGTCAGTCTGCCCCAGGGCAGCTGTGGCTACAACTGTAGCTGCCTCCACCAGTGTGTGAATGTGAGAGTGACTGAATAGTGGCATTGTAAAACGCTTTGGGTGCCTTGAAAAGCGCTATATCAATCCACTCCATTATGATTGTTATTATTAGATTACTTACGAGTTTAATTTGTCAGCAACTTTCTGCCAGCCCTCTCTCCTTGCTTTTGCAGCCTTTGCAGTGTTCCCTTGCGTTTTAATTAAACTCTGAAACTCCTGAAATCCCTCACTCAGGAGTTCTTGCTCTGCTGCCGAAAAATACCGAGCGCGCTCCTTCGACATTTTCGCCGACCAATCAGAGGGTTGCCGATCAATGTTTCTACTATCGATGCGTAGCCCCTTTTACGACACCCAGTGATCTCACATTACTTCATCCAGCTGTACTAATCGTCAACAGCAGGTGTGTTCGGAGAACCGGATTAGCGAGCTCACAGTTAGCGTGATGATTTGGTCTTGGATGTGTCATTTGATCTTGGATGTAGTAAGCGACGTACGAAGAACGGGCCCCTGTTTCTGAGAGACTAATAACACCAGGATCCTTTTCTAGCTGACAGCTGGTAACTGTGCAGGGGCGGGTCTAGCAAAGTGTTGCCAGGGGGCCAGGTAGGGCATTAACAGGGAGAGGGGGGCACAAGGAAATACTTTTCTTTCTTATTATCATTTAAAATGTCTCACTTTTATTAAATAATTATCTGAATCTTACAACCAAAGTTTTTATCAGATGTAAAATGTATAGAAATCATACATATACCAACAAGACTGTACATCACTGTCACAACAGCGTTTGTTTTCATTCAAAGGCTTTATGGCTTTAATACCTGGGGGGCCGGTCTCTAGTCAAAATGCCCAGGCTGATTTTTTTGTCCCAGTCCAGCCCTGGGCACGACACGCAGTGAGTTAATCTGAGCAGGTGCATTAAAAAATAAATGGCCGGGCCAGCAGTGCACATCGCAAATTAGCTCGCATACACACATTAGTTGTGCTGCTTCTTAATGACGGTATCTTAGCTAACAACCCCAACTACCAGATTCAACTTGTAATTGGCTAAAACTAACTTCGCCAACTGGTGAGAGGGACGTTGTTAGCTGGCAGTTTTTTCAAGCGATGTTGAAATTTCCACATTCCAACACTTCAAATGCTTCAGGAGCTCTCCGCTCAGCGCTGCAACTGTTAATATAGAGCGTTATTAAATTTATTGCTAATGCAATCATATGGCACATTGACTTCTGAGGAAATTTTAGATGGGACTCGTCATCAAAAAGGTTGCCGACCCCTGCTTTAAAATGTCACTGTATGTGTATGTGTGTTTGTGTTTTATGTGTATAGACTTTAAAAAATATATTACTGATGATATAACATTGTCCAGACATGCTCTGTAAGGACATGATGAGGAAGCAGTGACAGAAGAAGCTGTGTGAGGCAGCGGATCCCTCAGCAGCTGGATTACAAAGAGCACAGGTAACAATAACATCTGTACCAGGTGTTGCGTTGCAGAGGTATTCAAGTATAAAAACAATAATAAACACAATGTGTTGGTTCTATAACCTCTTTCAAGAGTTGCTAAGTGTGAATAATTAAATAATAGATTAATACAATAGCAGATTGTGCCTTGTTCTCCGATGGACAGCAGGTGGAGAGTGATAGATGGAGGAAGAGAGGCAAAGAGTGAGTCACAGGCAGAGCTTGGTTTATTTCTCACTGTTTTGTTGTCTTATGGTTCCAAGCGCTGTCACCAATCTTTGCATTTTATTATTATCTCATAACACTTAATCACACTTTAATCAGCTACCATCTCTCCTGTGGACTCTTTAATGTCTACAGGCTCAGATCAACACAGCCCTGCCCTCCTGCACTATCAGCAGCAGGACCAGCAACTCTTCAACAGCAACATTGTACCCATCAGGTAAAACATGGGCTACATTTGCTTTGCATTGTCCCCACCTGGTGACAGTGATATAGTATGATGTGATTCCATATTTGATTCTTGGGTTGTTGTTATTTAGCCTGGTTCTATGTGCCCCTTTAACTTTCAAACGTCTCTGCACAGCCCTGCTCTCGATCCTTTAGTAAAACCAAAACCTTTAGAAGTCTTTATTCAGGATTTTACTCCAGTAACTGGTACATCCTGCTCCAGTCTGAAGTCGCACAAAAAAAGACTCACAGAGATTATGAATGCACAAATCACACAAATGTGTTTTACTTTTCCAAGGTATATTGTTTTAATATAATTAAGGTGTAAAACTTGCCAAACATACTATATTTAATGAATTAAGTCACAATTATATTGCTATGCTTTATCTTAAAAAACAAACATCATTCTTGTAAAACTTGATATGCTATGCCTTTTCACTTTCTTTTGGTTGTCTTGTTAGCAGATCCATTATACTGACACAAACAGTAAAAGCGAAAATGACAGAAATACTAAGTAAACACTAAAACTGCACATCTCATACAATAAGGCTTTGAAAGAATGGAATATTGACAAAACATAGGTGTGCATCACACAATGTTCCTGACACCTGTAAAACAGGAAGGCATAAAAGTTATTAGAAACGAACAGCTGGATTTGAAGATAACCCAAGGAAACGTCAGCTCACACAGGTTGTCTCACAAACTTTCGAGACAACCTTTGGCTACATCCAGGGTGACGATGCTTTAGTGGGCCACTAGTTTGCAGAAAGCACATTAACTAGGCAAAACAAAAAAAAGTGTTTTCACAAGTTTGTAAGCTCTGCAACTGAATCTTACCTCTTATTCTGATGGGTCTGTGTTCACAGAATGATGCAAAGTCTCCTTCAGCTGAAACACAGGATACACAATCCACAGTAAAAAGCAAGATCACATTCACGTAAATATTGTAAATCATTCTGTCAGTTATCTAGGTTTCAAGAAAATGTCACTAGTTCTAATGTCAAACTCCCGTGTACCATCTTAAATTAAAAAATGCCTCATAAGCTGAGGAGTTCATGTAAAATGTGGATTTTCTGAAAAGTTACATTAATTTAATACTCATATTTTAATTTTTCATAGTATAATTAGTCACGTGGACAGTTTAGAAACGTCTTCTATTTCACAATCAGGTTCAATTTAAGAGCTCGTAGTGCAGGCAGCCGAAGATATAGAACCCATGACTTTTGTCACAGTTCGGCTGTGTGGCAGGCAGGATTTATCGACACATGAGAAGATAAAAATGGGATTTTTTTTCTTACTCTCTGCAAGAAGCCTACTATGTCTAGCTTGTCTGCTTTGGTGGGAGAGCCGCCCTGACCATCACAGATGCTCTCAGACCCAGGAAGTGACTGTCTGTTGGAATCCAGTCCAGGTTTCAGAGTCTTCCAGCCTTTCCAATCAGAAATGTGGCTACTCTGTATGTCAGCTGCCGTGAGCAAGGGTAGCAAAGAGCACTGAGTGGCTACTGTCCTGTTGGGCATTGGTTTAGATGATGGTGTGGGGACTGTTCCAGGTAGAAAGACTTTAAGTTGAGAGCAGAGGAGAGACTGTTCATCCAGCAATCTGTGCATCTTCTACTCCAAAACACAGAATCAGAAAACATAAAGTTAAAAAAAACAAAAATATATCGGCCTGCCGATCTGTCTCAGGAGATGAATTTTGTTACCATTTTCAAGCTTTCATCATACTCATAGGCCAGTTCTTTTAACTGCCTCTCCAGCTCACCAGCCTCTCGTTTTACTGCACGCCTCAGCTCTTCGATGTCCCGAATCTTCTCTCTAAACACGCACAACACACACACATTTATTGTTGGGTGCATGAAACTGTATGGTAATTATCACCATGCCAATGCTCGAAGCTGGTTATCATGTGGACCAAAAACAATTAAGTGTTTTCCAAGTGTACACTCATAGTTACACTGCAATGGATGCATCTGGGGCAATTCAGGGTTCAGTATATTGGCCAAGGATCCAGAAAATGCTCCAATAAATAAATATTGGTGATCATTTAAAACTGCTAAATTACTACCTATGCTAATGAACTCCCAGGGTCTATAACTTGAAAAAATAGTATGAAGATAAAATATATGACATATTCCATAAGCAAAAAGAACAATCTGATTCTGAGGTGGGCAGACAGTCAGAACGTTATTAGCACCTCACTCACTGATTCTATGATAAAGCTGCACGTCTACTGCATTCTCGTAAAACAGAGAAATTCCAAGAGAGTGACACAACAGCAGAACCATAACTACCATGTGTGGGAAAAGCTTTTAGGACCTCACTTTTTTGCAAGATCTGGGACCCAGACTAATGTTTTTGTCAGATTTGACTTGTGATTCTATACGTGCAGTTTTTATATTAAATTAAGGTTAAAAATGAATACTTTAAAGAACAAAATATATTTAATTCCTAGACGCGGTTCAAGTGGACTGCTAACTGATAAAACCTGTTTCTGAAAGGACTTTGGTTGTGCCTGTAGCCAGAACACACTAGAAATGTATAAACTATTGTTTGTACCTGTCCTGGTCAGAGAGACAACTGAACACAGCAGCCTGGTCTTCAGAGAGTTGCTCCTCCATGTTACTTAGCACAGACCAAAACTGCTGCAGACACAGCAACATCTCCTCCAGCTCATCCAGAGAGTACTATAGAGAACAAAGACACAGTTATCATTAAAAAAAGAAAACACCTATCTGTCGAAGACATTTCTCCGATAAGCTTCTTCAGTTCTAACAACAGACGGTGGAAAGTCCCAGGTGTTTAGGCCCTAGTGAGACTTGTCACTAAAGAGGGTTTTCGACCTACTATTGATCATAGTCTCATCACATGAGCCATGGAAACTGTATTCCCTGGATACTATGGAAAAAAATGGTTCACCAGTGGTTTGAAGAGCACAAAAACAGGTTTTAGGTGTTGACTTGGCCTCCAAATGATCCAGTCTCAGTCCAATCAAGCAAATGTGGGCCTCCATGGATAAGACTTCTTTGGCAGTAGTTGGGACCAAGAAGTCTGATCCAGCAAAGAGGCCCCACCTTGTAAGCTGCAGAATTTGAAGAATTTCTTGCTAACATCTCGCTGCCAGATACCACAACACTCCTTCACACAGCTTAAGGTTGGTTTGTTTTATAATACACATTATACTTTTGATGGATATGTTATCAAATATGTTACTAAATATTAATTATAGTCTGTTAGTAATAATCCAGTTGCACAAGTGACACAACAGAGAGCATTATTTCTTAACAAGATAGAAGTATATATTGATGTTTTCATGGCTCAAGTGTCTCTTTAATTCAATTCAATTCAATTTTATTTATATAGCGCCAAATCACAACATAAGTCGCCTCAAGGCGCTTCATAGATACAGAGAAAAAACCCAACAATCATATGACCCCCTATGAGCAAGCACTTTGGCAACAGTGGGAAGGAAAAACTCCCTTTTAACAGGAAGAAACCTCCGGCAGAACCAGGCTCAGGGAGGGGCGGGGCCATCTGCTGTGACCGGTTGGGGTGAGAGAAGGAAGACAGGATAAAAACATGCTGTGGAAGAGAGACAGAGGTTAATAACAGATATGATTCAATGCAGAGAGGTCTGTTAACACATAGTGAGTGAGAAAGGTGACTGGAAAGGAAAAACTCAATGCATCATGGGAATCCCCCGGCAGCCTATGTCTATTGCAGCATAACTAAGGGAGGATTCAGGGTCACCTGGTCCAGCCCTAACTATATGCTTTAGCAAAAAGGAAAGTTTGAAGCCTAATCTTAAAAGTAGAGATAGTGTCTGTCTCCCGAATCCAAACTGGAAGCTGGTTCCACAGAAGAGGGGCCTGAAAACTGAAGGCTCTGCCTCCCATTCTACTTTTAAATACTCTAGGAACAACAAGTAGGCCTGCAGAGCGAGAGCGAAGTGCTCTAATAGGGTGATATGGTACTACAAGGTCATTAAGATAAGATGGGCCTGATTATTTAAGACCTTGTATGTGAGGAGCAGGATTTTGAATTCTGGATTTAACAGGAAGCCAAAACAGGAGAAATCTGCTCTCTCTTTCTAGTCCCTGTCAGTACTCTTGCTGCAGCATTTTGGATTAGCTGAAGGCTTTTCAGTGAGTTTTTAGGACTTCCTGATAATAATGAATTACAGTCGTCCAGCCTGGAAGTAATAAATGCATGAACTAGTTTTTCAGCGTCACTCGGAGACAGGATATTTCTAATTTTAGAGATGTTGCACAAATGGAAGAAAGCAGTCTTACATATTTGTTTAATATGTGCATTGAAGGACATGTCCTGGTCAAAAATGACTCCAAGGTTCCTCACAGCGTTACTGGAGGCCAAGGTAATGCCATCCAGAGTAAGAATCTGGTTACATACCATATTTCTAAGCTTTTCAGGGCCGACTACAATAACCTCAGTTTTATCTGAATTACGAAGCAGAAAGTTAGCGGCCATCCAGGTCTTTATGTCTTTACTGGTATTGGCCAGAGGGGCCGATGGCGCGATATGGCAGCCTCGCTTCTGTCAGTCTGCCCCAGGGCAGCTGTGGCTACAACTGTAGCTGTCTCCACCAGTGTATGAATGTGAGAGTGAATGAATAGTGGTATTGTAAAGCGCTTTGGGTGCCTTGAAAAGCGCTATATAAATCCAATCCATTATTATTGTTATTATTTAAGACATTCCTGCAGTTTAACTAATTGGTGTGTGTTATCTGGCTTCATGGACAGATAGAGCTGGGTGTCATCAGCATAGCAGTGTAAATGTATGCTATGTCTTCTAATGATGCTGCCTAAGGGAAGCATGTATAATGTAAACAGAATTGGTCCTAGCACTGAACCCTGTGGAACTCCATAATTAACCTCAGTGTGTGAAGAGGACTCTCCATTTACATGCACAAATTGGAGTCTATTAGATAGATATGATACAAACCACTGCAGTGCAGTACCTGTAATACCTACAGCATGTTCTAATCGCTCTAATAGGATATTATGGTCAACAGTATCGAACGCTCCACTAAGGTCTAGCAGGACAAGCACAGAGATGAGTCCACTGTCAGAGGCCATAAGAAGATCATTTGTAACCTTCACTAAAGCTGTTTCTGTGCTGTGATGAGCTCTGAAACCTGACTGAAACTCTTCAAATAAACCATTCCTCTGCAGATGATCTGTTAGCTGTTTGACAACTACTCTTTCAAGGATGTTCGATATGAAAGGAAGGTTGGAGATTGGCCTATAATTAGCTAAGACTGCTGGGTCTAGAGATGCTTTTTGAGTAAAGGTTTAACTACAGCCAGCTTGAAGGCCTGTGGTACATAGCTGATCATTAGAGATAGGTTGATCATATTTAAGATCGAAGAATTAATTAATGGCAGGACTTCTTTGAGCAGTTTTGTAGGAATGGGGTCTAAAAGACACGTTGATGGTTTGGAGGAAGTAATTATTGAAGTTAGTTATACTTTAGTGTTGTATTTTTCATACTTTGGATTTCTCTGTCTTTGGCTACACTACGGTTGGTAGAAAAAGCTTTTCTTGTGTAATAGCTAGCTAATTACTCACTGATGTATACACAGTAGACCTTTCCAGGACTGGACTTCTAATCTGGCATACCGAGCAGTTGCCCAGTGGGCCGATGCAAACTTGTGGGCAGAGATTACAGATTAGATTCATGCAGATTAATAGCATGCTCTGTGGTCAAATGGTTCTGCATGTGGGGTCATTACTAAAAAACATATTACAAAGAACACTTTTGTTAAAAGTAAAGCAATATGTTACTCAATTACTCCAAGGAGAAAGTAATTTAATATACTACTCATTACATAACTTTTAATGTTACCCACTTAAATAGCTGAAACAAACTGTCTCAGGACCTCAAATTGGCTTAGTAAGCTCAGTGACCCCTGACCTACATACACAGGTGAATCCAATAATGACAAAGAGTATTTAAGGGGGTCAATTGTAATTTTCCCTCGTCTTTTAATTTTCTCTGAAGAGTAGCAACACAGGGGTCTCAAAACAACTCTGTAACGACCTGAAGACAAAGATTGTTCATCATCATGGTTTAGGGCCAGTGTTGGTCAAGTTACTTGAAAAAAGTAATCAGTAACTAATTACTGATTACTTCCCCCAAAAAGTAATCCCGTTACTTTACTGATTACTTATTTTCAAAAGTAATTAATTACTTAGTTACTTAGTTACTTTTTAAAAACACGATTTACAACCTGAAGAGGTGATAAAGCGATAGATCTTTCAGCCCAATTCTACTTTTTCTACATAATCCATCATACAAAATGTAGTTAAAAGGAAAAGTCTCTTTTTTTAACTTGTTTTATCAGTTTTAATCTTTTAACTTTATGCATCAAGCAAAAATTTAATTATATGCAACATTCTCTGACTTGAATAAATTAGTTTAACATTTAAACCTATTTTCTGCACATTCCAGCACATAAAATAAAATATTTTTTGTGTTTACACTCAGTCTTTCAAATAGATGCAAGTAAAACACAGCAGAAAATAAATAAAGTCAAAGACTCAGCGGTCCTGTTGCTCTATTTTCACCTGTAAAGCAGGAGTGGGGCAGGCGGAGGTTTACCCTGGTGCAGGTGTGCCGCGGTCAGTGGAAGAATCCGTGAGTTTCTCTGAGTTTCCCATTACGTCGTAGCTACTCGGTGCTTGTTTGGAAGTTTAGGGGTTTTTTTCGCTGTAAAAATAAGTTTTCTTCCCACACACAACGGACACTAATGTTTTTGTCACTTTTTATGGAATCAAACTCAAAGTCAGGTCAGTACTTCCACGCTTTAAACGCTGCACGCTCATACTCTCTCCCACAATCGATATGTGATCCATTGTTGATCTGCACACAGCTGTTGTCACTAACGGCGCACTCGCTTACGTCACTGTCGTGAGACATTCTCGCAAAGAATCACGGTTTTAGTAACACAGTAACGCAGCGTTACTACGGGAAAGTAACGGTAATCTAATTACAGTTTTTGCAATACTAATCCCTTACTTTACTCGTTACTTGAAAAAAGTAATCAGGTTACAAGTAACGCGTTACTGCCCATCTCTGTTTAGGGCAGCGGTTCCCAGACTTTTTTTGCTGGGCCCCCCTTTGTTTTACAAGAAAAATGTTCGCGCCCCCCTGCGTGCACGCACGCACTAACACATCCTCCAACCACACACACCCATATTTTGCTCCATTGTGGTTTATTTCACACCTCAAACATTTAGTAAATAATTAAGCAAATACAAGTAATCTGCAATAAATTACAGGTAGTAAGAAAATAAACTACTAACTCTTTTACGCTACGTCCGCACCTACATGGGTATTTTTGAACACGCAGCTGTTTCGTCCACGTAAACGGCGTTTCGAATCACCGAAAACTGAGATTTTTTTAAACTCCTTTTTTTTTCGTTTATGTGTGGACGAGGAATACAGAGTTCGTCACGCAACGTCAAAGGTATGTGTCTTTTTTCACGTCACGCTGTGGCCACGTTATTGTTTACATGAGATGAATTGCAGGATGGCAGATAGAGACAAAATACTGTTAATCTGACTGTCTGCAGGTTTTACACGCAGTTACTGTCCCTCCATTTACAAAGGCAGAGGCGTCACGGTGTCATTATTTTACTGTAGCTGTTTTTTTTTCCTGTGTAATAATATTCAACATTGCATCAATACATTATTCAAAAAATGCCTCTCTGTGCAAAATGGGTTCAAAAACATAAACAACTGTGGGATCCTGTTTGTCCGTGATTTGAAGAGCCCAGCGCTGCTCCCGACGAAGGGAAAACCAATCCTGCAGGGAGACCTACCTCGGCACTTGTGCAGGTGAAGCCAAAGGGCAGATTTGCTTCACCATATTTTCTAGTCTTTGGCTTAGAATGAAGTTGGTTTGGAAACATATTCAGCGATGCTTCATCTCCTGCTTTGCGGGCCCCACACTTTGGGAAGGTCTGGTTTAGGGGAAGGATACAGAAAGCTGTCTCAGAGGTTTAAGCCGTCTGTTTCCACAGTTAGGAACATATTGAGACAATGGAAGACCACAGGCTCAGTTCAAGTTAAGGCTCAAAGTGGCAGACCATGAAAAATCTCGGATAGACAGAAGCGACGAATGGTGAGAGCAGTCAGAATCAACCCACAGACCAGCACCAAAGACCTACAACATCATCTTGCAGCAGATGGAGTCACTGTGCAGCGTTCAACCATTCGGCGCACTTTACACAAGGAGATGCTGTATGTGAGAGTGATGCAGAGGAAGCCTTTTCTCCGCCCACAGCACAAACAGAGACACTTGAGGTTTGCTAAAGCACATTTGGACAAGCCAGCTTCATTCTGGAGTAAGGTGCTGTGGACTGATGAAACTAACATTGAGTTATTTGGGCATAACAAGGGGCGTTATGCATGGAGGAAAAAGAACACAGCAGTCCAAGAAAAACACCTGCTGCCTCCAGTAAAATATGGTGGTGGTTCCATCATGCTGTGGGGCTGTGTGGCCAGTGCAGGGACTGGGAATCCCTTCATAGTTGAGGGACACATGGATTCCACTCAGTATCAGCAGATTCTGGAGAATCAGTGACAAAGCTGAAGCTGCGCCGGGGCTGGATCTTTCAACAAGACTACGACCCGAGACACTGCTCAAAATCCACTAAGGCATTCATGTAGAGGAACAAGTAAAACGTTCATCTCAGTCCCCAGACCTGAATATTATTGAAAATCTGTGGTGTGAGTTAAAGAGAGCTGTTGATGCTCGGAAGCCATCAAACCTGAATGAACTAGAGATGTTGTGTAAAGAGGAATGGTCCAAAATACCTTCAACCACAATCCAGACTCCCATTGGAACCTACAGGAAGTGTTTAGAGGCTGGAATTTCTGCAAAAGGCGGATCTACTAAATATTGATTTCATTTCTTTTTTTGTGGAGCCCAAATTTATGCACCTGCCTGATTTTGTTAAAACAATTATTGCGCACTTTCTGTAAATCCAATAAACTTCATTTCACTTCTCAAATATCACTGTGTGTGTCTCCTATATGATATATTTAACTGACATTTTTTATTGTAACAACCAACGATTTATATAAGAAAATAATGACTATTAACAAGGTTGCCCAAACTTTTGCATCCCACTGTATAATCTTTATCTCAATATTTGGATCTATAATTTTATAATTTTGCTCTCCAATGCGTCCATCAGAGTGTGAATGTGTGAATGTTTTTAGATTGCACTTGAGTATAGAAGTGTTTGTATGAGTAGGTGTGAATAGGTGAATGAGGCATGTTGTATACAGTGTTTTGAGTCCTCAGAGAGAGTAGAAAAGCGCTATATAAGAATCAGTCCATTTATATAAGAATCAGTCCATTTACATGAGTCCAACACCACAAAGCAAAAGTGAAAACCAGCAAAACGATATTTCAAACCAATTATCACAGTGATTTTTCTTTAGAAACAGAAGCTGCAGCAGGACCTCTCATGAGTTTGGTCAGCTTTCACACAGCTTTCAGCTTCCATCACTCTGGACTTTTGGCTAGCTTAGTGTTTGCATGCCGTCTTGCTATCTTAGCATTAGCATGCTGTCTGTGCAGATGCTTGCAAAAAGCCAAAGTGATGTTAGCAGCATAATGCAGCTGTTTCTGTCCTGGAGGCAGCTTCCGCTTTACCATCGCTCACATCCTTTTGTGCAATAAAAATAAAAGTTGTCCATATACACTAGCATTTTCCTCCTCTGACAAATGAAGTCAAATCACCTAGTTGTAGTGTAACCAATAAGCAAGATTGATAGGCAAACAGCCTAACAATTCCAAGGAACTGTGCTTCTGGAACCGGTTCTTGATTTCCATCCCTAATAAACAGCGCTGGACTGGTTATCCGGCATACCGGGGATTTTCCCAGTGGGCCGACGTACTTTTAGGCCAATGAGTTGAATGCATTGGGACAATGAAAGATGTGCAACATCGGGCGCTGACAGTAGCCCATTTGTTCATTTTCATTAATGACACTTTTTTGCCCAATCAAATCTCATAACGCAACCGGGCGCTCCCCTATCTTCGCTGTGTGTTCACGCACCTTGTAGAACAGATTATTGTGTGGAAGATTATTGTGTGGAAGATTATTGTTAGATTATTGTGTGGAAGAATGGCCGAAAAGGTGGAGCTCAAAAGCTAAAACAGAAAAAAAAAAAGAAGAAACTAACAATAAATGTAGCAAAGTGTTTCAAATTAATGACATTAGCTTTTGGTGATGTTGCACTGTCAACAGTAGTACCAACAACAACTAGTAACCAGCCCTCACGGTCACAGGAGGCTGCTGTTTTTAGCACCAGATGTGGAGAAGTGTAGGAGGAGTGAAGCAGGGTTTTTTTGTGTGTGATTTGATTTCTTGAGCAAACATGATGGGCTGCCTGAAACAAAATTACCAGTCCCATTCTAGCCTTGCAAATAAATAAATAGGTTTCAGTTAGATTGCAGGGTTGCCGCACACCAGCCCCACAAGCACTGACAGCAGCCCATTCTTGCCCAATCAAATCTCTTAATGCAACCATCCCTGCCCCTACCTACCCTGTGTGCCTTATTGAAAAGTTTCATGTGGAAGAACTGGTTGATACAGGCAAACTCACAGTCATAAGAACCTTCTGTTGGTAGTACCAGCTGTGGGGAAGTGCAGGATGAGGGACAGCAGTCCCAATAACTTTAGTCCTCGGGCCCTAAAGGTTCAGAATGGAACTCAAATTCTAAACTACTTTCATCAGACACTGCCTATCGGCCTTGTTCTGAACCTGAAAAACTGTAAGACTATAGACGTAAAATAAAACCAAACCTTACTCACTGTGGTGCTTGAATACATGTAGTCCAGCAACTGAAGTTATACGTAAAAGGGTGTGAATTTTATATGAGGGTATCAACATAAATCTATTTGGCTAAATACACAAAATTAAGTAAGGATACTGGACAGTGTGGTATTACTCACAGGACTGTTTCCGAAAGTGGGTTCCTTGTTGTTACTCTTGTGAATACAGCAGGTATGGTCACAGGAGCAGCAGCATGCCATGGTGTCTTGCTGATTGCCCTCCCAAAGTTGCTTCTGAGTTTCATTTCCATTTCTGTTCATGTCTTCTTCCTGCTCATCCGGCCACAATCCTGTATCTACAGATACTGACTCTGGCTTACAATTTATAGCCATCTCAGGGATAGTCTCCTGTGATTTCCAATTATTAGACAGGTGAAAGAAAGAAGGAGATGAAGAGAAGAGCTCTTGATGTGTTGGTCTTTGTGTCATTCCTGGGCAACTCATGGACAAATTTGTTTTGTTTGGAACAGCATGAAGAGCCCCATATGATAAATTCTTGGTCAGAGTATTGCGCTGAATTTGCAGGTCTGTCCATGACTGGACAGCACGAAAGGGGCTGGAGGTGTCCAAAGGTAGAATGATAGGGAGACGAGTGCTTTTTGACTCAGGAGTGTATGGAACATCCTTTCTGTGGACAATATGAGAAGACAGATATGACGGCATTTGAACTGAAACAGAACGATTTGATGGTCTGACATTCGGGATTGCAGACTGGGATGTGGATGTCAGTGAGGAAGGTACATCCAAGGAGCCATTTGCAGCTCTTGAGGTCTGGCCTCTGTCTGTGTTCGCTGAGTATGACATCGGTAAAGGGATGGCATTGCCTGTGGAAGAAAATGAATCTACAGGAAGATTTCCAGGAGTTCCATCTGAGATTTCAAAGCTTCCTGACGCTTCAGGGGTTGGATTGGACAACTGGATGGGTTCTGCCCAATAGACTCGCCCTTCAGTATCAAGCTGCTGAAAAAAGTCATCTAAATCTATATTCTCATTGTCAGAGTCATCTACTGAGGTTTCAAATACCAGATCTAAGTTCTCAATTGCAATGAGATTATTGGGTTTTACTTCATCTCCACTGTGTGCCTGTGCAACTTGATTGTGTAAGCGTATGTAACTCCCGGGTGATTCACTTTCTTTACCAGCAACGTGTTTTTGATAGAGTTTTCTAATATCGTTGTGTTTTGTCTTTGCTGACATGTCATCATGCACAGTAGAGGAGTTGACCAGTGTATCCATTTCTGACTGGCTTTCTACTTCAGAAGGTGAAGGTGCAGAACCTTCTGACAGATTAGCGGGAGTTTCTGTGTCTGAGATGTAAACGACAGCTTCTTGAGAAAGTTGGGGACCGTGTCCCTCACTTTTTTCCTGTTGTTTTTCATTCCTCTGAAATTTTTCCAACAGTATATCATTCATCTTGGCATTTGTACCATTTTGGATCTGACAGGATAGAGCAAGATCATTGTTATCATTGTGAGAATGCTGTCTGTTCTCTGGGGGTAAGACTGCACTATGCTGTCCAGAGACAACTTGCTCTGACTGGTCTGAAATTTCTCCTGAAGCTGGGTCTATGAGGTCATTTTGATGATGTGATTGTGATGACACATCAGGCTGACAAACTGGGATGTCAAGTTTATAAGAAAGGGAGGAAGGTGTGGGAAAACCTTCCTCTAATTTTGAGAAGTCCAAAACAGGTGGTGCTGATGGATTAGCTTTGTCCAAATGAAAAGAGAGCAAAGGGAGACTTTCATCCTCTTCCTTTTGTGTATCAGCAGTTGGCTTTGAAAAACTTATTCCATCAGAATCTAGAAAAAAAGATTTGTTTTTGTTGCTTTCGGGAGTTTGTGAGATTAACTTGAGTAATTTGGGAGAGACCAAAGTGGGTGGAGAACAGATCTCTCTGTTAGCAGAGTGAGGTAAAGGAGGAGAAGTGGGATGCTGAGACGATATAGGACCAGAAGAAAAACTTTTTATTGAAGCGGGTGGAGACTGATCCGGATTTGGTACTGTTTCAGTGTTTGCAATTTGCAGGTCACAACTTGAGAGAGGCAGTGAGGCAGAAGCTATGGAAGAGCTCGAGTCTATAGTAGAATCTGGTGAAGGGCAGGGTGAGGAAGGGAGATATTTATTAAAACCACAAGAGGTCATTGTTGAGGCAGGGATGGGAGATTTGTCAGTATGAGGAGAAAAAGCAGAAGACTCTGGTTTCTCACTGTCCTGATTGTCACCACTCATTTCTGAAAACCCTGAGCGAGCCTGAAATCAAACAGGAAATACAGTCAAACATCTGAACATTCAAATGCTCTAAATATCCTAAATAGCAACTTAGTATACTCTACGATCTAGTGTCAGTGTTATGAATTAGGGTAGTGCGCTGCATTTCAATAAACTTGACAGACTGTGAGAAAAGTGAGACTGCATTGACAAGAGAAGAGACCTTGATGATTTCAGATCCTGGTGATGCCAAATGAGGGACCAGTGGTATAAAGGGTTCTTCTAGAAAGCCACTGCTGTCTGACTGGCAGCTGTTGGTCCGCATTACACCTCTCACTGCTCAAACAAATGAAGGAGGAATGAGAAGACAAAGAGAAAGAGGACATGGAATTATATCCACAACTTATCAAAATCTCTGGTATTTGTCTCAACGCTGGAATTTAAAAAGTTTTGAAAACATGTTGTGGGAAATCTGTTTTTTATTCCAAACTTTCTAGAGGTCTATTGTTCCCAGGCCAGCTAATAAAAACAATCTCTCCAGCATGTCCAGTGCCTGCCCCAGGATCAGACACCCTTCAGAGAAAGACATTTGCATACATAGTCTCATTCTTTCCATCAGCTCCCACAGCTCAGGGTCATAGGATGAACCGAGATCAGTCAACTCTTGCTAGTTGAATTGCTGCGATAATTGTATGGAGCTGAATATAATGGATTTAATTGTTTTTAACCCTTGTTCATTGTAGCTTTTTGTGTGTTTTTTGTGTGCACTGTTTTTTATAAGATTGTGACCTCACAAACTTTGAGTTTTTTGCAGGTTTCCTCCAGATTGGTCGAATCCATGTATATCCATGATATTTGGTACTTTGAACATATGTGCATGTCAAAACCCCCGGTCCCCAACAGCTTTTCCCTTGCAGCAAATGACAGCAGCAACATTATTCTCTTGCGCCTTGTGGAGAGACCCTTAGCTTTGCTTGGCCTTGTGTCTGTGAGCTGGTTTCTTGCTAGTAGTTCTTGTGCTTAACTTACTCATTGTGTATATACACAGATCACTGAAACGTAAGAGCTGAACTGCTTTTTTGCTCTGAACACTTGTTCTCCTGTTGTTCATCTAGGGAGTTAGGTTTAGCATATGCCTTCTGTTTGTTTAGTTTTTTGCTTGTTTTTTTGTCACATAGGAATAAGGTAGCACAGCTCCTTGAAAGATAGCCGCTTTTGATTGTTGTTTTGGCATTGGTTCATCCTGGAGTCAGTTACTGGTATTGCTTGTGACCAAGTATGTATTAATAAACAATGTCTTTGACAGAAAATTACTGGTTAGACTCCACCTGTTTTGTGACCACAGTAGGGACTCTCTTTGAAGTTTATACATTCCCAGTGATGTGCAAGATGTCCTACTTATCCTTGGTCTTTGCTTCCTTCCAGGAAGGCATTTTAGTGCGAATCGGGAGATTCTCAAAGTATTCCCTTCACTGCCCTACCTTATATAAATGCCCTTAAGCTAAACATAATGTTTATTATAGACAAACTGAAAGAATCACAAAGGTTCAACAATAAAGACGAGACTCTGTACTCTCAGGATTTAGATTAGGCAAGCTGTTCCTCCCAATCACATCCCTCCAGTAGTCCAATCACACCGAAGTCGCCCAGTTTGACAATGGATGCCCCAGACCACTTTGATCTTGTAGTAGAAAATGAAAAACAGGAACTTTTCTGTCATTTAATTGTTTATTGCTTAATTACTTTGTGTAGTATGAATGGCCATAGGGTGAATTTTTATCAGTAGGAAATGCTGTGAAACCTAGCAGATCAAACATGTTAAGAAATATTATTATTATTATTATTATTATTATTATTATTAATGCTCAATACTGAACTGAGACTTATTTTTATGCATTTACTACTAAGCTTAAATCCAAGCTCTCCCATCTATCCTGCTCTCAAACCCTTGCTGTTTTAGTCAGATGTAGTCCAGTTTATTGTCCAGTGAGCAGACCACACAGTGGGAATTTAGGGACTGCTGCATCTTTGTTTTTACAGAGATGCAGCATGCAGCATTTTACAGAAGCATGGCTCAGTGACAGAGCTCCAGACACCACCATTCAGCTACACGGGCTCATTTCATTTCGTGCAGACAGAAATGCAGCTCTGTGCGGTAAGACTCCTGGTGGTGGCTTGTGTGTCTACATAAACTTGGAATGGTGCAAGAACTCTGTGCTTGTTTCTTACTACTGCTCTTTGTTGGTAGAGTTTAGGACTGTTAGATGCAGACCTTTTTAACTTTCCTCGGGAATTCACTGCGGTGTTCATTACAGCAGTGTAAATGCCACCCAGCACTAACGCTAAGGGGGCGAGCTGCAGAACTCACACCCGATGGACTGTTTATTATCGCCAGAGATTTCAACCACTCAAATCTCAAGTCACTGCTTCTGAAATTGCATCAACACGTGGACTTTGCGGTGAGGGGAAAAAATGGGCTGGATCTTGTTTATACAAACATTTCAGCATGTAGAGAGCAAAGTCTCGCCCCCACCTCAGATACTCAGACCACTTGTTATGCTATTTACAGCATGCAGACCGCTCGTCAGACGCTGGAAACCAGTTCTGAACAGATGAAACTTGGCCTGCAGGAGCTCTCTCTGCTTTTCAGGACTGTTTTGAGCACAGTGACTGGGACATGTTCAGGGAAGCTCTATGAAATGGCGACTGCACCAACTTGAAGGAGAACACATCATCTGTGTGCTCAGCCCAATGCTGTTCACTCTACTGACTCACGACTGTGCAGCGATGCACAGTTCAAACCACATCATCAAGTTCACCAATGACATGACTGTGGTGGGTCTCATCAGCAAGAATGACGAGTCAGCATACAGAAAGGAGGTGCAACAGCTAACGGACTGGTGTAGAGTCAACAACCTGTCTCTGAATGTGGACAAAAGAGATAATTGTTGACTTTAGGAGAGCATGGAGAGATCACTGTCCACTGAACATCGATGGATCCTCTGTGGAGGTGGTCAAGAGCACCAAATTCCTTGGTGTCCACCTGGCGGAGAACCTCTCCTGGTCCCTCAATACCAGCTCCATGACTAAGAAGGCCCAACAGCATCTCTACTTCTTGCAGAAGCTGAGAAAAGCCCATCTCCCTCCATCCATTCTCACTATGTTCTACAGAGGGACTATCGAGAGCATCCTGAGCAGCAGCATCACTGTCTGGTATGGTAACTGCACCGTATCCGATCGCAATACCCTACAACAGACAGTGAGAACAGCTGAGAAGATCATTGGAGCCTCTCTTCCCTCCATCACAGACACTTATGGCACCCACTGCATCTGCAAAGCCACCAGCATTGTGGAGGACCCCACATACCCCTCACATACACTCTTCATCTTGCTGCCTTCAGGCAAGAGGTACCGGACCATTCGGGCCCTCACTGCCAGACTGTGAAACAGTTTCTTTCCCCAAGCCGCCAGACTCCTGAACACTCAGTGACTGGACCGACACACACACACCTTCATACACCAAGTTACTTTTTGCACATTTCTATTGCACTATTGTGTCAGCACTGTCTTGTCTCTGTATTGTTCTGTTCTGTCTACTGTTGCACTGTCTTTGTTTTGTTTTTGTGCAATCTTTGCACATTGCACTTTATGTTATCCTGTGTTGATATGTAGCACCATGGTCTTGGAGTAACGTCGTCTCTGTACTGTACCACTATGCATGGTTGGAATGACAATAAAGCCACTTGACTTAACTTAATGGGAGAACATACATGAGGTTTAAGCCTTGGACAAGTTTGAAACATTATGTCCTCCACAATAAAAGTGGCTGAAAATAAACACCGGTATCACTTCATCCAGTTCCTAATTTTATAAATTCTGCACTCCGCTTTGCAGTCTCCAATATCATTGAGCTGCAGCCAGATGCTGCTCATTTTACATTTTTCACTCAGTTCTCCACTTTTTTCTTGACATGCTTGCATTTAAATCTGGCTCCCCGTCTCTTTGTGCACCTGGCCTGTACCACTACACTTGCTGTCTTCGGAAGGTCTGCCTTGGCATATGAAATTATCTCGTGGGCCGGATATGATTGTATCACAGATAAAGCAGGTCAAGTCCAAGGAATTTTTTTTGGTTGTGCAAAGATCTTGTAGAAGTTCCTCTTAGTGCTGCTTAGTGCTTGTTTAATCTTTAGACCATTGAAAATGTAGTAAGTCTAATAGCTTTTCCAGGAAGAAAAAAGCATGAAAGTTAAGTTGGAAACTGAAACAACCCATGTAGCATTTTTTTTTTTTTTGTTTTTTTGCCTGTCCCGTTTGGCTCTTTTGCATCAGAATTATTGTCTAAAGGCAAAGAAAGATGCCCAACGGATTTACTTTACCAAATTGACCATCCCAGCCTTGCCATAATGGTCCATTTGATTCACCTTTTATTGTTTATTTTATTTTCACTTGCTGTATACGGGACAGACTTGACTGGAGAAAGAAGGAGAGAAAGAAAGAGGGAAAGAGAAACAGCTGAGAAGAGGGACGGGGGAGAAGGGCAAAAAACAAAAACCAACAGAATGAGCAGAAAAAATAAATAAATAAATAAAAAAACAAAAAAAGGAAAAAAAATGCATATATCGATCACCTGGATCACCTGTTGAGAAAGAAAAAAGAAAACAAGCAAAAAGGAACAAGAGTAATAGAATAAACAACATCACAATGATATATGGGAATATGACAGTAAATATTAAATATTAAACATTATTGTGCAGCACATAAGATCAACAGAACACAGTGTGCTTTGAGGTAGGAGCCAAAAAGGGTGTAGTTTGTGGGTGTGATCACCCGTGTGTACACCTGTGAGCATGGACGCGCTTGGTTTTTGTTTTTTAAAAGGTTCCTTCATGTAATGATCTGCTAGAGGGTGTGGGGGGGCCACAGCCCCGTCCTCCAGGGCATGAAGCAGGTATGGAGGAGATCAAAACTCCAGACATCCAGAGGCCCCCAGAACACAAGAGACCAAGGAAGACCAACAGAGGGGCAGCCGCGCCACTGTCCCAGAAAGAGCTGAGGAGAGTCCCAGATGAGGGTTTACCCAGCAGCCGCGGAGCAGAAGCCAGGGGGAGTTGCAGTGACGCGCCCGTGTGCTCCGCCGGCAGCCAGCTGTGCCTGAGTGACCGAGCCCCAGGCCGAGAGGCCGGGGGCACCCCACCTCCGAAGTGGCCTGAGCGAGCCCCAGGCTCCAGGCCCCGATAAGCGGCCGCCAAGGAGTGAGCTGGCGTGTACCTGGACGCCCATCCCCAGACACAAAGAACCACCAACGCACCGATGTCTGAGGGGGTCCGCCACTGGCAGGGGAAGTGGTGGTGGGGGGAGATAGGCCTCCAAACCTTGGAGGGCCTGAGATGTCCCCAGAGAGGTGGCGTCTGATATCCAACCTGACATATAGACACAGACATACAGGCACACACAGACACAAACATCCATTCCCACCCTCATGCTCTCATATGCACTTACTCCACACTCAACCAACGTGGAGACAGACATAAAGAGACGCTGTACACACGATCACACTCCCCAAGCGTACTCTACGAACCGGGTCTAGGTACCCTTGCCCCTGGAGGGGGGAACTGCACCCAGACCCAGGTGGTGTTACCCTTTTCCCTGCGGTGGGGGGAGGCAGACCGCCCCGACTCCGCAGCAGCAGGGAGGCCCCACACTCCAGACCGCAGTCGGACGGCCAACTCCTCCTCCTAGCCCCCCCGCTCCAGCAGGTCGCAGAGAATGGGGGTGGGAGAAGACTCCAAACCTCCCTCCACCCGCTCATTGTAGTGTTGATGCATGTGTGTTCTAAGGTGCATTTAAAACCCAGGAGGGCATGGAGCTACCTGCCAGAGAGCAGCAGGTAAGCGCATGGTCCCTCCTGCTAGCCCTCAATGTCTACGTGTATTTAAAATTGAGAGGTGGGCAACGACGCCAGGGGTGGGGTGTACACCCTGATGGTCTTTTTGGACTCCGTGTATCGTGCCCACCCCCAAGATCCTATATGTATGTGTAATGAGAGTGTGAGTAATGTGAATGTCTAAGTTGTGGGATAAAATTGAGGCAGAGGCAGCCAGAAGGGGACAGAGGGGGGGGGGGGGGGGGGGGTAGCCTCCTCTGCACCTTGGTGACATACCCCTACTCCAAGGCCCTGCATGTGAGGGTGGTTGTGGTGGAGCGGGAAGAGGGAGGCAGCTGGAGATGGGGAGGGAAGGAAGGGAGGGGCAAGTGACCCCTCCCTGGGGCCAGCTCCCCCGCTGACCCCAGTTGGCACTCCCACACTCCGCGACCCGCCAGGGAAAGGGGGCCCAGGCCCATCCAGACCGGGGACCAGTGCAGCAGCGCCTCCCGGCCCCACAGAGCCCGGGACAGTCCACCCAACCCCACCACAGAGAAAACTGCACCCACCCCACCATCCATTCATCTTCCAGACTACATAAGACAATAAACGCCCAGGCTGAGATCTTCCTCCACCTCTCCTGTATTTCCCCTTCCTGCAGAGAGAGTTCCTGAAGAGAGGAAAGCTCCTGCAAGATGTGACAATCTCCCCCACCAGTTGAAGAGCCCCCCAGGTGGCTCGATGCACCGGCGGCACCCCGCGCCAGGGCTGGGCCCCCATGCACCCGCCCGCCCACAACCCCGGCAACACACCAACCAGGACCCAAGCCCCCGAGGCCCGGCCAGGGCCCCAGCCCAGAGACGGAGCGCCCCCAGAACCTCACGCCCATCCCGGACCCACCCAGGGGCAGCCAGGCTACCAGGTCAGTAACCCACGTCCGTCAGCACAGACCCTCCCCTAGCCCCGCTGCACGCAGCCACGAGGAAACAGTCACCTGAGAGCCAACAGAGCCCCTAACCGGACATGACCGCTACCCCGGGTTGAGCCCCCCAAGGAAGATGCCTCCGGGGAACCCCCCGACGCCCTAAGCCTGTCCCTACCCCCACACCAATCACAACAGTGAAGGCGGGACCAAACTATGCCCCCCACCCCCACTAGGTGATGGAGCTGATCAAAGGAGCCCAGAGCAATTGATCTGATGTGGTGGCAGAGGCCGTATCAAGACTAATGTAATCTAATAGATAATTTCTATATTGGTTAGAATTAAGATTATTTTTATTTTTCCAGTTCATGAGGACTGTTTTCTTGGCTATGCATAGGGCAGTGAAAACCATATGGGCTATATTCTTTTCTGAAGTGACATTATCTAAGCTGCCCAACAAACACACTAAGGGGGAAGTTGGAATGTTACATTTCAGACACTTTGATAAGTCTTCACATATCTCACGCCAAAACTTCTGAACTGGTGGACAGAACCAAAGAGCGTGGATATAATTGTCTGGTGAATTGGTTTGGCAGTGTGAGCAGTTGTTGGTAGACGTAAAGCCCATCTTGAACATCCGATGACCTGTATAGTGCACTCTAACCCATGTAGCATTTACCATATAGGTCTATAAATGGACAACATCTCAAGCTCTTCAGTGTAGGTTCAAGTATAAGTCAAGTGTATTTGAAGTATAGTATGGTCAAGTGTATGCTTTTTAAGCAAAAGCTTAATTAGATGTACCTAAAACACAACTGTGTAAATATTAAACATGCTCTGGTCTCTGCACTTGAGGGTGCAAGAGAGCAATGCAATAAAATTCCCTCGATCACATATTAATGCTGCAATTACAACATGATGTAATACTTGGTTTGACAGCAATGATCCAAATATGAAAATGACCAAAGCCTGTAACGACTTTGCATCTCTGGATCATGGTAGACTCTTCCATGATGGTAAAACTGCATGCAAATAATGTAATTGTGCTCTGTTTATGTCCATGAATTACATACCTACAAAGAATCCCAGATGTTTCATGTATGAGGAAGTTTTTATCCTTTTATAATTGGGACTGAATAAAAAATAGTGAGTGAATAAAAAACAGCAAAGAATGAGAAGGTATGCAGAGATTTAACAGATCATGTAGCACCTGAATGAAGCATCCACTTTGTCCTCTTTCCATGTTACTTCTATGAAGAGAAAACTTTGCTGATATTTCTTTAATTGCTACAGTCTTGTTACTTTGTAATTGTACAGTTTTACTAACCAAAGTTTTCTGCTCCTCCCACGTAGCTCACTGCAACACTGCTTTCATCAAAGCTCTGTATCTAGAATGAGATATGAAATATAATGTGTATGATTAGTAAAACTCACAGGAAGTCAACACAGAAGGAAAAATATTAGATATACAGGGTGGGCCATTTATACGGATACACCGTAATAACATGGGAATGGTTGGTGATGTTAACGTCCTGTTTGTGGCACATTAGTAGATGCGAGGGGGCAAACTCCTCAAGGTGGGTGGTGACCATGGTGACCATTTAGAAGTCGGCCATCTTGGATACAATAGGAAGAGGGCCATGTGACACATCAAACTTATTGGTAATGTCACAAGAAAAACAATGGTGTGAAAAACCTAATTAAATTGCACAACACTTTTTTAAGCAATTATTTAAAAAAAATACCAGATGTAGCATAAATGATACAAATGAAATATATGGAAATTAATATGTAATTAATTTTGTAAACAAAATTGTTCACTAAACTCTCTATTTTAAAAAAAACTGTCCATTGTTTTCATATTTCAGGTTTTAAGGGCTTCTCTGTTCTATAACAGACTTCAACTTGCCTCCTCCATTTCAAACGATTCCCTGATCTGTCCTTGGCTCTTCTTCCTCTGTAAGAAAGATTTAGCTGCCAAGGGGTGACCTTCTCTCAGGGGTGCAGATTTGAGCGCTCCCTCCTGGGATAGTAAATAAACCAAGGGATGTTGGGATTGAAGGTCTGGATCATTTCCTTGTTCCTCTGCCAAAGTACTCAGAGACGCAGTCTCTAGAGAGCCTGGTTTAACTCTTTTTAAGCAGACGTTTTTGTCTCTAGGGCTGGATGTGGGTTGCTGTGACTCAGATGCAGGAACACAGTTGGCAGCAGGTATAGTCAGGCCATGGGTTTTATTCCTGTGTATTTGGCCAAGTGACTTTTTTGATGCTCGTCTGAACAGCATGCTCATGCGCCTTCTCCTCTCCTGGGCCTCAGGAGGCAGGTCTTTTCCTTGTGTTGCTTTCAGTGGAGAGGAGGAAGATCCTATAAAGCTGGAGAATGCTGTAGTGACCTGCTGTAGAACCTCAAGTTGTCTAAACCGATCTGAGATAGGAAGAAAAAAAGTCTTGTTTTCAGAAATATGGACTTGATTATACAACGTACAGCATCACGAAAACAATGTCTCTCCATTGTTTGTGTATTTGTAGCACAGATTTAGTATTCCTTGTGTGTGCTGAAGTCTGATGCCTTCAAAATACTTTTGAAAACAGGCTTTTGTTTGTTTTTTCACTTCTATCAACAATCTGAGTTTGATGGGGGCTTGACTGTGAACCAGATCTCATCAGCCTCCATTAGTGTGGACCTCACTGATGACAGTATGAAAGCAAATATTTGTCACCAGATGTCAATATTTTATATAAGAAACAAGGAATCAGTTGGACTCACTGCTGACGTCTGGGTTCTCCAGGTCCAGACGGTTTTTCTGAGCCTCTAGAAACACTTGGAGATTTATTCCTCTTGCATGAGACTGATAATTAATGAATCGTGCCGGAATGCGTCCAGAGAGGTCAGGCTCATCACAGCCAAAGCCCAGGTCCAAGAGAATCTCTTCTGGGTCGTCGTTCCATAGGTTAAGTACATCCATCACACTGCAAGTATGAGAAGGTATAATTGCTCAGAACCGATTCAAATAGTTCCAGTTGTATAGTTCTGTTGTGTGTCGGTCAGTGTTTAACCTGAGTGGTCCAGAGTGACCTGAAGTTGCTGAGCTAAAGCTGTTCCACCTACTAAGGGCTGGACCTGAGCTGCTCCACCTGTATGATACAATCAAAGCACGAGGTTTTATTTGATTTAATGCATTTATATATAAATCGAGGATACTTAACAGTATTTTAAAATATTAGATTTGAACTTATAAACTAGTTTCATGATTTCAATTTGCCATGAAACGGCTGTGTGCAGGCAGGAGAGTCCCAAACGCAAACTGACTGAGGCAGAAACACAGCTTTATTTGCGGACACAAGGAAGTACGAAACTAAACTAGACTGGGTAGCTCTAAGAAATAATGCCTACGAGGAAACACTGGGACCACACAGCATGAGGGAGGGCACGACACAGGACTGAGGGAAGCGCTGACCTAAATACACAGAGGGATAACAAGGAGGTGAGAACACACGAGGAACACAGCTGACATGAAAAACATAACGAGACAGGGGAGGCTGGACTGAACAGAATGACATGAAAACACAGCACCTTCAAAATAAAACAGGAAACATGATGTGGGAGTGGAGGAGAGCACGAGAGAGAGCACGGACATGACGCGCTGCAGAAACATGGAAAACATGACAGAGTAAAACACAAAGGGAAACACGACACAAGAACTCACACCACAATAAAAACAGACACACACACGTCGCTGTGTCCTCAGTTCAAAAGCCACCGTTTGTGTCGAATCTTTACTTTGAACATGTGAAAATAGTATAACAAGAACAACACGAGAGGAAAAAGTGACAAACAATCAAAGCAGAACAAAAGGAAAACAAACAATAATAATAAATGACTTACATGCAGGAAGAAGCCTATGCTTATTTAATCCCGCCCCCCTTTCCACTATAACTCATAGTCTGCACTTTACTTCCTGTTTATGCTCAGTCCATCACAAATTCTTCATTAATATTCTTTCTTTCTTTATTATTTTTATAACCCCATTAACACATTAAAAAATGTACAAATTTACACATACATATGTATATACTTATATAAACGCACCCACACACACATATACACATTGCTGTTGTGAAAATGGTGATCAAAGCCCCGCCTCCTCCTCGTGCTTTGCAAAAACCACATTCAGGTCCTGCTGGGACGTCTGTCTCCACACAGAGCTGCAATCACTTTTTAGATACAGATACAGGGATGTTCCCTTTTAGAAAACAGAGTATTGTCAACAAGCAGGTTGTTTATTGCTTTATACATAATGTGTGCAGTGAGAAAATGAACCCGATCTGTGAATTTTAGTATTTTTGATTTTAATAGGGGATTTGTATGATCTCTGTGACCAGTTTTATGGATTATCCTTATGGCCCTTTTTTGCAATATGAAGGTTGATGATAGCGAACATTTATAAGCTTTGCCCCAAACCTCTGCACAGTAATGCAGAGATGGTGAAAGCAATGAACAATAGAGACTCTGGAGTGACTTGTGGTCCAGAATGTCTCTTACTTTACTTAATATTGAAACGTTATGTAAATTATTTATATGAGACTTCCATCTTATTTTATCATCTATTATCACACCAAGAAACTTGTATTTCAGAACTCTTTTAGTCTCCACACCATGAATCAGCAGTTTTACATATTTAGTGACAGTTTGTTTATGTCAAACCTCTTTTTAATTTTGCACATTTCTGAGTCGATCATATCCAGCAGGTCCTTTGGATTCCCTCCCAGAACAAAAAATACTTACAAATAATGCTAATTTTAATATATCAGATACCTTACAAATATAATTTATAATAAATTATTATAGATAATGAACATTTTTTGACCCAGTACAGAGCCTTGTGGAACACCGCATGTGATGTCCAAGCATGATGAAGAATAGTCACCCAGCTTCACAAATTGTTTCCTGTCACCCAGTGCAGTACAATCCCCCTGATCCCGTACTATTTACCGTTTATTGATTAAGACATGACTGATTGTGTCAATCCAGCTGCATACTGTTTCTGATCTATAGCATTTGTAATCTCCTCGATTGACTCAGTTAATGCCAGTGATATTAATCTTTCAATCTGAATCCGTACCAACTGTCAGAGTAATTTATATTTACAGTAACTAAGAATCATCACTGATGATTAGTGGATTAGTGGATCTGCGAAAGCCTATTAACACACTATGATGAACATGGATTTTAGAACAGCATATATTAAATAGACAGACACACCACTTAACCTTTGAATTCAGGTGTTTTCTCCCCCATTGCCATGGGTCTATGAAACCAACCACCAAGCAGTGTGCCTTTAAAACATTTGTGACAGAATGACTTATTGGAGTTTGTTAAACGATACCAAGTGTATACAATTTGTAAGAAATGAGTATAAAAACTACTGTGAACAAAATGATAATCAAGAGGTGTCCCCAAGTGTTACATGGGATGCATCCAAAGCGGTAATGAGAGGAAAATTGATCATGTGGTCCTCGTACAAAAAGAAAGAGAAACAAAGGCAAATTAATGAGTTACTACTTACATTAAAGAATTTAGAGACTAAACACGCCACTGTTGAAGACTCTCAAACATTGGAAGAGATAAATTTAACAAAACGTAAATTAAATGATATATATGACAAACAAGAAGAATTAAAGGCCAGATTTGTTAAGCAAAAGTATTATGATTACGGCCCTAGAGCAAAGAAACTATTAGCCTGGAGAATTAAAAAACAACAAGAAGAAAGAGGAATTTACAGTATAAAAGATGATGAGACACAAAAAATGTGTTACACTGCTAAAGAAATACAAAACTCATTTGAAAACTATTATAAAAACTTATATTCAGAGACACAAAAGGCTGACCCTCTAAACATTCAGAAATTTTTGCACTCTCTGGATTTACCTAATATTGGACGGGAACAAAACAAAAGACTAATGCAACAAATTACTAAACAAGAACTGGATAAAGCCATTGCGAAAACAAAAACAAATAAGATGCCGGGTATGGACGGATTTACATCAGAATATTATAAAACCTTTAGAGAGTTATTATCATCACTATTATTAAAATGTTTTAACTATGTGTTGGAGGGAGGGGAGTCACCAGCATCCTGGAGACAGGCAATCATTTCAGTAACTCCAAAGGTGGGCAAGGACAAAAGGGAATGCAGCTCATATCGACCAATTTCAAATCTGAATATGGATTATAGATTATTCACCTCAATAATAGCAGAAAGGCTTAAAAATATTATACCAGAAATTATTGACGAAGATCAGACAGGATTTCTCAAAAACAGACAGATACAAGACAGTATAAGACGTGCCTTACATTTAATGGATTATATGAATAAATCCCAAACGGAATCAATTGCACTAAGCCTTGATGCAGAAAAGGCGTTTGACTCCGTCCAGTGGGATTATTTATTTTTGGTTATGGAACGGTTTGGTTTCGGAGACCCTTTTATTCAGCTGATTAAAAATTTATATTATTCACCTTCAGCAAGAATAAAAATAAATGGGAGCTTAACTGGAGTAGTGGCCTTGCAGAGGGGATGCAGGCAGGGATGTCCGCTTAGCCCACCCCTGTTTGCTCTATTTATTGAACCACTGGCGCAAGCTATTAGAGAGGATGAACAAATTAAAGGGATATGGATACGGAATATAAAATGGGATTATATGCAGATGATGTTTTGCTGACCCTCACAGACCCAGAAGGAAGCTTACCTAAGTTATGGTTAAAGATGGAAACGTTTGGAGAACTTTCTGGATATAAAATAAATATACAAAAAACACAGGTGATCACATACAATTACGTACCCACAACAAAGATCAAAAGTATGTCTAAATTTAATTGGAATAATAAAATAATTAAATATTTAGGTATTAAGATTCCCAAAACACTGACAGAAATCTATGAAATAAACTACTCACCAATTACAAGGGAATTGAAAGAAAATATTCAAAGGTGGAACCTACTGCCACTTGATCTGTATAATAGGATTGACCTGATTAAAATGAATATACTTCCACCATTGCTTTTCCTTTTTCAATCTATATCGGTACACATACCAGCTAAACAATTTGCATTATGGAACAGAATGATTTCGGGATTTATATGGAAGGGCCGCAAACCAAGAGTTAGATATATAACCTTGCAACTACCTAAGGAAAGAGGTGGACTCTCCCTCCCAAACTTAGAAAGTTATTTTAAAGCAGCACAATTAAGATATTTAATTTATTGGTGTGATCCAACGTATGAAGCAAAATGGAAATATTTAGAGGTGACACAATTAAAATTACCACTACAGACAATATTAGGAGATAAAAAATTATATTTGGAACAGAAAAATAATTTAAATGAATGGACTAAAACTCCTTTAAAGATATGGTTTGATGAGTGTGAAAGTCTTAAACTAGGAACTGGTCTCAAACAACTCAGATGGGTCTCACATGATAAGGAATTTATCCCTGCACAAATAGATAGACGTTATACAATTTGGTTAACAAGGGTAAAAAAAAATCTATGGCTTCCAAAACTATGGCAATGAATTTGCTCAGCTCGTAACATAAGAAAACTCTAGAAATAAATGAAAAAATAATATCGAACGAGTGCGCTGATATGTCTCGATCAGCTAGCAACCGGAATCCTCTGATTTTTAGCATAAACGGGGGAGGAGATAGCTCAGTAGGTAGAGCGTTCACACCACGATCAATGGCTACCCTGAGATACCCCTGAGCAAGGCACCGTCCCCACACACTGCTCCCCGGGGGCTGGATTGGTGGCTGCCTCACTGAGTGAATGGGTTAAATGCACAGTGTCATTTCCCTACAGGGGATTAATCAAGTATACAAAAAATTAAAATAAAATAGAAGTACAGCAGAGCACTGTATGTGAGATAAGATACTGTAACTTATTGCTGTTTAAAAGAGAGTATAAAGTTTAATAAGTCATTTTATTATGAAACCTTTTTCTGTTGAAGAGCTTTTATTTGCATATGCTGTCAGTTATACTTTGTAGAAAGGAAATCAGACTCTGCAAAACTTGATTGGACAGGTTCAAATCTGAATTAGCGACGATGGTGCAGCTCTAGTTTAAAAAGCTTTCATAGATGAAGTCATTCAGTTACATATTCATTAGTAACCAGGTGGTTTGAAGTTGAGAGCCAGAGACAATGACACCTGTCATGTGTGGATTATTGCATTATATTTAATGGCCTAGCTTCTTTCTTACCGATGTTAAATGAAGTGACCTGTAGCTCATCAGAGTGACCAGCTTTTTATCTCGTATCTCCTTCTATATATGTGCGCATGCAACCCAAACCAGAAATCCCATTATATTCTTTAAAGGCTCAAACGCTATGATAGATACCTACATTTAGTGTTATTTTATTTATTATGCTTATTTGTAAACATTCAAGTTACATTAGAGTACAGTGTTTGGGTATTTAAACCATATTAGATCTGATATTTTAAGCTGCCAAAAGCACACAATCTTTCCAGACCTGCTAATCAAGACTAAAAAAAGAGAAAGAAAAGAGAAAAGACACGTTTAATTGTGCACTCACATCTTCTGCTGGTCTTTGGTGATCACTGCCCGATTGAGCCTGTTGTCTTTGACCCCTTTGCTCTTGGCTGATTCATATTTATTGTACAGCTGTCAAGCATCCTAATAGCTTTTCCATGATCCTTTTACTTTCTATGCAAACTATGTGCTTTGCAGAGGGGGAGTGTGAGCTCATTTGCCTAGTAAATATTACTTGTAGTTGTGCAACTATATTTGTAGTTTTAGGCGCTGGTATCACTGTAACATGTTTTATTAATTCTAATGAAGCACAGTTTTGAAGTGGCACTCACTCACCACTTAGCTCTGCTTAATATAAGGATGTGTAATATCTTATAGTCTGCTTCAACTGAAAGTTATGTAATATGTGTTTGTAGCAGCCTCTCCCTGGCGCTGAGTTAAACCCTGAAAGTCTTTGCTTCTTTCTTTTTTTTTAATTTAATAGTTTTATAGTTTTTAGCAGGTTATAGATCCATCCATTCTCCTTGTCAGGGCTGAGGGGGGCTGGAGCCTGTCCCAGCTAGCATTGGGCGAGAGGCGGGGTACACCCTGCACAGGCTGGCCTAACACAGCGAGACAGACAACCATGCACACCTATGGGCAATTTAGATTCAACACTGCATGTCTTTGGACTGTGGAAGACCCACACATGGGGAGAACATGCAAACTCCACACAGAAACAGCCGGACTCAGAGCCTTCTTGCTGTGAGGCAGCAGAGCTAATTACCATGCCACCATGTCGGTTATAGTCAGATTTGGAAACTCCTCTGAACTATAATAAACATCTTACTGTTGCCATTGTGCACCCTAACATATTGTTCATTGAGAAATTCAATGTTGGCACATACCTCGATTAATTCCCACCTTAAATTTCACCATATTAAATTTGATCCAACCTCTAAAAGCATCATCAATAGTTAGTCCTTGATTTAAAACGATCAGCACTTTCATATTCAAACCACCTTCACTGATAACAACAAACTCATCCGTCTATGCGGGTTGATTATGAGCTATTCTTCTGTAAATACATTTAAGTGGAGCTCTGTGCTGTGTCACAACAGACTCCCTCTGTACTGCTGTCTGTGTGGTTCTGTATGACTGACAGAAACATGGTGAAGAAGAGCGATCTCCTTACCGCAGAAACTCCTGGACCGTCTTCACTCCTTGTTTGGCGTATAAAGACGCTGCAGGGAAGAAAGGTCGTGTTAGCCAAATAGCAAAGCAAATGGAGCATGTGGAGCTATAATGACAGAAACACAGACAGAAACATCAGGAAGGCAGAAACAACACATTTGCTGCTCGTTGAAAGTCGGTACAACCTGTAAAGGTCTGCTGTCAAAGTCCCTGAGCTATATTAGGAAAGTGTTTCTCTGTCCCTCACCCTCCCACCCTTTTTTCTTCTGGAGGATGTTTAAGCTTTGGCACTTGCCCCTGCCTCCCTCTCCCAGACTGGGAGTCCAGAAACAGTCATTTCCATGTGTGTGCTTTGTTGTAATGCTCAGGCCAAAGGTGGTCTGTAGCTCTGTGATCATTATGTCCTCAGCTTCGTTGCTTTGAAGCCTCAGTAAACCCGTTCATGGTGATTTTATGAGCTTAGTTGTTTGTTTAATGTTATACTGAATAAACCATGTTGATGATGATAATTATACGAGTAAGCCAACTTCCTGACCTTTGATTGACAGGTCATCAGCAAATGAGCCGCAGACCAAGACAGCAGTGCAAACACACATAGTAAAAAGAAAGTACAGGACATGGGTTTAAAAATCAGTGTGTAATAGAAAACCATGTGTGCAGTCTTACCTCAGATGGGCAACAACACGCTACATATTCCACCGTGTCATTGTTTATCTAACACACATGAAGCCAAAAAGCAGTGTGTGAAAAAAGTCAATACATGATGATGATGTCATTCCTATAGCTTCTCTCAGGTTTCCTCATTTTAAGACTTGGCAGCAAATAAATGACCCTTTTTATATCCTGGTACATCAAATGTCAGATTGGTTTGTGATGACTGTAGTTCATGTTTGTGACTAAACTTGAAAACGGTGAAATCTGTACTCGAAGAAGTCTGTCCTGATTTCTATGAGCTAAACACTGAGATAGTTGTGGTGAAGTGTCAACACAGCAACTCTGTCCTCAGTATAAATACACAAGATATTCTGGCAACTTTCTGCTGGTGTTGAAAGATATACACTGAAAGATTAAGCAGTGACTTATTTTCCTAAACTGCGAGCTCTGTTTGCTTGTAAGGAATCCCTGCTGATGATGTTGCCTTACAAGTCCAGGAAATGACACTATTTACCTTCTACACCCAGCGCCAAGTCATCGTCACTGCTGGGGTTCCTCTGCAGAGGCCCTAAAGGGAAGATACAGCATTGTGAGAACCAGAAAATACTACGGCAGTGTGCATCAACAGTGTCAGGGCCTGTGCAAGATTTACAGACAATCCCAGGAGAAAGTGCTATACAAGCATCCACTTTGGCTTCCTCCCACAGTCCAAAGACATGGAAGGTTAACTGGTGATTTTAATTGGCCATTAATGGGAGGTAGATCAGGTGTTTACAGTAAGAATGTCTTTGATGGTCATTTAGACATTTAGAAAAGTGCAAAAAGTGTAAATGCAGTTTCCATTTTCTGTTTCAGCCAAAGCAGATACACTTAGATGAAAGTATGCCGTTTCACTGACTGGAACATGAAATCACAAAGATGTCTACATCTCTACAGTAAGCATTTTACAGGGCCAGGTCAAAATGGAAAGAATCTTACAATTATATGTTTTCCATGTGGCACTATGAATCACATCACTATTTCTGTCAAGCTCAAAGGTTCATTTTTCCTCCTGAATATAGAGGGTTAATTGTCATTTAAATGTAACTTTTGTTTGAAATTGAACATGGTATATGTAAGTGTACCGTACAACTGAAACTATGTTGCAGTCATCAGGCATAACATCATGACCATGTGCCTAATATTGGGTCCCCCTTCAGCTACACAGACCTGACCCAGTGAGGCATGGACTGACCCCTGAAGGTGTGCAGAGGTATCTGATGCTAACATGTTAGCAACAGATCCTTTCAGTCCTGTGAATTGTGGGCTGTAGCCTCCATGGATTGAGGCTCATTTCTGCTTTGTGGCAGGGCACAGTGACCTGCTGAATACAGGAATACAGTTTCCATGGAATAGTGCAACAATGCTCAGGTAAGTGGTACGTGGCAAAGAAACCTCCACATGGATGGTTGAAGCCAAGGACTCCCAGCCACACATAAACATCACACTGACTCCACCAGCTAGTTGTCTTCCCATAGTGCATCCTGGTGCCATGTCTTTTACAAACGTTTCCACGAAAAGAAAAAGTGTTTCATCAGATGAGGTCACCTTCTGTCTTTCATCAGTTTGAGCTGCTATAGTAACTTGTCCGTTGTGTACGGACCAGCCTTTGCTCTTTAATTAGTCTTGGCTAATTAAATGACCCTTTCGCTTGTTCACCACTGTTCCTTCCTTGTAGCACTTTTGAACAGTACGACAGTGTGCGCAGTATCTTTGTGTTCCTAGGACAGAGATCTCAGATGTCATTACTGAGATCTGCTGGAGCCGCTCACCCAGTTTGGGAGTCCCTGCCCAGAGTGCTCTGATTACCACAGGGACCACTATTGCCACTGTTACTCTCAACCTCTTCTCAAGATCCTCTCTCAGACCTTGGTATTTCTTGAGTTCCTTGTCTTCCTTCTCCCTGATCTTGCTATCACCATGTATAGCTACATCTATGATTACGACCTTCCTTCTCTGCTTGTAACTGTGAATTTATCTTGTATGTCTGGTTGGTTAGCCATTAGCACTTTGTCCGTCTGTATCTGAAAGTCCCATGGGAGCTTAGCTTGGTTATTCTCAACCACCCCTGGGGACGTATCTCCTTTGGACCGCAGGTCTTCCAGACCAAAACCACCACAAATGTTACTGGAAACTATGCCAGCCACTTGGTTATGCTGTTGCATGTATACCATGCCTTCTAGCATATTTTTCATTCACTTTTTGTTCACTTTCATTTAATAATAAATAATAATAATAATAATAATAATAATAATAATAATGAAGAAGATCTTTGTCTATTACTTTTCCCTTTCACACATTAGATGCTAAGCTAATGGGCCAAAAGCAGCACAGACATGAACAAACCATCTGTTTGTCACTGACAGAACAGCACATTGATTTGAGATCTGTAACGCCATGTTAAAATACATGGTTCCAGCGCAGGTACGTAGAAATGTTCAAGAAACATGTGTTTATTCATGATTGTTGAATAATAATGGCACAAATGACCAGTCACCAGTGTTTTTATTCTCTTAAAGTTATATTTTCTTCTCTAGATATTGTAGCCCAAACTCATCATTCTGTAAAATCCACAGAATCACTGTGAGTGACTTGTTATAGTCAAACAGAGAATAGTGTGGGGTTCTTTTGATTTAAACACGTGTAACAAAGAAGCAACAGTGCCTTGAATTACAGACACAATAGCGAGCTGGATGTTTTTCTTCAGGGAGCCGGAGCGGGAAAGAGGCATAAGGACTATTTGTTGTTCCCATGGTGTTCTCAACCACTATTTGCATGCTGTTTGAATAAGCTTGCCTCAGGATGGGGTGAGGCAAGAAGGCTTACATAATTCATACTGCTCCACAACAACATGCATAAATGTGTGCATGTTGTTGGAACAGCTTTTAATTTCCAAAGCACCAGATTTTCAGTTTTAGTTCAAATGTAGTTATAGTCTTCAGTAAAAAGCATAATGATGACTGTGGCAGCCGTTTTGGATAAAAACAACTCATTAAAACATTAAACAGCACATGATGTTGAGACTGGATCATCTAAAATAGACTGTATAAAAAACGTACAGCAGGAACAACATCTATTGATCAGACAGCTTCGTCTATCAAGGATTTGCAGCGTCTACTCTACAGGATAGAATAACCAACATTTTCTGCTCGTATTTGCAGGCGGAGCTCTCTGCCTCATTTAAAAGGGCTCTAGATGACTACAGAAACAACCGAATCCAAACAGACAAAGTACTCACCACTCTGTAGCACAAACTAACACAAAGAATAAAACAATATACAGCTGAGGCGGAGTGAAGGCGTGAAAGAGCTTACAGGCAAAAGAGAAACAGAAGGATTCCCATTGTTCGTACCTGCGTCTTCCTGCAGTGGCTCTTGCTTTGCATCTTCCCTGCAAACACAGGTCACATTTTATGAGAAGGAGGAACAGAGTACTCACACACAGAGGTAAGTTTCCATCACTTCTGAGATCATTACGCTGAGTCGGGATGGGGATACGTTTACTATCACCACCTGCCATATTCTAAACATGCTCTTAAAATATCCCTGCAGCTCGTCTTCATGCTAAAAATAAACTATTTATATTTTTATTTCATTCATAAAATAAAGCCAAGTCACTACATCCTAAGTAGTCCACTTAAGCACACATAATGTGGGCAGGATACGGTACTATTGTCGTGGGCACCATCCTTTATAAACATTGGGTACTGTGTGTGAAGAGTGGCAACAGTATGCTCCATCTTCATCCTCAATCTCCTCCACAAATATGACAAAAATGAGGTCAATTATACAGGTATTTACTATTTCTTTAAATAGTAAATACCTGTAATAGTAGTAAAGTAGCAGAAGTAATAAACTATTTACTAAGTAGTAGTAAATAGTTTATTACTTATTTTACTTTAGTCAAGAGTTTGAGTACACCTGAGGATGTTTCTCATGATCAATCAAATAAAAACTATGACGCACAAAATGAAATTCTGACTACTATCCACAGGAAACATTTGTGTTTCTTAAAATGTGTTCTCAGCAAAACAAAACAACAATGATGTTAGGAAGTGACATCTCAAAATCATATTGATCAGTGTGGCTTAGTTCATCTTTTGTCTTTGTTTAATTTAATGCCCCAATGAAAAGTCATCATCTATTAAAAACAGTCCTCAGACCTGACCAGCTGTCTGTACTGGAAGAACACATAAAACTGTTGGTGTTGTTGCAACTTAAACTGACAGTATACCGACTACTGACCCTAGTGCCATTGTAACTTTCAGCTTGTGATCATAGAACCAGTGAGTTAATAAAGCCATCGAACCAGAGAAGGTTACAATGATCACCTTTCCTCTTGCATTAGTATGAAGCCAAGTCAGTAAAGTGGGTCTTCACATACATTCTCCCATACAAGGATGTAGTTCATGTTTCAACATTATATATAAAACTAGGTCCAGGATACTTTCTGTGAATCATTACAAAGCAGCTGGGGGTGTGACCAGGTGAACACAGGTTTTCTGGGTAATTGAGATTTGATTTAAAAAGAAAAAAGTCATTTCCATAAAAATCTAGACTCCAAAACGTTTGATTTGAACCCTTAATTTTGCTGCCTAGCTTAGTCACTCATTAGACGAGTAATTTAAAAAAATAATTGTGTTTTGGGCTTAACAGTTCCCAACTAGGCGTGTGAAAAATTCACCGCAAAGTACGCGGCGTTATCACGGCGAAGCGTGTAACAGGCACGCCGTGCCTCTCCTCAACATGAAATGGACACACTTGCGGAAGTTGCAGTATGTTGCCAGCAGAGGGAGATATGTTCAAGCCATCATGAACATAATAATGGGAACGCATTATTACATTATTATCACATTTATATGTATGTACATATCAGTCCCTTAGCTTGATGGTTTCTGACAATGAGGACCCTTCACATGTTTTTGTTCACTACTGATATCATCTCTCCCTGCTGCTAATGCTACTTCTGCAGGCATGAAATGCTGTGTCTATTATGCGTTTTTCTATGATATTGGGTAAGGTCAAATGTGACAAAACTGCAAATAAGTGAAGTGGTATTTTGTAATCTTAGAGGTTGATTGCTAACTGTTTACACTGACAAAGCAGTCTGTATTCATGCCTTGATACTCACTGAGTGACATTGGTGCTGAGCCACTTCCCAACACTGTCCTGACTTGGATTTCCTGCGGTGGACAAGCAAATTATAAAGAAACCACTAACAGTAAACACAAAGAGACGGCAGCAGGACGCTTCCACTAACAGATTGCACCATAACAGCAACAGTTGAACTGACATGGTCATTTTACACTTTAACAGTAAAGACATCCTTTCTAATACAATAAGAAGCATGTGGCTATTTTTGGAAACAAGTTGGAAGTATTGAGGGTCACATGTCAGAAAAGTAATGAAAACACTAACATGATCTGGGGAACTATTATTGTAATTCATCTTTAGTTATCTTTATATTAGCAACATGAGGTTTTAAGCAAACGAGAAGAAAACTGGCAAACAACTAGTATTCTTTAGTTTTGGTATGTAAGTGCATGTAGTTTCCATACCGTGAGTGTCCTGGTCCATAATGGAAACACATGGGCCCGTGTTGCCCCAGTGGACCCTGGATGCAACGAGTTTGGCCCTTTTGGCCGCAGCTCCTTCAAACGCCATGAAAGGAAGGTAGGACGGAGACAACTACAGAGAGAAACTTCAGAACATCAGTATGAAGTATACAGAATTATAGGCTGATGTACACATGACTTACCAGTGTGAATTTCAGGCACCAAGACAGTTGAGCCTATAACTGGATCAACACAGAGAGCAGCTTTCATCGCGCTCTCTTCCCACACTGTAAACATGACAGAGCAAAGGACGGACATGCAAATGACCTGGTTAGACTTTTCAGCCCTACAAGGAAATACTGTTTCCTGGTTGAGTGATTAATGCCTTTGAATACTTCCTGCTCTTATTTTATCAGTGTGTGCCTGCGTACATCCACATGAAAATGTAAGAAAATGTCTTTGTACTCCTCCCCAGGATATGTCGTAAAGGTTTATTCTAAGAGTGTTATAAAAACATGTAATTGTGTGAAACGATCTCGCTCTCATCAGAGTTTTGTTCATTTTTTAATTACTTATTACTTCCTCTGCTGGTTACAGAGTTCATGTCCTAATACAAGCTTTTGTTCTCTGTAAATATCATTTTACAAAATGTTTCAGATTTTCCTGCTGATAGGAAGTTGAAGTATTGTTCTGTGTTTTTCTTTTTTGGGGGGTAAAGGAAAGTTTTGGTCATTAAAGTAGCATGTCGGGTTGTCTCTGCACAGTGGCTTTCCTATCAGGGACACTTTGCATGAACATTAATGGCAGCAGGCGTCAGCAGGCAGGAAGAGCTGATAGGCTGACTTTAAAATGCAAAGTGATTTTCTTTTATGGGCAGTTTTATGAGTAATGTCTGCCCTAAAGTTAGAAAGAGGAAAAGGGAATTAAAAGGATGCATGCAGTCCAAAAATGTACCTTTCCTGATAACCGTGAAGAGAAGCACAGAAAATCCATGTGCACAGCCTTCAAACAGAGAATGATACTGATGTGGGTCTGCTGTGGTAACAGTCGAGTCCTGAAGATTATTGTGCTTGTTCACGCAAGTCATACAGCAGATAAACTACCAGAGAAAAATATATCTGAATTATATGCTGTTAACATATTAATCAGGAATAAATAGTGAAAAGGTTTGTTATACTGACATGAGCTGTATTCCCGCAGACATTCCCTCTTCCTGGTGGAGAGGTTGTGTAACTCCTGCCTTTCATGAAGCCAGATTAAATGTTCACAGTCTGCTTTTGAATATCATCAGATTTTGGTGTGAAACGGGAAAAAATGACAATTACAGACAGTATCAGTCTAAACTGTTTCCTTTTTTATATTTCTTTGACTTTCATAAAAACCAATGTTGAGTGTGTCCTACGGCGATGACAGTAAAGAACAAACTCTTATTATGACCGTTACAGATAGTTCCAGGTGCCTTTACTCCACTTAGAAACCTTTGATCACACCCTAAGTTAATGTCTTTTTTTTACCACTAGGTGTCACCAAAACATCTAAATCATACATAATTCTTGAGCTAACAAGCCACCTGCAGGACTGAATGAAGCTGCCTTCCATAAAACACAGCATGTAAACTGTCTCAGGGTAACTAAAGTAATCTGTAAATTAATCTCTGTGTGTTTCCTAATGAAGGATACTTTTTACAGGGTTCTACTACAGAGTAGTTACAGGATACCCATACGGCTTCGTTTACTCTCATTTCAGCAGTTGGAGTAAGTGGTCACGAGACCTGTTACCTAACGAGTCAGCTCAGGGTTTCCTGGTCTGTCTGTGCACATTCACACACACTGGTAGCATCAGACCGGTCATCAGCAGCAGAGCAACTGATTTTACAAACTACAATATGTTAAGAGAGAGACACACACCACGAAGACGTTAGGCACAGACTGAAAGCAACACAGGGAAATGAGTGGTGTGTTTGAGAGCAAACGTATGCTCTATAAGACAGTTTACGTTCTTATTCTTTCAGCTGCAGCCTCACGGCTGTTTAACCAGAGACAGCAGGTTAAGTTCAATGAAAATGTAAAAAAACAAACAAAGCTGATGTGCAAGGGTCCACAATTACGTGAGGCTTTACAAAAATTACAAAATATACAATCAAAACATTACAAAAAAATAAGAAATGAAAACAAAAATGATGCACTGATCGCACCTGGGGGGTCATATCAAAGCACTCAACCGCTGCTGGGTCAAGTTAACCGTGTGAGCTCTGACTTATCGCAGCTGGCTAACCTGAAGAGAAGCAACCAAGGCTTTTTATGGGAAAACTATTTCATTTTTGTTATTTATCTTTTTATGTGTGTCGGTGGTTATTGGGGGAAAGCTTCTCAGAAAGGCCTGCCATGTGCCCAGCTTGTAAGTGGGTGGCATGTACAAGACACCCAAGGGAGTTGTTATAGGCAGTGGGAAGGATACAGTGGACTGTATCCATTACTAATCAGCACCCTGAGAAGGCTGCCAGATGGGCCTTTTGGATCATCTGTGGCCCGAAGAGACAGCTAGCAGCCAACCAATCAGATCAAAGATTGACAGAAGGAAAAGTGTGCACACCATTTTGTTGTTACACAATTTTCTGGCTGAGAAACAACATGACATTTTATTTAATAAATAACAAAATCATTATGATATCATCAAGATGATATCAGGGGTTTTGTATGTGCAACTACTTTAAAAGGCCTCCTGACAGATGGAAGTGCACAAGTCCACTGTCATGGTAAATATTACTGTTGCTGCTATTAGTAAGAACATTATTATATTGTTATTATTCTTAAATATTACAGTTACGTTTGTTACTAACATTACTAATTACTAGCATTTATTACTGAAAGCTAGTTATAGTCAAACAAAATGAAATTTGCACAACACCGTTGTTGTTTGGGGTGGTGTGTGCATGCAGAGGGGCTACAGGTGGCTCTGAATTTACTTATGCTGAGTGACATCGTTCAAAGCTGAAAAACACTCACACATTGAATAAACAGAAGGACATGATGTTATTAGGAGCCCGATTATTGTTGTGTGCTGTTTTTGTCTTTGTCTGGTTTTGTGTCTCCTTTTTTGGCACAGGTAGGCGGGGCTACACTGAGCCTCTGGCACACCTGTTCTTCACCAGACGCATTCATCAGAAGCGTTCTTAAGGAGCAGCGCGACGCATGTCTAGTGTCGGAGCATGGTCCTTTCAGGAGTGCCTGTGTGCCTGCTCACCCGTGGAGATCATCTTTATTGGGGCTGAAGTTTTGGTTTACATCCCAGCATCCCGCCTCTCGGTCTCTCTCCGTGCCGCCCAGTCTGGCTTCTGATAACGTCCTGGCTCTGCGTTTCTATACACGTCCTGCCTTGTAAATACACTGTGCCTGTAAATAGCTCTTCACTGTTAATACATTTCCTCATTGCAAACCCTCGTGTCTCCTGTGTTCTGCTCTCACTCTCAGATATGTTCTGAAAGAGCCCAAAATAAGGAGCCTCCTGCCCAGTGGGGGTTTCTGTTGTTATTGTTAGGTATGACCTCGCTGTGGATCATTTTCTTCAGCTACCTCGTTTTAAATCAATGAACTGAAATTGGGATTTCTTGTACTATGTCCTTTTTTACAGACCGACAGCTCTCACAGGCTCATATGCTCAATGAGTCCCACGTTCATTATTGCTGCTGTGTTGGCTCAGTGGGATCTCTGCTGTCATTCATTCCAGCCACACGCTGTGACAGCCACTAGCACTTACACAGGGGTCTTCTCTTGTGTACTTTGTGTAAGAGCAGCAAATGTGATAGTTATCTGTGAAAGACTTGTAGAGGCTCAAAGCTGCCACAGCCTTGAGTTCATTACCTCTCGCTTTCTGTGGTATGTCAGAGGTTGGTCACAGTGTGAGAACGGAGGCTATTTGGGGCATGCATGTACAGCGGTGTGTGTGTGTGTGTGTGTGTGGGGGGGGGTATGTAACACTTAAATATTTCAGATCATCAAACAAATTTAAATGTTAGACAAAGATAAAACAAATAAACACAAACAGCACTTCCTGCAGAATGTTCTGGTAGCACCACACTTCTGGCTGCCTTCCCCATCAGTCATCAGACAGGTCTCCAGTTTAGCTCCTCCACCGGCGCTGTAGCGGCTTTTCAGTAAACTGCAGAATGAACTCTCCACCAAGGTGGTGTTATCCCCATGTGAACAACTCACCGAGCACTTTAAGAGCCTGTTTGTACATGGGGCCATCATCAGCATATTTCATTTATGTGTGTCCTTGGCGGTGGAAGCCTTTGGCCTGATGTGAACTTAACCGTTAACTACCTGCTTGCTCCTCTGAAGATCAACTCAAAGACTGTGATAAACAGAATTGTCACGGGCCGTGCGATTTCCGTGAGTCATCTCGCCTCGACTTCTGCAACAGCCTCTACTCTGGTGTTAGCTCGTCATCTATTGGCCGACTACAGCTGGTTCAAAATGCTGCAGCAAGGCTTCTGACTGGCACGTGGGAGCAAGAGCACATATCCCCTATACTCACCTCGCTACACGATCTTGACACTTGTCTTTAAAACATTGCATGGACTAGCTCCTATATATCTTTCTGATCTTTTAAATCGGTATACTCCAGCAAGATGTTTGAGGTCTGCGGACCAAATGCTTCTAGTTGTCCCCAGGTCCAGATTAAAACACAGAGGAGATCAGGCTTTTGCTGTGACTGCTCTGTGGAATAAACTACATATCAGGACCTCTCCAGCACTGGATACTTTTAAAACTCGTTTAAAGACCCATTTTTACTCTTTGGCTTTTAATTCTGTCTGAGTCTGTCATTATTTTATTCTTATTATTTTCTTTCATTTTATTTAACTTTTAAATTTTATCTGATTATTTTATTGTTCAGTACTTTGGTCAACAGTTGTTGTTTTTAGTGCTATATAAATAAAATTGATCGATTGATCAAATACTGATAATCTATTGATTAGTTTGAAATATCAGGACATGGTGTTCTTGACATGACCTGGTGCTGTATCTGATCCCAGACCAGTGGGATGATTGATATTACTTCCACCCCTCTAATGAAGCCAGGCTCTTACTCCCCTGTAGTTAAAGTACTGCTGGGTTTCCCAGTCCATGATAAACAAAGACAAAGCAAACTTTTTTCCCCTTTTTTGGATAAATATTTAAGTTGTTATAACAACAAAAAGAATAGCTGAGCTTTTCTAAGGCAAAGACACAAGATTAAAATTATATCACAAAATAGAAGCAATAAAAGAAAACAGTGCAGAGCTTCCATGTGTGGCATTTGCTTAAAATTGAAAAGTTAAAACAGAAGAGAAGAATGATGAGATGAATGCATGGATGGGTGGATGTGTGATGGAAACTGGAGCTTTGAAACAGGAAGTAGTTTAAATGTATAACAGTAAGTATCCCAGTGTTTCTCTAAACCTTTACAGGATTACACACGACAATCCTGCCAAAACAAAAGGTGGGACAGTGCCAACCACAGAAACAGGATGGCGTCTTCTGGGTCCAGAGGTCATGGAAGATATATCAAGTCATCCCAAAGTGATTCGGATATAAAATGCAAATCACCTGTTGACTGGCTGTTAAGCCACATCCCACGAGGGCCTCTGAGTACTTTCTTATTGAAATGCTCCTGGCAATATTCAGCTTCCTGCTGCTTTGGTCACCCTGTGACTCTGGAGCTTGTTGGAAACCTCTATCAGCGACTAGCTTCACGCATCACAAGTTCAATTCATTGCTTTAATAACAGAGAAAACTCTGCATCTTCTAACTGTAATTCACATCAGAGCTTTAACATTTTCCATCAGTCCATGAAGATCTGCTGTGAAAAAGACGGACCAATGTCCTTTGGGGCTGAATTTGTAATGTAAAAATTGTAGGAAGAGGAAATTGTTCATTAAATGTACTGAGCATGTGAACAGCTGGGAAGACGTTTATCGTCAGTGTTTAGTGCATGACCACTGTAACATCTGACATTAGTCACATACTGCTTTAAATGCAATTCATTATGATGTGTGAGTTTTATTAACATAGCACCAGTTAACAATTACATTTCACTCAAAGTGCTGCCTGTGCATGTAAATCTTCTCTTTGACCACTGGAGCCGAATCTGCCAAATATCTGCAGAGTTCAAGAATCAATACTTCAAATATAATTGTTAATGCTAAGCTGAAGTAAACAGTAACTATTGTTGTTACATTTATTTGGGCCAAATTAATTACATTTAACACAGTGCCAAATCACAACATCAATCACAAGGAACATAATAAGACTTTAAATGATAGTAAATAGTACACATAGTTCAACATAGCATACACGTCCATGTACACAGTATATACCTGCCTGAAGTCAGCTCTGGAAAGCTGCTGAAACACTGACACTTTCATCATTGTGTAACACAATGAATCCAAACATTATTAATGAAACAGAGACTTGTTGTTATCAGCAGAATATTATTTTCATCATGTATTTGTCAGTGAAAACAAAGCTGTGACAAATGTGGTAAAGATGTAATGCAGAACAACAGCTCACCATCAAACATTCACCCAGCAGCTGCTAAAACAAACAAAGTGGAGTTACAGAAACACACAAAATGCATTTGACATCCTTATAATAATTTACTACGTAAAGCAAAACAGAGAGGATCACAATATCACACCACATTTGTTCTGTTCATCCAGCATGCCAGCTGCAGCAAAAACACCATGGAAACGGCCGTGCATTCAATTTAAATGTAGTTTCAGGGAGCAAAGTTCTGGATAAATGCCCTGATATTTTAAAAGTATTCATGTGTTTTGGGTAAAACCCTCAGCGATTTGGCCCACAAGAAGAAAAAGTCATTATGTAGCTAACAGATTATTATTATTATTATTATTATTATTATTATTATTATTGTTATTATCATTATTATTATTATCATTATTATTATTATTATTATTATTATTATTATTATGGAACTCTGCATGTTTTCCTTGTGTGTGTGTCCGTCTGTGTCTGTCACATTACAGGTTGTCGTCCGCAGACAGTTCAGTGAAGATGACTTACTACTTTCTCATCATGCACTCACAAACCCTAGCTTTTTCCCTGTTATTGTTGGCACTACTGAACTTCTTAAGAACTCATCCATTTATATGCTGTTTATTAATTATGGAAAGGCTTGTTTAATTCCCCCTGCACCTGGTAAAACTGTCCCCGGAGTTGGATGTCATAGGGACCAAGGTCTGAGCTGGAGGCCTGATTGATGGGACAATAGCGGAGACCATTGTGACAACTTCGGTAGTCGACCGGTTCCTCGTGTTTGAGGGTGAAAAGCCCACTGAAGTTGAAGGGTGGGCTGAGAGTCCCCATATCCAGAGAACCAGAACTGTCTGGAGAGGAACTGTCGTTTACAGACTCAAAGGGGCTGCAGAAAGAGCCAAAGGGCCGCAGAGACCTACCGCTACCCGCTGTGGTGGAGCCCCCAGCCTCGGGACCAGGATGGTGATCATAGGCTGCGTACAGAGACAATGACTCCTCGTCGGGTTGTGAGATGAGGCTGCAGGTGTTGAGCTGGAGACAGCCAGCGACAAGGTTAGTGGTTGGCTGAGAGAGACCTTTGCACAGAGTCTGAACGAATGTGAGCAAGTCCAGCCTTTTGCCAGTGCTCAGGATCTCACTGAGAAGCCAGATGTAGTTCTTGGCCAAGCGGAGGGTTTCTATTTTGGACAGCTTTTGTGTCTTGGAATAACAGGGAACCACCTTTCTCAGGCTGTCCAATGCATTGTTAAGTCCATGCATACGTTGTCTTTCCCGCGCATTTGCTTCAATCCGTCGTAGTCGAACCCGGTCCAGGCAAGAGTAGCTCAGTTTCTTCTTTTGAGAAGCCCTTCTTCTGAGCCAAGCTGGATCTCCTGCTTCACTTTCCTCCTCCTTCACTTCAACATCCCTCAGTTCATCCTCCCTCCTGGTATCAAGGCTTTCCTCTGGGGCTCTGTCAATCTCTGGCTTAATCAATTTGACTAATTTGTTAGAGGTCCAACTCATCCTTACTGAACTGATGGTTTGATTGGAGGACTGTTCATCAAATGGCAAAGTCAGCATGCTGTCCTGCACGTTAATGGTGGGGAAAGAAAAATTAGATACAAGGCTTCAAACCTTAGAGGATACAAATCCCCAAATTAGGAAAAAACTGGGTTTTTAGCAGAAAATTTGACTGTACACATATGAAACATCATAATCTCATTGTGCAAAATATCACAACAATTACGAACAACTGGGATATAACAAAAGTCCTTATCATGTGAAAAATACCAGTTGTGATAGATACAGCTGAAATTAATTACCCGGCTTACCTCTTTTAATTAGTAGGCTGTTATTATTTTTCAATGACGCACTAAATAACTTGGCTCACCCGGCTCTGTTGTTCAATTTTAAAAGGTATCGTCCTGAAGCCTCCAAGTATCTCGACAAACACGTTCTCCTCCCTCTTTCTCCTGCTAGCGTCTTCTTCTTGTTGCAGCCTCACAGACACTGATGCCATCTGCTGATGTCCTCTCTCTCCCTCACACACACATGCAAACTAGCTTCGTATCCCTCTTTTCTCTCTGCATCACTCTGCCTGTGCCTCTTTCCCTCTGCTCCTAACATGGTGGATGCTGATCTGAGTTTTTAGACTTCACATTGAGCTGCTATAGTCACACAGTGAGCTGAAGCTAGTTGGGCACTTGTTCCTGTCAGCTGTCTAGCTTACACCTTGCAATGTGCTGTCACATGCATATAACCAGTGGTGGACTGGCCATCAGAGGACCAGTAGCCTAAGGGTCGTTTTGGCCTGCTGTGAATTTTCAACTTGATCTGCACATAGTTTATGGACCACAGAGAGTCCATGCATCAGGTGCAACTCTCGGCACAGACGAGAGCCATAGTGATGCCTGATTTGCCAATATCTTTACTTGTATTGGTAAAAAGACTGTGGTGAGCAGAATTTAGTAACAGGGTATTTATTTATGTACTCATTATCAGTGTTGGGTAAGTTACTTTAAAATAGTAACGTAGTTACATTACTAGTTACTTCTCTCAAAAGTAACTCAGTTACTTCAAGTTACTCGTTACTTTTAAAGTAACTAGTTACTAGGGAAAGTAACTTTGGTTTTACTCAGAATTCTCTTGTTAATGTGTTGCTTCCATAACTTTGCAGTCTTCTAGCTTGCTTACTTGCCACAGTGCACTGTGCCACCTACCAATAGAAAGGAAAAGATAATGTGCACATTTCCACGAGAGAAATCCCACGCCTGGACCGTCATTGACTGCTGCCATGATTCTAGCCTACGTCACAGCGTCATGTGCACCTTTTACATCCAACACAAAAACTGCAGTCGTGGTGCTTTCGATTGTACTCAGAACTCGGAAATTCTGCCTTCTGAATAGGAAGATGTAGGCAACACCAGACTGCAGATGAGCTGCATACAGGGCTGGACTGGGACAGAAAATTGGCCCGGGCATTTTGACTAGAGACCGGCCCACCATTATAGGAAAAATCATAAAGCCTTTGAATGAAAACAAACACTGTTGTGACAGTGATGTTCACTGTTCTGATGGTATACATGCATCAATCTATCAATCGTTTGTTGTAAGACTCAGATAATTATTTTTTTTAAAAGCGAGACATTTTAAATGAGAATAAGAAAGAAAAGTATTTCTTTGTGCCCCCCTCTCCCTGTTAATGCCCTACATGCCCCCCTGGCAACACTTTGCTAGACCCGCCCCTGCACAGTTACCAGCTGTCAGCTACTTAGAAAAGGATCCTGGTGTTATTTGTCTCTCAGAAACAGTTCATAACTTCAACTCATCCATGTCACCTAAAAGGTAAATCTGTTTCTCCATCACAGCTCTGATGATCCAGTAAGGACATCTCCTGGTTTCATCTTCATGTTTCCCTCTCACCAGATAACCAAACCATATCATGACCAGCAGCTTTACAGCTGTGGCTCCAGCAAACATCAGCTGATACTAGAAATTAATATTAAATAAATTCTAACAACAGCTGATCAAGCTTAAACGTGCTGCTGTTGTTTATCCGCTGGTTTCCTCTTTCGGCGCAAAGTGAGCAATAAACAAACAAGAGAGCCGATCAGCTGATCATTGATCAGTTTCATGATTGAAGTAGAAACGGGAGAGGGAGGGGAGAGAATGAAAGAAGAAGAGACAGCTGTGCAGCAAAGACATAGAATAACTCCAGCTTTGTGTCTTTTTCATTGTAGCTGAATTACGGGACAAACTGTTCCTTTTCACCTCAATAAGAAACGCGTAATATTTTCTCTGAATACCAGACGGGACGGTTGGCAACTCTAATAACTTATGAACAAAATAAAGTTCAACATCATTAACTTCATAGCACCACCCAGCTGTATAGAAACTCCGTCATGCTAGCTAGCACGCAGTACGGAAAAAGTCAGAATAACGAAAATAAACTCCGCCTAAACTTGGTTCATATCTGACCCAGAGAGACTGCAGGTTATAACTTCTTACCTGAAGTTCAGTTCACACTTGGACCGGCGGCCGCCTCGGGTCTCTTTTCCTTCTGTGTCCCTTTTCCTTCGAGCCTATCTAAATCCCAGTAACGAGTAACGCGTTCCTGATTTTGCCATAATAACTAGTTACCGTGCTCGTTACCACAATAATAACGTAGTTACTGTAACGCGTTACTTAATAACGCGTTAGTCCCAACACTGCTCATTATAAATAAAAGTGCAAATTCTTTATCTTAGTGCATCCTCAAATTGGACAGAGAGTATTTTACCAACTGAATTGTCATCCATGACCTATTCCTATTCCATACTACAGTCAGTGTAACAGATTCAAATACTCATTATGCCTTTTTGGTTAGAGGCAGCATTTAGACTGGCCCTGCACCATGACAGGCCTCCAACGTGTGTTTGATGAATGCAATGCTCATCTATCTGGAAGCCCATTAGGGAAGAAAGAACTGGATGTTAAATATGTATGAACTGATACTCTCTGCACAAAGTAGATGACATTTGTCTCTTCTTAACTTTGGATAATCTGGAACTATTTGGAGTGGCCTGTCATCCAGGCCATTTATAATGACAGTAACTAGCTCTTAATGAGAAGTCCCTCCTAACCACATTAGTTTCTTCTCCCACATTCAACGTGAAACATGGTAAAGTAGACCCCACAACGATGCAGCACAGTGCAGAGCAGCTACCTAAACTCTCCATGCACAGAGGTTGTTTCAACAGTACCCAGAGTCAATATGCGACACAGGGTACTGTTATCATTTTCCTGAATACTATACAAATAAGTCTTCTAAAAACAGCACGCCCAGGCACTCCAGGCCTGTTGCAAGCAAAAGCAAAAACGTATTCGGTGGAGAACACCTGACTGTTCTGTAAAAAGTTTGAAAAGGTTTTAAAAAATAAAAATAAATTTAATAATAGCTGCATGTAACTGTGTTGTTTTAAAACTTGTGCATAGTTTTTTAAAATGTACAGTTTCTATTTCAAGTTGTGATTCATTAAACATGTTTGTGATTCTTACAGTAAAAACTTGTTTCTACTCTGATTTTATGTTTTTTGTCTGATTTTAGATCAATTGTGGTAATACAACATGTCAAACTAAAAAAACATATCTGCTTTTATCACAGGAAGATGCGGTGCTGTGGCTGTTGTCCTCAGCTCCCTCTGTGCAGCCAGAGTTTATACTGTGTGTTGATGCAGAGAAAGCCTTTGACCAAGTAAATGAGATGAAAAACAATATTGTTGTTACTTGGAAACAGTTGTACTGGCTCAGGTCTTTGTGGTCCCAACAGTGCTCACTGGGACCTGGTTCTTCTGTAACCAGAGCAATCAGGCTGTTTTGCTGCAAGAAGCTTGTGAAGCGCTTGAGAGAGCTCTTTAGTTTTATCCATCATGGGTGTTTCTTTTGTGACAGCTTAGTAATGAGAGTAATGTCGTGCAGTTTGAACACTGGATTTGATGACGATGAAATTCCATGAAGAGATTAAATCCAGCAGCGACTGAAGAATTGTGGTGTTGTACATTTCTCTGAGGAATCCAAACTAATTAAAATCGAGTTTTTAATTTAACCTGCTTGTTTTTGAGGACTGCCTTTGCATTTCTCTCATTTCTTACTCCATGACAGAACACAAAATAATCAATACACTGGCTACTCATTTTTAATCATTAAAAGGGTAATAATTCAGGGAACAGCGTGCCAGTGATGTGCATGGTGCTGGTCTGTGTGTGTGTGTGTGTGTCTGTGTCTGTGTCTGTGTGTCTGTGTGTGTCTGTGTGTCTGTGTGTGTCTGTGTGTCTGTGTCTGTCTGTGTGTCTGTGTGTGTCTGTGTCTGTGTGTGTCTGTGTGTGTGTGTCTGTGTCTGTGTCTGTGTGTCTGTGTGTGTCTGTGTGTCTGTGTGTGTCTGTGTGTGTGTGTGTGTGTGCGTGTGTGTGCACCTGGAGGTATTTCAACGGTGAAAGTCATGCAATTCAAAGGTTTAGTGGCATTGTAAAGCGCTTTGAGGGTCTCGAAAAGCTCTATATAAATGCAATCCATTATTATTATTATTATTAAAATAAAACAGGAAACACTAAGGTCGCTAGAGAGGAACGCACATGAGAACATGATTGACTGGGGAGACAGAGGAAGGAGACACAAAGAGGGAAACATGGAAATAGTCAAGGGAGACGAGACATGGAGGGAGGGATGTAAACACAGACGACATGACAGACACATACTGGCGACACAGAGGACAGACCCAACGGGAATCTCACAGACAAGAAGCTACACAAGGAATATAAGAACCTCAAAATGCTGGCTCAAATGGCCCAGAACCATGACCATGTTCCTCCAGACTGACTTCTACTGGGATTTAGGTGCACAGACAAACAGGATCCTACAATTGTTTATGTTTTTGAACCCATTTTGCACAGAGAGGCATTTTTTGAAAAATGTATTGATAGCAATGTTGAATATTATTACACAGAAAAAAAACAACTACAGTAAAATAATCACACCGTGACGCCTCTGCCTTTGTAAATGGAGGGACAGTAACTGCGTGTAAAACCTGCAGACAGTCAGATTAACAGTATTTTGTCTCTATCTGCCATCCTGCAATTCATCTCATGTAAACAATAATGTGGCCACAGCGTGACGTGAAAAAAGGCGCATACCTTTGACGTTGCGTGAAGAACTCTGTATTCCTCGTCCACACGTAAACGCGGTGATTCGAAACGCCGTTTACGTGGACGAAACAGCTGCGTGTTCAAAAATACCCGTGTATATAATCAAACAGCATATGAGCGACTTTGGTCTTTGCGATGCATGGCGCTCCCTTCACCCCACCAGTAAGGAATATACTTTTTTCTCACATGTCCATCACTCCTACTCTCGTCTGGATTATTTTTTGGTCAGCAGCTCACTGCTGAACGACATTTCAGACACTGAGATTCACCCTATAGCTGTCAGCGATCATGGTCCTGTATCTTTAACACTAATGCACAAGAATAATACCACGCCAAGAAAAAACTGGAGATTTAATATATCACTACTTAAAGATGAAGACTTTATTAAATATTTTAAAAAAGAGTGGACTTCATATTTGGACTATAATGACACTGCCGAAACATCAGCTTCTGTTCTATGGGAAGCAGGGAAAGCTGTGATGAGAGGTAAAATAATTTCTTTCTCATCACATAAAAAGAAAAAAGAAAACAAAAATATTCAGGAATTAGAAAAAAACATCAAATCACTAGAAGAAGCCTACGCGTCCCACCAAGATCAGGAAACATTGAACAAAATACGCAAAACAAAACTAGAATTAAATGAGATAATTGATAAAAAAACAAAATTCTTAGTACAAAGACTACGCCTACAAAATTATGAACATGGTAATAAATCCGGTCAATTTCTAGCAAACCAGCTAAAAATAAATAAAGAAAAAACAACTATATGTGCTGTTCAAGATTCATCTGGGAACACAATATATGATCCGATACAAATAAACAACATTTTCAGGGATTTCTATAAAACGTTGTATTCACCACAAATAAACCATCTAAAAAAGAAATTGATCAGTTTTTGGACAACATAACTCTTCCAAAATTATTGGACACTCAAGCAATGGCACTGGATTCACCACTGACACCAGGTGAACTCCAGGAAGCCCTGATAAGTATGCCCAATAATAAGGCTCCAGGTCCAGATGGCTTTCCTGTAGAATTCTACAAAGAATTCTGGTCAATTCTAGCACCAGTTTTCTACAGAACGTTGTTGGAAATTAAAGAAAAGGGCAGACTTCCATCAAATATGAATTCTGCAAACATTAATCTCCTGCTAAAACCAGGCAAAGACCCTGTATATCCCTCAAGCTATCGTCCAATATCCCTTATAAATTTAGACCTTAAAATAATCTGCAAAGCTCTCTCAAAGAGACTGGAGAAAATAACCCCCCTCTTAATTCATCCTGACCAAACTGGTTTCATAAAAGGCAGGCACTCATCAACAAATACACGTAGATTACTTAATTTGATAGACTACTCATACAGTAAAAACCTAGAAACTACAATATTCTCTTTAGACGCAGAAAAAGCATTTGACAGAGTTAACTGGAAATTTCTATTTGCAACTTTACACAAATTTGGTTTTGGATCCTCTTTCATAAACTGGTTAAAAATATTATATAATTCCCCAACAGCTTGTGTTAGAACAAATGACCAGACATCCTCCAGCTTCTGTCTCTTGAGGGGCACCAGGCAGGGATGCCCACTCTCCCCTTCACTGTTTGCAGTTTTTATTGAACCACTAGCAGCAGCAATCAGACAGAATTCAGTAATTAAGGGCATAAAATGCAAGAACGTGGAACATAAAATCAGCCTTTATGCGGATGATGTGTTACTCTTTCTCCAAAATTCACAAACCAATATCTCTGGGGTGATTGAATTGATAAAGTCTTTTGCAAGAATATCAGATTACTCAATTAACTGGTCAAAATCTACAGTCCTACCGATTAATTGTTCCCTCCATAATTCCTCTTCTACACCACTGCAATCGGGAAATATAAAATATTTAGGTATTAATGTTTCTCCCAAGCTTGCAGATCTAACTAAATTAAACCATATCCCACTTTTAAAGAAGGTAGAAGATGATCTGGCTAGATGGAAATGTCTACCCATATCACTCATGGGAAGGGTTGCCGCTATAAAAATGATGGTCTTACCAAAAATAAATTATTTATTCTCAATGATCCCAACTAAACCGCCACAAGATTGGTTCAGATCTCTAGATTCATGTATGTCCAAATTCCTTTGGAAAAATAAACCCCCACGTATAAGCTTAAAAACACTACAAAAGACCAAGGATAAAGGAGGACTAGAACTGCCTAACTTTCAGCACTACTTCTTAGCCAACAGGCTTCAGTTTATCTCAGGATGGCTAAAACACACCCTCTTAGATGAACCTTGGCTAGATGTAGAACAAGCACTTTGCAATAATCTAGAGATCTCAGACCTACCATTTATCAGCTCAAACATCCAACGACATGAATGCTTTAAAAGCATCAACATCAGCTCTTCTCTGACAGCATGGTGGAGTTTCTAAAATTGACGGCGTCTTCATTAATCCCATGCAAACGTACACCTATCTGGAACAACCCTGACATATTACAAAACAATAATATGATAAACTTTCCAGATTGGAGTGGTAAAGGAATCAAATATTTAGAACATATACTAGAAGGAACAGAATTTATTCCATTTGATGGACTAGTTACACAATATGGGATCAACAAGAAAAGATTTTTAGAATATCAACAAATTAAATCCATAGTAAAAAAGAAATTTAAACCGGGTCAAGTTGAACTACAAACACCACCAAGTGTGGTTCAATTTCTTACTCTTAAAACCCCCAAATTACTATCCAAAATATACAGAATGCTTTCTAAAACAGATGAATCAATATCACTTCCTATTGCAAAATGGGAAGCGGATTTATCAGTTAACTTAGACCTAAACTTCTGGTCTCAGATTTGCTTAAAAACCTTTCATCTAATTAGAAATCCCAGTCTTCAATTAATTCAATACAAAATATTACATAGAGTACACTATACAGATCATCGGATGTTCAAGATGGGCTTTACGTCTACCAACAACTGCTCACACTGCCAAACCAATTCACCGGACCATTATATCCACGCTCTTTGGTTCTGTCCACCAGTTCAGAAGTTTTGGCGCGAGATATGTGAGGACTTATCAAAGTGTCTGAAATGTAACATTCCAACTTCCCCCTTAGTGTGTTTGTTGGGCAGCTTAGATAATGTCACTTCAGAAAAGAATATAGCCCATATGGTTTTCACTGCCCTATGCATAGCCAAGAAAACAGTCCTCATGAACTGGAAAAATAAAAACAATCTTAATTCTAACCAATATAGAAATTATCTATTAGATTACATTAGTCTTGATACAGCCTCTGCCACCACATCAGATCAATTGCTCTGGGCTCCTTTGATCAGCTCCATCACCTAGTGGGGGTGGGGGTCATAGTTTGGTCCCACCTTCACTGTTGTGATTGGTGTGGGGGTAGGGACAGGCTTAGGGCGTCGGGGGGTTCCCCGGAGGCATCTTCCTTGGGGGGCTCTGTTGGCTCTCAGGTGACTGTTTCCTCGTGGCTGCGTGCAGCGGGGCTAGGGGAGGGTCTGTGCTGACGGACGTGGGTTACTGACCTGGTAGCCTGGCTGCCCCTGGGTGGGTCCGGGATGGGCGTGAGGTTCTGGGGGCGCTCCGTCTCTGGGCTGGGGCCCGGGCCGGGCCTCGGGGGCTTGGGTCCTGGTTAGTGTGTTGCCGGGGTTGTGGGCGGGTGGGTGCATGGGGGCCCAGCCCTGGAGCAGGGTGCCGCCGGTGCATCGAGCCACCTGGGGGGCTCTTCAACTGGTGGGGTAGATTGTCACATCTCGCAGGAGCTTTCCTCTCTTCAGGAACTCTCTCTGCAGGAAGGGGAAATACAGGAGAGGTGGAGGAAGATCTCAGCCTGGGCGTTTATTGTCTTATGTAGTCTGGAAGATGAGTGGATGGTGGGGTGGGTGCAGTTTTCTCTGTGGTGGGGTTGGGTGGACTGTCCCGGGCTCTGTGGGGCCGGGAGGCGCTGCTGCGCTGGGCCCCGGTCTGGATGGGCCTGGGCCCCCTTTCCCTGGCGGGTCGCGGAGTATGGGGGTGCCTACTGGGGTCAGCGGGGGAGCTGGCCCCAGGGAGGGGTCACTTGCCCCTCCCTTCCTTCCCTCCCCATCTCCACCTGCCTCCCTCTTCCCGCTCCACCACAACACATGCAGGACCTTGGAGTAGGGGTATGTCACCAGGGTGCAGAGGAGGCCCCCCCCCCCCCCCCCCCCCCCCCATCCCCTTCTGGCTGCCTCTGCCTCAATTTTATCCCACAACTTAGACATTCACATTACTCACACCCTCATTACACATACATATAGGATCTTGGGGGTGGGCACGATACACGGAATCCAAAGTACCATCAGGGTGTACACCCCACCCCTAGCGTCGTTGCCCACCTCTCAATTTTAAATACACGTAGACATTGAGGGCTATCAGGAGGGACCATGCGCTTACCTGCTGCTCTCTGGCAGGTAGCTCCATGCCCTCCTGGGTTTTAAATGCACCTTAGAACACACATGCATCAACACTACAATGAGCGGGTGGAGGGAGGTTTGGAGTCTTCTCTCACCCCCATCCTCTGCGACCTGCTGGAGCGGGGGGGCTAGGAGGAGGAGTTGGCCGTCCGACTGCGGTCTGGAGTGTGGGGCCTCCCTGCTGCTGCGGAGTCGGGGCGGTCTGCCTCCCCCCACCGCAGGGAAAAGGGTAACACCACCTGGGTCTGGGTGCAGTTCCCCCCTTCAGGGGCAAGGGTACCTAGACCCAGTTTGTAGAGTACGCTTGGGGAGTGTGATCGTGTGTACAGCGTCTCTTTATGTCTGTCTCCACGTTGGTTGAGTGTGGAGTGAGTGCATATGAGAGCATGAGGGTGGGAATGGATGTTTGTGTCTGTGTGTGCCTGTATGTCTGTGTCTATATGTCAGGTTGGGTATCAGACGCCACCTCTCTGGGGACATCTCAGGCCCTCCGAGGTATGGAGGCCTATCTCCCCCTACCACCACTTCCCCTGCCGGTGGCGGACTCCCTCAGGTGTCGGTGCGTTGGTGGTTCTTTGTGTCCGGGGATGGGCGTCCAGGTACACACCGGCTCACTCCTTGGCGGCCGCTTATCGGGGCCTGGAGCCTGGGGCTCGCTCGGGCCACTTCGGAGGTGGGGTGCCCCCGGCCTCTCGGCCTGGGGCTCGGTCACTCAGGTGCAGCTGGCTGCCGGCGGAGCTCACGGGCGCGTCACTGCAACTCCCCCTGGCTTCTGCTCCGCGGCTGCTGAGTGAGCCCTCATCTGGGACTCTCCTCAGCTCTTTCTGGGACAGTGGCGCGGCTGCCCCTCTGTTGGTCTTCCTTGGTCTCTTGTGTTCTGGGGGCCTCTGGATGTCTGGAGTTTTGATCTCCTCCATACCTACTTCATGCCCTGGAGGACGGGGCTGTGGCCCCCCCCCACACCCTCTAGCAGATCATTACATGAAGGAACCTTTTAAAAAACCAAGCGCGTCCATGCTCACAGGTGTACACACGGGTGATCACACCCACAAACTACACCCTTTTTGGCTCCTACCTCAAAGCACACTGTGTTCTGTTGATCTTATGTGCTGCACAATAATGTTTAATATTTAGTATTTACTGTCATATTCCCATATATCATTGTGATGCTGTTTATTCTATTACTCTTGTTCTCTTCTGCTTGTTTTCTTTTTTCTTTCTCAGCAGGTGATCCAGGTGATTGATATATGCATTTTTTTTCCTGCCCATTCTGTTGGTTTTTGTCTTTTGCCCTTCTCCCCCGTCCCTCTTCTCAGCTGTTTCTCTTTCCCTCTTTCTTTCTCCCCTTCTTTCCCCCAGTCAAGTCTGTCCCGTATTCAGTAAGTGAAAATAAAATAAACAATAAAAGGTGAATCAAATGGACCATTACGGCAAGGCTGGGATGGTCAGTTTGGTAAAGTAAATCCGTTGGGCATCTTTCTTTGCCTTTAGACAACAATTCTGATGCAAAAGAGCCAAACGGGACAGGCAAAAAAATAAAAAAATAAAAAATACCCGTGTAGGTGTGGACACAGCGTAAAAGAGTTAGTAGTTTATTTTATTACTACCTGTAATTTATTGCAGATTACTTGTATTTGCTTAATTATTTACTAAATGTTTGAGGTGTGAAATAAACCGCAATGGAGCAAAATATGGGTGTGTGTGGTTGGAGGATGTGTTAGTGCGTGTGCACGCGCGGGGGGGCGCGAACATTTTTCTTGTAAAACAAAGGGGGGGCCAGCAAAAAAAGTCTGGGAACCACTGGTATAAGACCTTTCAGAGTCTTATATTCTATCTCCTTTTTGTTGTCTTTATAGAAGGCCAGCGAAAAGGCTGGAGACATGATGGTACACTCAAAAGAATGAATGAGGTGGATTGTTCAGTGTATATTAATTATTTTCATTTTACTTAAAATATATGTTTTTGGTAAGTTAAAATATGTTTTTCTAATTAAGTCTACGTAATTGTGTCTATTATTGTGTGTACAGAATACTAATGTGTTACTTGATGGCATAACATTTAAGTTAATTAGGATCGATATACTTCGTATATCCACAATGTGGCGGTAATGCAAAAACAGTTGCAATAAAACTGCAAAGAACAACAAGGTTTCAGGGCTTGGGCCTGCTCATGCGCAAGACTTCAAATTTAACTTAAAAACGTTGTTTTTGGCACCAAGCTGCTGTTTCTTTTTTTTCCAAATAAGTTGGATGTACTTAATTCATTTGTGTGGAACCTGCTGACAAAATAGACAGACTTTCAAAGTAAAACAGGAAACATAACACAGACGTGAACTTGACAAGGGGATACAGCTGACAGGGGAGACAGAGCAACTAGAGAACACAGAGACATAAACCATAAGACAGAACTCAAAGAAACCAAAGGAGGCTGGACCAGACGAGGAGGGTGGCGCTGCAGGCGACGGCGTGGGAGCCGCAGGTGGTGGCGCTGCAGCGGAGACAGGTTGCTGGACGGACCCCTCGGACCCCTCGGACCCTCCAGCGGAGGCGAACAAAGGCTGGTGCGGTTCTCCAGAACCCCCAGCGGGAACAGAAGGCTGGACGGGCCCCTCGGACCCTCCAGTGGAGGCAGAAGGCTGGACGGGCCCCTCGGACCCTCCAGCAGGACCAGGTTGCAGAACAGATGACTGGGGAGAGGAGTGGCGGTGGCGATGTTTCCTTCTGGAAGAGGGAACCGGTGGAGAAATGGAGACGACCTCCTCATCCTCCGACCACATAGCCGCCAGGGAAAAGGCAGGCGAAAGGACAGGCGAACAAGGTCCCGGCTGGCGTGAGGAAGGAGAAGAAGTCCGTGGCAGCGTTGAGGCAGGTGGAGAGTGTGTGTTGTCCTGGGTCAGCGGTAAAGAAGTGGAGGTGGAAATAGAGAGAGCAAGCTCGCCAGCCCGGACTTGCTCCCTCCAGGCAGCTATGGAGTTGCCCAGCACAGTGTCTGTAGAAAGCTGAGTTAGCCGAGGGTTGCTCCGAATGACAGCGTCTACTGCGCTTAGCCCAACCGCCATGGTCCTTAAATCCTTGGACTGGGCAATGCCGTCAAGAAGCTTAATCATCCGCTCCATCTCAGCGTTAAACTCAAAGGCTGAAGAGTCGCAGGGTCCATGTTCTGGTCGCGATCTTCTGTCAGGTGTCGCTGTGTGCAGGCAGGAATAGGACCCAAAGTGCAGACTCACGGCAGGCAAAACTGTATTTCAAAACTCACGTTTTGCCCTCCAGCAATAAAAGCTAACAAAAAGCCAAAAAGTAGTGATATGATGTTCTGTATCGAGGCTTCGAAGCTTATGTCGAGTAATTGAGGGGGCGTTTCCGCGATGCGCATATCGAGGCTTGCTTCATTTATGGGAGGAGCTGAAAATGATGACGTCCGAAGCCTCGCTGCCCGGCTGTACCACGTGACTGGTTCATGAAGCGGTTCGAACTTTGCCGCGAGCTATGACGGCGATATAAACCCTCAGACTTCAATCAAAATGTGGGTGTTTGATGGAGAGTTGTTAGTGAGAGTTTGGAGACAGTTTGGAGGTTTATGAGAGTGAGGAGAGAAAGTCAGGAGAGAATGGAGCCAGCTAAGAAGAGGAGGATGTCCTCCCCTGTGTGGGAACATTTTGATCTTATTCCTCCCAACAAGGTATTTCTACAGAAGATGTATTTTCATAATACTGATGGTGCAATACAATTTATGTTAAGCTGTCTTGACTTTTGTACAAGGTGAAGTGTTTGCTATGTGCCAGGGAGCTGGGATATAACAACAACACCTCATCCATGCTTAGGCACTACAGAGCTTTGCATGAGAATAAGGGGAACACCGATTGTGGAGCAAGACCAGGTGAGCCATCAAATGCAATGATAATATAGGATGCAGTAATGTTACTAAATGATATAACAATATTATACAACTGTTATAAGTTACGTGTGTGATATTTATATTTGTGCTTTGTCTTTATTGTCTTTCCTCAGGAGAACAATCTCCAATAGATGAAGACCTGGTTACCATGGTGATTGAGGACTCCCAGCCATTTAGCATTGTGGAGGACAAAGGATTCAAAAGATTTGTTAAATCATTAAATCCTAGCTATGTTCTCCCCACTAAAAAGGTCATAAAAAATTTAGTTTTTACAGAATAAAATGTGAACAGGCAGGACTGAGGCTCAAAGCCTCAGTGTGTAGCTGTCCATACCTCAACGTTACAAAAGCACAACCACTGTCCACACCCCAACCACACCTCACCTCACAGTAAATGATCATTTCCATTTAAGCATTTCCAAATGATCATTTTCCATACTGCCAGTATAAATATACACAGTATACTGCATCACTACAATATAGATGTTTTACACACTCCTTTTGTTGTTGACATTTACAGGCTGTGTGCAAAAGGCCACACTCTTCAAATTCATGCCAACTAATATTTTTACGTCCAGTAGGTGTCCTACTAGAGCAAATGAAGCTTCAAGAAGCTTCGCGTTGGGGTGAACCAATTGGATGAAAAGCTTCAGTGCTTCATGAAGCTTCATCTGCCCATCACTGCCAAAACACCAAATAAACTTACATGAGCAGGCAGACAGAACACACAGCATAAATGAGGGTAAATCACGACACGGACACAGAGAAACACAGGGCTTAAATACACAGAGGGCGCCATCAGGGAATGGGTAACAGGAGGGAAACACAGTTGGGGCAAATCAGGCCTAACGTAACAGGGGAAGCAAAACCAGACGCATTTACATGAGACAGACTTTCAAAGTAAAACAGGAAACATAACACAGAGACGTGAACTTGACAAGGGGATACAGCTGACAGGGGAGACAGAGCAACTAGAGAACACAGAGACATAAACCATAAGACAGAACTCAAAGAAACCAAAGACTAGAAATGATAAATATAATAAACTCAAAAACCCTGGGCCAACGACCCAGGCATCCTAACAAGAGGTTGGTGCAAAGAGTGATGAGCAGCTAATATGTTCTTGATATTATGGGTCTCATTAACACAGAAAGGTTTCACACTCTTTATTTGACTGAACAGTTGGAGCAGGACGTGCAGACGTGACAATGTTTCTGATTGTGTCAAATAAAACTTCTGAATTCTCTTGCTGTTTGGATAAAATACGTGGCCTTCACATTTGTGATATTATTAGAAGAATGTAAGAGCTCTTTATATCACAAAGATGCAAGTTTATTCTTTGATTGTTTTTTCTGTTGGGAACAAAACATTTTTACAACAATTTGTTGTTCTATAAGGATCGTGGTCCTTGATGGACCTACACTGACCTCATGTCAGATTTGTAGATAGATTTAGCCTATGTTTCTATTTTCAAACCCTTTAAGCTGAGAGAACATTTCATTTACAGCTTGTTTTAAGTGTGATAGAGACTCAGTCCTGGGGGGAATACCCTTTATATGTGCAGGTGTACAGAACTAAAACTGCTGAGTGGAACTGCATGCATTGCACAGAAACGTGCACAGTTCCTGTTACTGTAGAGAATCCCATATTTGCTTTATTAGACTGTAGGACAGAAACCCCAGGGGAAACCGTGGGTTAGCTGACCAAGTTAATAACAAGCTTTGTGTGGCTGTTTGTCCTGATCACCAGTGTTGGGTAAGTGAACTTAGATAACGAACAGAAACCCTGAGTATGCCAAACTCACTTCACTGCATAGGGCCCAGTTACACTGCTGTGTAAATGAAACACTTTAATGATTGGTTATGTGTCAGTACTATTAGAACAGCTGACACATACCTTCTCTAAAGACCAGGTTTTTATGGCTTTTAACCCCAAAACATGCTACGCCAAAAAGCAGTCCACCCACAGTCTCCCGGCACAGATTAGTAATACACTATTAGAGTAGTAATACACCAGTAAGTGCCAGGATGATTGTCCTGTTTTATACATCAAGGAAACCAAACAACCTCTGGCCAAGCACATGGCTTAAGGCAGAAGAGCTACCTCATTATCACCATCATTGATTATTATGTCTAAAGCTGGGTTACATCTTAAACTAATTGAGCTAATTTAAGTTAGAATTTAACTTCTATATAAAAAGAACTTTACAGGTACTTTAAAATGACTAAACCACAAAAACAACACATGCTATTGTAAAGTAAGTGCAGCTTTGATTTAATATTACACTGCGTTCACATGCTTATTTTTTGCATAGACATTTAGACATGATGATTTGTTTTTTGTATGTACATTTATTCACTGACTGTTTTCATTCATTGTTACTGATCTCTTTGGCAGTTCATCCATTCCTATATGCATTTGTACTTGACGCGTCAAAGTAAAAATAGATAAATAATAATGATGATAATTTACTATTATTATTATTATTATTATTATTATTATTATTATTATTGCTGTTATTATTATTGCAGCCACAGGTAGGTGGCAGTAATGCATCTCTATAGTCGTTGTCAGCCGCCGATACAGAAGAAGAAGACTTCGTCCGAAAGACCGTGGAGCGCAGGCCGGTCGTTGTGTCCCAGTCATGGCGGGTTTCAGTAAATATCTGACAGCTAGGAACTCCTCCATAGCGGGCAGCATTTTGTTTGTGTTCGTGCTGCTGAAGCACAGGAAGCGGACCAAGTCAAACAGGTAAGCGGCTGCTGTGTGTCGCTCAGCAGCTGGTTGTCAGCGACAGTCATGCTACTGAGGAGCGGCTAGCAGCTGACAGGCGACCTGCCGCTGCTCGGCGCTCCCGAGGCTCCTTTCTAAGCAGGCACGTTTTCTGTGTGCTCTTCGGGGTCCTCTTGTTTCGGCATACATCCCAACACGAACAGAAATAACGTGTTCCCGACACACTGTCGCACAGCCAGAGTTCTGTGGCTTGGTGTCTTCTACTGTTTCTTTCTCAGTAATGTCGTACTGTCAGCCAAAGTTGTGTGTGTAATCTAATAAGCTAGTGTGTAGTTATCTGTCAGCCACGACAGCAGTAACCCCGCTGGCAGGTGACGTGGTGAATGTTGTGGGAAAGAGGTCGCTCTGAGGCGGTGAAGGCTGAGGCTGTAGTCCCGTGTGTGAGTCCTGTAAACGGGCCTCATGCTACAGGATGGCAGCGGAGGCCACAGTTACCAGCGTGTTTATCGTTTAATGCCCTGTTTTTCAGAGGAAGCTCAGACCTGGTGCTGAACACGCAGGTATGTTGAAACACCCAGAGCGGAGTGTCCAAAGTCTACATAATACTTAGTTTGGTGCATTTAATTCTTGTCTGAACCTCTTCATGCAGAAGGATGGCAAAAAAGATCGCGCAGCTGTGGACAAAGTTTTCTTCCTCCGGATCCTCCGGATCCTCCGGGTCTTGGTGCCTCGCGTTTTCTGCATGGAGGTAAGAGTGGACTCGAACCAGCGACCGCCTGCACTCACTGCTCTCTTCATATAGGTGCTTTGGTTCGACTCCAGGCCAGTGGACAGTTCATCATGCCGGTGTAGACATGCTGCACATTTCTTCTGATCGCGGCCCTTACATGGATGTTGCGTTTGAAGGCTTCATGCATGGTGTACACACTGCATCCTTTATTCTAGAAACTAGCAGAAGAGCCAGTACAGACCCTCACATATCTGTAGGACCTCCCAGAATACAAAGCGTACGTGGCTCCGGAAAGTTCCGGATCAGCAGGTTGCTTTGGTTCGTGTCACAGTGAGGTTACTGTGTTCACATCATTGTCAGTGAAATGAACACAGCAGGTGTATGAATATGGTACTCTGACAGTAATGACCTGATGATAAGGTCGTAGTGATACCAGCTCTTCATCTTTGCTTCCTTCTGGTCAGCATTATGTTGAAGGCACCTGTTGCCAGTCCTCCCATTGAAACGTACTGGTGCCCGTGGTGTTCGATTGGCCGCTCTCTGACATTTTCATAGTTATTGGTATTAAATTGTGATTCTAGTTTTGTGACAGCCCTAATCACTGAGGCCTTTCACCTATTTGACCAGTGATGACTGGGCCAACCATAAACATTGAGTCTGGTAATGGTTGAAAGATACTGGGAAACAGTTTCCACAGCGTTGCTGTGATTGCAGCAGAGCCCTTTGACACAGAGACAATAACTCCACAAGTCAAGGTCGCCGCCACATGGCTGCTCCTGGTCTCGTCTTATCTCATCAGTTCATTAGATACGAGCAGAGTCAAAGGTAGGACCATAAACATCTGCAGTCTTTTACACACTAACCAGTCTGTGGGCGCTGTCTCCCCTCTCCTCCACAGGCTGGCTACCTGATGTTTATTGCTGCCATGCTGGTGGCCAGAACCTACTGTGACGTGTGGATGATCCAGAACGGGACCATGATCGAAAGGTCAGGCTTCAGTGTTTACGATGTTTCTTTGTGTTACAGGAGTAAATCAGACGACACAACAAAGATGAGACGGTGATAAATCACTAGAGTGGGGGGCGGGGCAGTGTGTGGTCGTAGCGTCGGCGATGTTGATGCCCTACCAGGCCGAAGCAGGGGGCGTTCCCGGCTTTCTCTGCTGCTGCTCACACAATGAAAGTTTGAAAACGTAACGTGGATTCTGCTTTGCTGTCTTTACAGGAACTGATGACTGTGTTTTGGTTCTTCACAGTGGTATTATAAGCAGAGACAGCTGTGTGTTCAACACGCACTTTTGTTCCTACATGTCAGTCATACCAGGGGTAACTGTCAACAAGTGCTGTGTTAGAAGAAGCCATTAACATGGTAGCTCTAACATCTGCTTTGTGTGCGGTCTGTGAGGTACAACGCTGACCTGTGGTCGTCATGGGGACGTGTAACATCCTGGCACAGGTTCACTGGAATGCTGTTCAGTGTGTGCTCATTACTCCGGCCGCCGGCTCTGGATCAGCTGGCTCGACCTGCAGCTGGTCAGACGTGGCGTGTAGTATGAACTTGTTCTGCTTCAGAGACTGTGTGCGCCGTTTCAAGTGTCACATGACCCTGGCACACAAAGCGCTGCGTACGAGTGCTGCATCTTTGTAGGAGCAGTGAAAGGCGCTGCATTGTTGAGAAGCGCCTGAAGCTGAGTTTTTCAAACGCAGACTTGTTCTGTGTGCACTCTGCAAATGTCAGAAACCCAGGAGAGAGAGAGCTGGGCGGGACCCAGATGTGCTTTGATCCATGTCTTCACGGTGGAGACCGTCACGCTCTGATCCCGGAGTCGAAGCTGCTGGAGAGCAGACTGAACTACTGTTGATTATAGATTTGATATTGCTGCAGATGTTGAATTACGAGCACACACTGCACTTGGGTTTGGGCTGCCATATTTTGTTATTTTTCTGTGCGATTAGGTGGATCTGACAAATATTTGTAATGTATGTAACAAATGCAGTTTACACATGGCCCAGTGATGCCTCGGGCCTCTGTGCACAGCAGCTAATAACATGGAAATGCATAGATTGAGTAGTGTTCCAGTGTTGCTCCGTGTCAGGATCCACCGTCCTCTTTGTGTCACATCATAAATTGCACACAGCAAGCTTCAGTGTTTGTCTCTGACCTTGGCTTTGTTTGCTCATCTTTGTTCTTGTTGTGGTTTGCAGTGCAATTATTGGTCGTTCCACTAAAGATTTCAAGATCTGCTTGTTGAAGTTTATTGAATTCATGCCAATTGTAAGTGTGAACTCTGGAGTCCTGAGGTTTGTGACACCCACATCCCATCATCACACTAGCATGATCTGCTTGGCTAACTGTGTGACTGACTGCTTTTCATGGCACAGAAACTGGTGTAATTATCACACTGACATAAACTGAGCATGGCTGATTGTCTGTAGTTTGCATGGCTTTCATCACCTCGAGCTGTGTTCCTGCACGCTGTTCTCCTGGGAGCTTTCTTTGAATGTCTGACTGGCTGTTTCCAGATATCCTTGGTGAACAACTTCCTGAAGTTTGGTCTGAATGAGCTGAAGCTGAGGTTTCGTGAGAGGCTAACCCAGCATCTCTACAACCAGTACCTGCAGTAAGTACACCAGTGATGCTGTGCTCGTCGTGTGCAGAGGGTTTCACCTTCAGTGCATGTGAGACACTGACAGCAGCAGGGTTAGGCTGCTGTATTTAAACTTCAGTGAAACGAGTGGCTTTGTTTGCTAAATCTGGGGAGCAGATGTGAGACGGTGTCAGTCGGCTGTGGTGTTGAAGCCTCTGTGTGCCTGTGGTCACTGAACACCTGGAGCATGTTGTTCAAATGCATGTAAGCCAGGCCTGTGTGGCTGCAGCGTTCTCTTGTTTGCTACTATCAGCTCGGCACTACTGAACTTTGACCCTGCAGATGTAACTGAGGAGAGCCAAAGCAAACAGCGTCAGCCTCTCTTCCATCACAGGGACTCTGACCCGACTCGTAGTGATTAGAGCTGTTGTGTGATTGCTGCACTCTGTTTCCTGCTTCTTCAGAGGTTACACTTACTACAAAATGGGAAACTTGGACAACCGTGTAGCCAACGCAGACCAGCTGCTGACACAGGATGTGGAGAAGTTCTGCAACAGTGTGGTGGATCTGTACTCCAACGTCAGCAAGGTACTCCCATACATGTTAATGATCAATCAGCTGCACTCCCCCATCATGCAGGTGTAATTCGGCCACAGTGGGATGTAAATCCACTGTACACATCAGAGTATCATCACCCCGTGGGGCGGGTGGATGGAGAGCAAGGTGACACCGCAGAGTCAAACTGATATCATGGATATATGTAGTAAAAACCTCTGACTGCAATAATTTAACAAGATCGTCGCCTGGGCTTTGAAATGGATAGCAGAGGTGTGGTTACCAGGAGGCTGAGGGTGCAGTGGTGGGAGGACTGGGCCACATCACACCGTTCACTGTGATACCAGTATAATGTGCAGAGCTGGCTGAGTTTCTGTCCGTCACATAGGCACCGAAGCACTTTTTTTTTGTAGAACATGCAAGCGGCCGTCGTTATTACCGTCTTTTTCACAAAAGAAGCCACACTTAAAATCAATCCTTTGATTTTCTCAAAAATCGACAGCGCGCCTTATGTATGAATTCTGGTTGTGCTTACTGACCTCAAACCGATTTTATGTCCACGGCGCTCATGTCAAAATGTTTCAGTACAACTTTGCTAAGCTACGAAGCCGCAGACTGGAGCCTGGTGGAGTGATGCGCACTGTGATGCGCACTGTGATACGCACTGTGCTTCAACATAATATTACAGTATTGTGTGCATAAGGAGCCCAAATGGCTCCTGTTAAGACATGTGCATGAAGTGGATTTTAAAGTCCATCAGTGGCGCAGTCGATCATGAGAACAGAGCAGCTGTGAGAGAATTCAACATTAATGAATCGATGGTACGAAGTGCAGGAAGCAAGAAGAACGAGTCGAGTTTGGTTTTCTTATAATCCCAAAAAAGACATGTTTGACTTATTTATTGGGCACACTGCAAAGCAGCTCTTTAGCTAGTGTGGATATACATGCTGAGGATATGTCGGCCAGTTTCCACTGGAAATGCCTTTTGGTTAAGCTGTTGCATTGTTGTACAGCTGCACATAAAACAGCTGCTTGTTCAAGTGAAAAAGTATTTTGTCTCGCGCCAGTTATATCGTTATCGCACATTTTCAAATATATGGTGATAAATATTTTTGGCCATATTGCCCTGCCCCAGTGGTGGGGCCACCCTCTACCACGTGGGCGGGGCTTTCTGTGCGGGACGTGTTTGCGTCTGTAGCTACAGCTGTTCACTTTCTGTTTGGTGTCTCTGCAGCAGCTCTGGACTCGTGAGGCCTGCTGTGGCGTTTCCCTGTGTCTAACTCTTTCCTGTTTGTGTCCTGCAGCCTCTGTTAGATATTGGCCTGTACATCTTCAAACTGACAAGTGCCATCGGTGCCCAGGTAAGCAAGTTTCCAAGAAATGTCTTTATTTTGGGATGGAACGAGTACAATGATTCCTGTTGGTTCTCAGGTCTGTGTGATCAGCACTGTCAGCTGTAGGCTTGTCTGGGCTGGTTGTAGCAGGACTCCTGAGTCAGCAGAAATCACCTTCCTCCTCATCATGAAACGCTTCCTGTCTTTCCCTCTGCTACAAATCACCCTGACATCTGCATCTCCTCCATCTAGCTGTCCAACAAGAGGAGAGCTGCTGCTTGAAGCCCTCTGTGTACATGTGTGCTCACACAGCTTTCTTCCACAGTATGACTGTTGTGCGTTACCACAGCTCCCATTGTGTGCTTCCACAAAGACATGCTTCTGGCCTTCCCTTCTTTAGGCGTCTGTCAGTGTGCATGTTTCTTTAATTTGTGCGTTGGAGGACAGAGCTTGGTCCAAAGCCTGCGATGGCTGAAGGTCGGTGGGTCGATCGCTGTCTGGTCCAACATAAACACCTAAAGTTCTCCTTCTGAACTCAAACAATCCCGAGGTTGTGCTACTGTGTTGTACCAGAATAAACGTGTCTAACCAGAGTTCAGGTGGCCTCCAATAGTACTGAAGTATTTCTACTCAATCAAAGGACTGTCGAAGTCGTTTTTGACCAGGATATTTCCTCCAGTGAGGGTCCACCTCCTTACATCTGTTACGTCTTCTCATTGTTTGCCGCGGGCACATCTTAAGCTCAGGTGTGCTGCTGTCTCTGTATTCATCATCACCTAGGGTCCAGCCAGCATGATGGTCTACCTGCTGATCTCAGGGCTGTTCCTGACCAGATTAAGGAGGCCAGTAGGCAAGATGACCGTGACTGAGCAGCGTTACGAGGGCGAGTACCGCTACGTGAACTCTCGCCTCATCACCAACAGGTAAGCCTGTCAGCCACTCGTCTGTTACTGTGCAGGCCTGGCGTGTTTGTTAACGATGCATCTTCTCATCAGTGAGGAGATTGCCTTCTACAATGGGAACAAGAGGGAAAAACAGACCATTCATAGCGTTTTCCAGAAACTGGTGAGTAGCCCTGGGTTACCCAGGCTGAGGGACTGTGCTTGACCTCAGTAAGTACTCATGTAGAGAAACTTAGAAGATGCAAACATTTTGCTTTTGAAGGATGAAACCAGTAAAGCAGGAGAAATGTCCAGTTCCTGGTAACTAGAGTGAATATGGGAGTGTAATCCAGACTGTCCTTCCAGGTGGACCACCTGCATGACTTCATCTTCTTCCGGTTCTCTATGGGTGTCGTGGACAGTATAATTGCTAAGTGTAAGTAGCTGTTTTGCTGACGTGCTCCTCGTCCAGTCCTCCACCGAGCATCAGTAACAGCCTGTAACTGACAGAATGAAGCCATTTTCATCACGTTCACCCCAACAACATAAAGCGTCGTCCTGTGTGTGCACGTGCTGTTCCTTTGCAGATCTGGCCACCGTGGTGGGATATCTGGTGGTTAGCCGGCCGTTCCTGAACCTTTCCCATCCACGGCACACACACAGCACACACTCGGAGCTGCTGGAGGTGAGCGGAGCTGTACTGTAACTTAACACGCGTCTGAAAGAGTACTTTATAAATCCTGACATTTGTTAAAGCCGCGATGATCTAGATTACAAATGTAATAATGAACTGTAGCTTCTGTCAGCATCGCTAGAACAACCTTGACTTTGTCCTCTGCTAGCACTGTGGCAGCAGGAGGTACAGTCTGAGGTGTAACCTGGCAGCATCAGACGGGACGAACAGGTGTTACGTTGAGTTTGGGTCAGGTGATCGTGGGATCGTGGCATTAACGGGGAGAGGGGGGCTCAAAAGAGACTTTTCTTTCTTATTCTCATTTAAAATGTCTCGCTTTTATTAAATAATTATCTGAATCTTACAAAGTGGTGATCGGATTAAATGTATAGAAGTCCATTACTGTATATAGGAGCTATTACGTCTAATATACTCTAGTAAGCTACAGTACTTTGGGAACCATCTGTGCAGTTCTGTTGAAGAACGATGTTGAATCCACAGATATTGTAGAAAAATTGATTTCTGTGCTTTGGTTTTACATGTGCATTAAATTAAAGTTGATTATGTCGATTAAGCATTGTGAGGTGGACGGTGGTTACCTAATATTGTTGCTATAAGTTGGCGACCCTGTTAGTTAGTTTAATATTTCTGCTAAGTACTCTTTAAAATACCAGAATAGGGAGGATGGTGCAGGTTTAACTTTATTAGATTGATCAGTGTTGCTGAACTATAAGATGTTTTGGCTGCAGTGTATTCTGTGTATAACAGAATAGCTTCAGTCTCTTGTTTTTAAAAACTTGAGTATGAACTTATACAAAATGCAGCAAGATATTTATAAAAAAGACACTATATCAGATTAATTTAGGTATCGGCAGATATCCAAATTTGTGGTATCGGACATAAAAAGTGTTCTGGTGCCATGTGTAGTGTGGCACTGCAGACCTGTGGCTTTCTATTCAATGGTAAGGATGCGTTTCAGGTCATTATGTAACAAACAGGAAAGTAAAGTAAACACTTCTGTGCAATATGTGTGATGCATTACACTTTAGAGCACCAACTCTAACACTGATCACAGCAAAGAGGGGACATGCAGCATGCAATTATATTGCACACTATGCTGCGATGCTGTTGACTCTCAGAGCGGAGTTATATATGGATCATGGAATGGGAATTCCCACTGGTGTGTCCGGCCTCCTGTGGCAACAGTGGAGTATCTGGAGGATGAAGTGTTGCCTTTAAATGGCTCCGTGCTTCAGTCTATCTGCTGCCAGGCTCCGCCTCCAACTATCCGGGAGCTCCGTGCCGACTGATTCCAGATCTGTGAAAGGGTCCATGATTGATTTGATTTTTCAGGGTGTCTGTGAACTCGGATTCTGTCCTGATCATTTTCATGTCTGTCCAACGATGTGGCGTCCCTTCAGTCCTCATGTTAGACGTCCAGCATAATTAGTTTTCACACATAGATTTAATGCTTTATTAACTGTATGTTTATGCTGCAGTCGGGACGTGCAGCAGGAGCGCAGCTTTAACAAACTGCTGTAGTAATGTTTGGGCTTTGAGGTTTGACTGATTGCTGTTCGTAGGACTACTACCAGAGCGGCAGGATGCTGCTGAGAATGTCCCAGGCCCTGGGCAGGATTGTTCTGGCTGGCCGGGAGATGAGCCGGCTCTCAGGGTGAGTGTGCAGAAGGGGGAGCTGTGCTTTGAGCCAATATTTCCTTAGAGCTTAGATTTGACTGCTCATCTTTAAATGGATAATAATGTCCTACAGCACTGGCATGATGAGCGCTGGCTGTCTGGGTTGTGTAGTGTGTTTCCAAACACAGCTGGTGTGCTGTTCACTGAGGATGTGTTGAATTGTGCCCCCGACAGGTTCACGGCTCGTATCGTTGAACTGATGAAGGTGCTCAAGGACCTTAATGCTGGCAAATACGAGCGCACCATGGTGTCCCAGCAGGAGAAGGGTACGCATGAGTCCTGATGTACTGTGAAGTGGATTTGCGACAGCTGCCATCATCATTTGTTTTTCCGCTGTGTTTAGAAGCAGATGCTGCAGAGAAACTGGTCCCGGGCAGTGGTCAAATTATTAACAAAGACAACCTCATCAAGTATGTGCTGCTTGTGTGGTTTCACTTTGTGCTTTAGTGCGATATCGAGTGTGATTTATGTTTTCCTCTCTGCAGATTTGAGAATACTCCCCTAGCAACACCCAATGGAGACATCCTGATCAGAAATCTTACGTTTGAAGTAAAGTGTGCATGCATTACCTCATCTCCATCGAGTACTACGACATGTTTTAGGATCAAATACTTATTTCACTCAGTGGTGTGCTGACACAGTTCAAACTTTTCGTGGCTGCATGTATGTGTGATGCTGTCTACCTGAGATCAGCCGGGGCTCAGATAGCTTTGTCCCTGTGTCTGATGTTCAATGGGACGTTGTGTAGACGCTGTTCTCTCTTTTCTGAAGGTGAAGTCTGGCACTAATGTTCTTGTGTGTGGACCCAACGGCTGTGGGAAGAGCTCCCTGTTCAGGGTGCTGGGAGAGGTAGGGCTGCACCATCAGTAATCAGTTTCATCTCAAGCTGGTTTTACTTTTATGATGTGGATTTATTTGGTTGTGTTTTAGCTGTGGCCTCTGTTTGGTGGGCATCTGACAAAACCTGAGAGGGGGAAGCTTTTCTACGTCCCACAGGTGAGTCTTCAGGAGGCGATGTGTGAGCTTTACTTTAACTCTGATGCAGTTTGAGGAAGATGGTCTCTAAAAATGAGACGGGATAAAACACAACACTGTCAGAGTTTATTTATAGACTACTCCAGAGTCTCACTGGCTTCCTGCACTTTTCACAACCTCCCTGTTCACCAGGAGCATGCTAGTGTGTTAAAGCCTCCTGTGTGTAAACACAGGTCTGAGCGATTCTTCAGTAGATGCTCATTTCATGCCCAAATATTGTTTGGAGTGTAGGTCTCTGCGGAGATGTTACCCACAACACGTTTAAGGGTCAGCTTGGAAAGCACAGCATTAATGCATCCCTTCACAAGTCCTCCTCTGTTTCTGTCCAGAGACCCTACATGACTCTGGGTTCTCTGAGGGACCAAGTCATTTACCCCGACACCCATGAAGAACAAAAAAGGAAAGGCATCTCTGATCAGGTACGACACTGCAGATTTCCTCCACACTGCCACTGTGTATGTGTGTATGACTCTATATTTGTGTACAGGTGCTGAAGGAATACCTGGATAATGTTCAGCTGGGTCACATCCTGGACCGGGAGGGCAGCTGGGATACTGTCCAGGACTGGATGGACGTTCTCAGTGGAGGGGAAAAACAGAGGATGGCTGTAAGGACTCAGTTGTACCTCTCCACATGCTGAAAAGCACACACCAGCCATTGGTTTGCATATTTATGCTGAACAGCCATAAACATGTGTTAAACTCTTCAGGCCTCCACTGTCACCTCCACTGTCACCTCCACTACTGTCAACTCTACTGTCACCTCTACTGTCACCTCTACTGTCACCTCTACTGTCACCTCCACTGTCACCTCCACTGTCACCTCCACTACTGTCAACTCTACTGTCACCTCCACTGACACCTCTACTGTCACCTCTACTGTCACCTCCACTGTCACCTCCACTGACACCTCTACTGTCACCTCTACTGTCACCTCCACTGTCACCTCCACTGTCACCTCCACTACTGTCACCTCTACTGTCACCTCTACTGTCACCTCTACTGTCACCTCCACTGTCACCTCCACTGTCACCTCCACTACTGTCAACTCTACTGTCACCTCCACTGACACCTCTACTGTCACCTCTACTGTCACCTCCACTGTCACCTCCACTGACACCTCTACTGACACCTCCACTGTCACCTCCACTGACACCTCTACTGTCACCTCCACTGACACCTCTACTGTCACCTCCACTGTCACCTCTACTGTCACCTCTACTGTCACCTCCACTGTCACCTCCACTGACACCTCTACTGTCACCTCTACTGTCACCTCCACTGTCACCTCCACTGACACCTCTACTGTCACCTCCACTGTCACCTCTACTGTCACCTCTACTGTCACCTCCACTGTCACCTCCACTGACACCTCTACTGACACCTCTACTGTCACCTCTACTGTCACCTCCACTTTCACCTCCACTGTCACCTCCACTGTCACCTCCACTGTCACCTCCACTTTCACCTCTACTGTCACCTCCACTGACACCTCCACTGACACCTCCACTTTCACCTCCACTTTCACCTCCACTGTCACCTCTACTGTCACCTCCACTGACACCTCTACTGTCACCTCCACTGACACCTCTACTGTCACCTCTACTGTCACCTCCACTGACACCTCTACTGTCACCTCCACTGACACCTCTACTGTCACCTCCACTGACACCTCTACTGTCACCTCTACTGTCACCTCCACTGACACCTCTACTGTCACCTCCACTGTCACCTCCACTGTCACCTCTACTGTCACCTCCACTTTCACCTCCACTGTCACCTCCACTGTCACCTCCACTGTCACCTCCACTGTCACCTCTACTGTCACCTCCACTGACACCTCCACTGACACCTCTACTGTCACCTCCACTTTCACCTCCACTGTCACCTCCACTTTCACCTCTACTGTCACCTCCACTGACACCTCCACTGACACCTCCACTTTCACCTCCACTTTCACCTCCACTGTCACCTCTACTGTCACCTCCACTGACACCTCTACTGTCACCTCCACTGACACCTCTACTGTCACCTCTACTGTCACCTCCACTTTCACCTCCACTGTCACCTCTACTGTCACCTCCACTGACACCTCTACTGTCACCTCCACTGTCACCTCCACTGTCACCTCCACTTTCACCTCTACTGTCACCTCCACTGACACCTCCACTGACACCTCCACTTTCACCTCCACTTTCACCTCCACTGTCACCTCTACTGTCACCTCCACTGACACCTCCACTGACACCTCCACTGACACCTCTACTGTCACCTCTACTGTCACCTCTACTGTCACCTCCACTGTCACCTCCACTGACACCTCTACTGTCACCTCTACTGACACCTCTACTGACACCTCTACTGACACCTCTACTGTCACCTCTACTGACACCTCTACTGACACCTCCACTGTCACCTCTACTGACACCTCCACTGACACCTCCACTGTCACCTCCACTGACACCTCCACTGTCACCTCCTCCACTGTCACTTCCACTGTCACTTCCACTGACACCTCTACTGACACCTCTACTGACACCTCCACTTTCACCTCCACTGTCACCTCCACTGTCACCTCTACTGTCACTTCCACTGACACCTCTACTGACACCTCCACTGACACCTTTACCGTCACCTCTACTGTCACCTCCACTTTCACCTCTACTGTCACCTCCACTGTCACCTCTACTGACACCTCCACTGACACCTCCACTGTCACCTCCACTGTCACCTCCACTGTCACCTCCACTGACACCTCTACTGTCACCTCCACTGACACCTCCACTGACACCTTTACTGTCACCTCTACTGTCACCTCTACTTTCACCTCTACTGTCACCTCCACTGACACCTCCACTGTCACCTCTACTGACACCTCCACTGTCACCTCCACTGTCACCTCCACTTTCACCTCTACTGTCACTTCCACTGACACCTCTACTGACACCTCCACTGACACCTTTACCGTCACCTCTACTGTCACCTCCACTTTCACCTCTACTGTCACCTCCACTGTCACCTCTACTGACACCTCCACTGACACCTCCACTGTCACCTCCACTGTCACCTCCACTGTCACCTCCACTACTGTCAACTCTACTGTCACCTCCACTGACACCTCCACTACTGTCAACTCTACTGTCAACTCTACTGACACCTCCACTGACACCTCTACTGTCACCTCCACTGTCACCTCCACTGTCACCTCCACTGTCACCTCTACTGTCACCTCCACTGTCACCTCTACTGTCACCTCCACTGTCACCTCCACTGACACCTCTACTGTCACCTCTACTGTCACCTCTACTGTCACCTCTACTGTCACCTCCACTGTCACCTCCACTGTCACCTCTACTGACACCTCCACTGACACCTCCACTGACACCTCCACTGTCACCTCCACTTTCACCTCCACTGTCACCTCCACTGTCACCTCCACTGACACCTCCACTGACACCTCCACTGACACCTCCACTGTCACCTCCACTGTCACCTCCACTGTCACCTCTACTGACACCTCCACTGTCACCTCTACTGACACCACCACTGTCACCGCCACTGACACCTCCACTTTCACTTCTACTGACACCTCCACTGACACCTTTACTGACACCTCTACTGTCACCTCCACTTTCACCTCTACTGTCACCTCTACTGACACCTCTACTGACACCTCCACTGACACCTCTACTGTCACCTCCACTGACACCTCTACTGACACCTCTACTGACACCTCTACTGACACCTCTACTGACACCTCCACTGTCACCTCTACTGTCACCTCTACTGTCACCTCTACTGACACCTCCACTGTCACCTCCACTGTCACCTCTACTGTCACCTCTACTGTCACCTCCACTGTCACCTCTACTGACACCTCCACTGTCACCTCTACTGTCACCTCCACTGTCACCTCTACTGACACCTCCAATGTCACCTCTACTGTCACCTCCACTGTCACCTCCACTACTGTCACCTCCACTGTCACCTCCACTGTCACCTCCACTGTCACCTCTACTGTCACCTCTACTGACACCTCTACTGACACCTCCACTGTCACCTCTACTGACACCTCTACTGTCACCTCCACTGTCACCTCCACTGACACCTCCACTGTCACCTCCTCCACTGTCACTTCCACTGACACCTCTACTGACACCTCTACTGACACCTCCACTGACACCTCTACTGTCACCTCTACTGTCACCTCCACTGACACCTCCACTACTGTCAACTCTACTGTCAACTCTACTGACACCTCCACTGACACCTCTACTGTCACCTCCACTGTCACCTCCACTGTCACCTCCACTGTCACCTCTACTGTCACCTCCACTGTCACCTCTACTGTCACCTCCACTGTCACCTCCACTGACACCTCTACTGTCACCTCTACTGTCACCTCTACTGTCACCTCTACTGTCACCTCCACTGTCACCTCCACTGTCACCTCTACTGACACCTCCACTGACACCTCCACTGACACCTCCACTGTCACCTCCACTTTCACCTCCACTGTCACCTCCACTGTCACCTCCACTGACACCTCCACTGACACCTCCACTGACACCTCCACTGTCACCTCCACTGTCACCTCCACTGTCACCTCTACTGACACCTCCACTGTCACCTCTACTGACACCACCACTGTCACCGCCACTGACACCTCCACTTTCACTTCTACTGACACCTCCACTGACACCTTTACTGACACCTCTACTGTCACCTCCACTTTCACCTCTACTGTCACCTCTACTGACACCTCTACTGACACCTCCACTGACACCTCTACTGTCACCTCCACTGACACCTCTACTGACACCTCTACTGACACCTCTACTGACACCTCTACTGTCACCTCCACTGTCACCTCTACTGTCACCTCTACTGTCACCTCTACTGTCACCTCTACTGACACCTCCACTGTCACCTCCACTGTCACCTCTACTGTCACCTCCACTGTCACCTCTACTGACACCTCCACTGTCACCTCTACTGTCACCTCCACTGTCACCTCTACTGACACCTCCAATGTCACCTCTACTGTCACCTCCACTGTCACCTCCACTACTGTCACCTCCACTGTCACCTCCACTGTCACCTCCACTGTCACCTCCACTGTCACCTCTACTGTCACCTCTACTGACACCTCTACTGACACCTCCACTGTCACCTCTACTGACACCTCTACTGTCACCTCCACTGTCACCTCCACTGACACCTCCACTGTCACCTCCTCCACTGTCACTTCCACTGACACCTCTACTGACACCTCTACTGACACCTCCACTGTCACCTCCACTGTCACCTCCACTGTCACCTCCACTGTCACCTCCACTGTCACCTCTACTGTCACTTCCACTGACACCTCTACTGACACCTCCACTGACACCTTTACCGTCACCTCTACTGTCACCTCCACTTTCACCTCTACTGTCACCTCCACTGTCACCTCTACTGACACCTCCACTGACACCTCCACTGTCACCTCCACTGTCACCTCTACTGTCACCTCTACTGTCACCTCTACTGACACCTCTACTGTCACCTCTACTGTCACCTCCACTGTCACCTCCACTGTCACCTCCACTGTCACCTCTACTGTCACTTCCACTGACACCTCTACTGACACCTCCACTGACACCTTTACCGTCACCTCTACTGTCACCTCCACTTTCACCTCTACTGTCACCTCCACTGTCACCTCTACTGACACCTCCACTGACACCTCCACTGACACCTCTACTGACACCTCCACTGTCACCTCCACTGTCACCTCCACTGTCACCTCCACTGTCACCTCCACTGTCACCTCTACTGTCACTTCCACTGACACCTCTACTGACACCTCCACTGACACCTTTACCGTCACCTCTACTGTCACCTCCACTTTCACCTCTACTGTCACCTCCACTGTCACCTCTACTGACACCTCCACTGTCACCTCCACTGTCACCTCCACTGTCACCTCCACTGACACCTCCACTGACACCTCTACTGTCACCTCTACTGTCACCTCCACTTTCACCTCCACTTTCACCTCTACTGTCACCTCCACTGTCACCTCCACTGTCACCTCTACTGACACCTCCACTGTCACCTCCACTGTCACCTCCACTGTCACCTCCACTGTCACTTCCACTGACACCTCTACTGACACCTCTACTGACACCTCCACTTTCACCTCCACTTTCACCTCCACTGTCACCTCTACTGTCACCTCTACTGACACCTCCACTGTCACCTCTACTGTCACCTCTACTGTCACCTCTACTGACACCTCCACTTTCACCTCCACTTTCACCTCCACTTTCACCTCCACTGTCACCTCTACTGACACCTCTACTGTCACCTCTACTGTCACCTCCACTGACACCTCCACTGACACCTCCACTGACACCTCTACTGTCACCTCTACTGTCACCTCTACTGTCACCTCCACTGACACCTCACTGTCACCTCCACTTTCACCTCTACTGACACCTCCACTGACACCTCCACTGTCACCTCCACTTTCACCTCTACTGACACCTCCACTGTCACCTCCACTGACACCTCCACTTTCACCTCTACTGACACCTCACTGTCACCTCCACTGTCACCTCTATTGACACCTCCACTGTCACCTCCACTTTCACCTCCACTGTCACCTCCACTGACATCTCTACTGACACCTCTACTGTCACCTCCACTGACACCTCCACTGACACCTCTACTGTCACCTCTACTGTCACCTCCACTGACACCTCCACTTTCACCTCTACTGACACCTCCACTGTCACCTCCACTGACACCTCCACTTTCACCTCTACTGACACCTCACTGTCACCTCCACTGACACCTCTACTGTCACCTCCACTGACACCTCCACTGACACCTCTACTGTCACCTCTACTGTCACCTCTACTGTCACCTCCACTGACACCTCCACTTTCACCTCTACTGACACCTCCACTGTCACCTCCACTGACACCTCCACTTTCACCTCTACTGACACCTCACTGTCACCTCCACTGTCACCTCTACTGTCACCTCCACTTTCACCTCTACTGACACCTCACTGTCACCTCTATTGACACCTCCACTGTCACCTCCACTGTCACCTCCACTGTCACCTCCACTGTCACCTCCACTTTCACTCCTACTGACACCTCCACTGTCACCTCCACTGACACCTCCACTTTCACTTCTACTGACACCTCCACTGACACCTTTACTGACATCTCTACTGACACCTCTACTGTCACCTCTACTGACACCTCCACTGTCACCTCCACTGACACCTCCACTTTCACCTCTACTGTCACCTCACTGTCACCTCCACTGTCACCTCCACTGTCACCTCTACTGACACCTCCACTTTCACCTCTACTGTCACCTCCACTGTCACCTCCACTGTCACCTCCACTGTCACCTCTACTGTCACCTCCACTTTCACCTCTACTGACACCTCACTGTCACCTCTATTGACACCTCCACTGTCACCTCCACTGTCACCTCCACTGACACCTCCACTTTCACTTCTACTGACACCTCCACTGACACCTTTACTGACATCTCTACTGACACCTCCACTGACACCTTTACTGACATCTCTACTGACACCTCCACTGACACCTTTACTGACATCTCTACTGACACCTCCACTGACACCTTTACTGACACCTCTACTGTCACCTCTACTGACACCTCCACTGACACCTCTACTGTCACCTCCACTGACACCGCTACTGACACCTCCACTGACACCTCTACTGTCACCTCTACTGTCACCTCCACTGACACCTCCACTGACACCGCTACTGACACCTCCACTGACACCTCTACTGTCACCTCTACTGTCACCTCCACTGTCACCTCCACTGACACCTCCACTTTCACTCCTACTGACACCTCCACTGTCACCTCCACTGACACCTCCACTTTCACTTCTACTGACACCTCCACTGACACCTTTACTGACATCTCTACTGACACCTCCACTGACACCTTTACTGACATCTCTACTGACACCTCCACTGACACCTTTACTGACATCTCTACTGACACCTCCACTGACACCTTCACTGACACCTCTACTGTCACCTCTACTGACACCTCCACTGACACCTCTACTGTCACCTCTACTGTCACCTCCACTGACACCTCCACTGACACCGCTACTGACACCTCCACTGACACCTCTACTGTCACCTCCACTGTCACCTCCACTGTCACCTCCACTGACACCTCCACTGTCACCTCCACTGACACCTCCACTTTCACTTCCACTGACACCTCTACTGTCACCTCTACTGACACCTCCACTGACACCTCTACTGTCACCTCTACTGACACCTCCACTGACACCTCTACTGTCACCTCTACTGTCACCTCCACTGTCACCTCCACTGACACCTCCACTGACACCTCCACTTTCACTTCCACTGTCACCTCCACTGACACCTCTACTGACACCTCTACTGACACCTCCACTGACACCTCCACTTTCACTTCTACTGACACCTCCACTGACACCTCCACTTTCACTTCCACTGTCACCTCCACTGACACCTCCACTGACACCTCCACTTTCACTTCCACTGTCACCTCCACTTTCACCTCCACTGACACCTCCACTGACACCTCCACTGACACCTTTACTGTCACCTCCACTGACACCTCCACTTTCACTTCCACTGTCACCTCCACTTTCACCTCCACTGACACCTCCACTGACACCTCCACTGACACCTTTACTGACACCTCTACTGTCACCTCCACTTTCACCTCCACTTTCACCTCCACTTTCACCTCCACTGACACCTCCACTGTCACCTCCACTGTCACCTCCACTGTCACCTCCACTGTCACCTCCACTGACACCTCCACTGACACCTTTACTGTCACCTCCACTGACACCTCCACTTTCACTTCCACTTTCACCTCCACTGACACCTCCACTGACACCTCCACTGACACCTTTACTGACACCTCTACTGTCACCTCCACTTTCACCTCCACTTTCACCTCCACTGTCACCTCCACTGTCACCTCCACTTTCACCTCCACTTTCACCTCCACTGTCACCTCCACTGACACCTCCACTGACACCTTTACTGTCACCTCCACTGACACCTCCACTTTCACTTCCACTGTCACCTCCACTTTCACCTCCACTGACACCTCCACTGACACCTCCACTGACACCTTTACTGACACCTCCACTTTCACCTCCACTTTCACCTCCACTTTCACCTCCACTGTCACCTCCACTGTCACCTCCACTGTCACCTCCACTGACACCTCCACTGTCACCTCCACTGTCACCTCTACTGTCACCTCCACTGTCACCTCCACTGTCGCTCCTTTGTTTTTCTGGCCCAACCAGTCATGGTTTGGCAGATGCATGAAGTTTGGGCTTTCACCCTCTGCGGGGTCGGGCCTGCGGGGGATGAAAGCCCTTCTCTGCTTGCTAACAGACACATTTGAAGGAGCGCTTTATTCTCACACCTAAACCGGCAGTGTGATGCAGGAGTTGCCCTGTGGCTGTGGATTTGAGTATCATTTTCAGTCAACTGGTCAACTTTTGGAACAGCAGTGACTGACTTACCTAACACATCTATTTCATGTAGATGGCCAGACTGTTCTACCACAAGCCCCAGTTTGCGATCCTGGATGAGTGCACCAGTGCAGTGAGTGTGGATGTTGAGGATTACATCTACACCCATTGCAGGACGGTATGTCTTTGCATATACATAAATATAGCACATGAGCACATTCGTTTACGTCTGGGCCCACATTTGTTGGGGGGGCTCTGCTGAACTGGGGCCAGTTAGAGAGTACCTAAATTATGTGAACCTGCTCACTGGCACGACTCCTCCCGTCCAGTTTAATCATTTCTTCATTCAGTCATATCAAAGTGCATCTTGGAATTCATTGGTTTCTAGAAGTTTCCCTGTTTACAGAAACTGAACAGTTAAATGTTAGTTTGACTTCTCAGTGATGTCAGGGACTGACCTTGATCTGAATTCATTGCTTTCAGAATAGCATCTGTCCAGCGCCCTCCTTTAACTGTTGTCAGTCTAAACTGAAGCTGTCAAGTCACTGAATCCAGATCAACCTCAGAGGGCTTAGCCAGTCCTGAGCATGCAGCTTCTACTACTAACTAAACTCAGACATGCAGAAGCTGCTATCAGCTTTGAAGAAAGAGCAACAAAACTGAGGTGTTGGTCAAAAAGCTGAAAAGTCAGAAGCGTTAGTTAGTTAATCAGCCACCACACAGCTCACTGGCTGCTACCCAACAAGGCTCTCTGGCACTAGAGCTCACCTTTCTCTGGCCTGAAGTACCTTTAAACTCTGATGGGGGTCAGCTGTATGAACAGGTCCATTTGGAAGGAGGCCCTGCTGGGGCCGTAGCACACTATGAGCTTTTGCAGCAGGGTTGGAGATGATGTGGCAAAATCTCACCATGGTGTTCTTTAAAACGGGGGTTTGTTTTTTATCTCAACAGGTGGGCATCACCTTGTTCACTGTGTCTCACAGGAAATCCCTGTGGAAACATCATGAGGTAGGACTGGATGTTCTTATGATTCAAAGTGCAGATCCTGTCATTGTGTCAGCGCTCGGCTTCATTGTTGAGGCTGAGCAGACCACTCATAGTGCAGATTTGGGAGCAGTGAGTCTGTGCATAGTTCAGACTAACACGTCTGTAACGTTCAGTGATTAAGGCTTCAAACAAACTGTATTCAGGGTGGTTTGTTGTTTCAGGGGCACCAAAGCTTCCCCCCTCATCTACTCACTATGATTAGAAGCAGAGTCATTACGATGTCCAGTGTTGATAAACTGTACAGTATGTGATGTGCCACACACTGTGTAATGTTGGCCGCTGAGTCTCTTGATCTTATTGGTCGCGATCATGAAGAGAGGAATCCTATTGGTTGAAGCTGTGCTCGGATCCATGCTGTCACCGCTATGCTAACGTCAGTGAAACGGTCAATGCTACGACGTGCTGGTGCTTTTATGACTGAGCTTATCCTGAGCCTCCTTGATGTCTCATTGGATTACTGCTCATTAGTTTGTGCAGTATAGTCAACCAATGACAACAAAGTCTTTGTGTCACTGTAGAGTAACCTGTGAATAGTGACGGACCTCCCAGGTCTTCTTCATGTGTGTACAGAAACATGTTGATCTTGGTGCTTACTGTTACCTAACCATCTGACACATGGTTACATTTGTAACTGGTCTCTTTGCTGTTGTAAACGACATCTTTGTATTGGTAAATGTGTTTTAACCCACTGGTCTCTTTATTTCTCTCCTTCCCACACTCACTCTGTGTTTCTGGATCTGTCCTGTAGTATTATCTGCACATGGATGGACGAGGAAACTACGAGTTCAAGCCCATCACAGAGGAAACAGTCGAGTTTGGTTCATAACTACCAGCTGCTGACACTGGCGCAGACTTCCTGTTGATTTAGAAACCCGTCCTGTGTTCTTTCTGTTTAGTGTTTTTGTTTGGTGGGTGGGTTGCACTCGTGGCAGCAGTTCAAACTACGCACTGTTAAATCCTTATCACTGTTGTCCTGTCGAAACAATAATTTGTTCACTGCCAAACGTCTGTTTCCGGCCTTTAGGCTATTTCACACTAAGAAGTAGACTCATGCTACTGTGTCACCACTGCAGTCATGGATCATAACAGTACCAGGTTTGCTTGTAATGAGGAGCAGGAGCTGTTCTTCATGTGAGTGTGATGCTGCCTACATGTGTCTGTCTGGGAGCTTCTGACTGAAGATGAGAGTTGACCGTTGGACGGTCCTTCACTCGTAATTAATGTTTTAATGAGCTCATTTATGGAAGCAGTTGTGAGGAGGCGAATCCTGTGGCATCACAAACACATCACACAGGACATCTCGCCTTGTTGCAACCACTCACATTTCTCACTCTGGGTCCGCCTCGCTCTCGGCTAACCTTTAGCTAAACTTGGTTCAGATTCACAATGACGGCTTATTTGTTTTTGTTTGTTGTTTTCAATTGTGGTACCAGGGGGACATCTGGCACTCCACCTACAGGTGACGACGCCAGCAAGCATTTCAACTTTCACATGTAGCTGTGGGTCATAACGAATACCTGTGGGGGAGTTTGTGGGGAGGGACCCCTTATCTGATGGCATAAATGTGCTTGCTGCTTCTGTCATTACTGGCTGTTTCCCCTCCTCTCAAAGCCGAAGGATAAAGGCCGTCTAAATGTGTCATGGAGTTAAAACAAGTTTGCTCGATGACTTTTTCTCTGGCTGTGGGACAAAGTTATCGAGGCCTGTGGTTGTTTCTTGTTAAACACATAAGTACTGTCACAGACGGCAGCCTGTAGTTTTCCAGAACTTTGCTCTTGTTTATAAAGCTGGTCTGAATATCTTGACTGTGTGATCGGACAAACAAACAGTGGAGAGATGGAGAAGCAGAATGCAGCTCGTTAAGTGCAGCGTTTTTATGAAAAACTGTTGGTAACGGCACGAGCTGTGTTTCTGGAGCTCAGTCATTTGAACCTGGTGGTTGTCAAGCTGCACCTTCTCCTGGTTTTGATCAGTGATGATAAAACTGGTCCACACTTAAACACCAAATCATGACTTTGAGCATTTCCCTTCCCGATGTGTCATTACTAATTTCCATGAATGAAATGTAGATTCTGTGGGTGGTGGGACTGTGTTTGTCTTGGGGGTTTGTACCTTATACTAATGTTTTAAAAATGTAAAGGGGAGCCTTAACTGTGTTGGTATTTTCTATAATTAATGTTATCTCACCTCAGATTAATGAAATAAAGAGTTGTAGAAACGATTTTTGTGTCTGTGCATCCACAGAGAGATGGATTTGTAACGTTTTAGAACAGCCCAACGTTTCCAGTTATTCGTTTAACGAATGAAATGGTGCAAAGTGTTGAACTGCCACAGGTTAAAAATAATAATTTCAGAATTATACAAAAAGACTTTTTTGGGGAACTCAACATGGGTAGCAAGAGCTGCTCTGCAGTGATGGAGGTCGATCTTGAAAGCGATCCAGCACATACCTCCACCCCTCCTGGCTCTCCACTCTCACTGCAGCTCAACCTGTCCATCAGCGTTGAGACCAAGAGGAGGCTCAGAGCTGATCTCTGATGTGAACCATCTGCCTCATCTATGACACGCCTCCCCGCCGTCTCGCTGTGCTTACATGTGTGCTGGTCCAGCTCCTGCTCATGAATCCATACTGCTGCTTGCTGATCACGACATCTGTCTTCACCCTAGTTTCAGACGCTGTTTCCATATCATCACACTGTAGTTGCTACAGCCTTGCACATCAACCCTGTTCCCGTTCTCTACCTGAGCTCAGTTAAACATGGAAAAACATGATTCTATAAACGGGGTGGATGAGGACTCTTGTATAAAGTGCTGAGAGTAGAAAGGCGGTGCATGAGAGCCAGTCCATGTACCAAAATATAAATGTGTACGACTGCTTTTCTTCATACGTTTATTACTTCTATCTGTAATCGCTGTCAACAGGAAGTCCTAAAAACTCCCTGAAAAGCTTTGAGTTGATCCAAAACGCCACAGTGAGACTTCTCCTGTACTGGCTTCCTTTGAAGTTCTCCCAGTTTGGATTCACCATCTCTATTTTTAAGAAACTTAAAAACATTGCTTTTCATAAAATTACCACAAAAGAACTAAACGTTGTGTTGGTTGATTTTATTTCTGTTGTAACAATGTTTCTCTTATTTGCCCATAAATAGTAACACAATTACAAGGACAATGCACCTGTGAGTTGTGCAGCATCCATGAAACACCAAGTTTTTTTCTACCAATGTCACATTTTCTGTTATTGATACGTGGGTGTTGTTTATCAGAGGGGATGACTGAAGTGTGAAGAAACTGTCTGGCACTACATCAGTGAAAGTGAATTCACTTCCTACTGGAACGAGCATGGTTATCTTGGAGGGTGGACGGTCCCCGGCTGGGTGGGATTGTTGCAGAACATCATCACTATCTCTTGCTTTTCCACGGAGGGTGACAACATCACACTGCTGTGACCCTGTCAGTGCACCAGTCAGCATAGCGCTCTCTGCACAGCCTGTATTTAGTTAAATTACTCTAATTTAGGAATTGCTGTCGTCGTTAGCCTTGAATGATAGTATAATAAAAGTTGCACACTGTAACCACAGGAAACACCCACACAGGTGTTTAATCTCGTTATGTTTTTGCTTTTTTCAGAGGTTTGTCTTTAGAGCTTCCTTTAAAATCATTTCATGCAGAGCAGAAAATACTGCAAGATCCGTGTGAAGGTCTGCACTTCTTTTACTCGCTGCAGTGTGTCACAACGTGTCTGCTTAGAGCAACTGCAGTCAGTTTGTACTTTGACCTGCTGATCAGCTGATATCCTGTTTTTCTCGCCCGGCCTGATGCAGGAAGTTTCAGGTTTGTTTCGGTTTTAAACGGGAGCACAGTGAAGCCATGGACAGGCTCATGTGTATAGTGTTGATTCTAAGCTTTCATAACTTGTGGAAAGGCCTCGACGCTGTGGAACAAGGTAGGCTGCTGCTTATGTTAGTCAGTGTTAGGTTTGATTTACAGTGTGATGACCTGTCACACAGGAAGTACATGAAGAGTCGTGATTAAGGACTCTCAGGTTCGAGCCTTATATTTGAGCTTAAACATATTACTTTGTTTCCTTGTTGTGACAGGCTGCTAATAAAGTGCCCAAAGTTACAAAACAGGGTATTTGCCAAGTTGTGTGTTTAGTGTAGCTGCATCATTGGTTCATCCCTTGAGCTGGGTACCTTTATAAGGCTTGAATGACTGATAGGTCAGCGTTATAATAACGATAATATTTATTTGTTGGCCCCTACAACACAAAATAACAACAGTTTTAGAAGATAGGAATACTAAAAAGTTAAGGATGATTAGAGTTGACATGCAAATGAAAATGTTAAGTTTTGAGCTGAGATTTGACTCTGTCAGAGTCGAGCTGTTGAAGGTGTAGTAATGAATTTCAAAGTCAAGGTGCAGCGCAGCGAAAGACTCCATCACGTGAAGTGTCCAGTTTGACGTGAGGAGCAGCTGACTGAGCAGAGGACATGAGAAGGAGTCTAAGGCTGAAGCAGGTCAGAGTCAAAGAACCAAAATATTGTACTGAATACAATGTGGATAGGGAGCTAGTGAAGCTGAGAATGGGTGCAACAGTCATTGGTGCAGATTTGTGTAGATGTACCATCTGTACCATGTGGAGCCAACTGAGAAGTTTGTTTTTGAGGAGAGCAAAGAGAATGGTATTACAGTCTCCCAAACGTGAGGTGGGCAGGGCATGAGCCAGCACACGAGTGCTGTGTTGAAAAAGAAAAATGCAAAGTCTGGCAACAATCTGACTCCCTGGAAGCAAAATATAAAGGAATAAGATGTCTTGAGACTTTTGCACACCATTTAAATAAAATTAAAAAAAACATCAAAAGATGTGTTTTTATTAGTGCTGTCAGCGTTAATCTCCTTAAAATGACCTTAACGCCATAACTGCATTAACCCAGCAAATCTCCGTTAGCAAGTTAGCGCAGATTGCCCAATGCGTGGGGCTGCGCGGTGTCAGCGCGTTAGCGCGGTTAGCTGTAGTGTTATTTAGGTCAGTCATTCTCAAACTGTGGTATGCGTACCCCTGGTGGTACTTGGGCTCTCTCTAGTGGTATGCAGGAAATCTCCAATTGTTTTTAGGATTAAAGAATATACCATTGTGGAGGTTTGCAAAGACGACATGAGACTTCACGAGACTCTTCTGGGAGCCCGAGTCAACCAAAAAACGTCTCCCTGAGCATGAGTTCTCTATGAAGAGCAGCCTTTCCTTATCGCCAGCGGTCGCAGCCGCTACAGAGCGCTGGCAGGCTCGTTTCCCTGGGCCTTGAAACTGCAAAGGCGGCAGACAGCGCCGTGCTGTGGTGCCAAAATGCTGTTGGTAAAAACACAGCTGTTTTCCAAGGCGCCGCCGTGCCACGATCCCAGCCACCATCGATGAGTCAGAGGCCCCCGGGAGAATCGGTGGGTGGGCAGGAGATGCCGTCGGAACTATCACCTGGATGCCAAAGCTCCTAGTAGCCAGGAGAATACGATCTGGTTCTTCTGCGAGTGAGCGGTAATCCTCCAAGGCCAGCAGCGGGGAGTTGGCGAGGCCAGCTGGCACTGGTGCCGGCAACTGTCGGAGGAAGACGTGAGTGAAGAGAAATCCGCCATCATCCATTCTTAGCAAGGACAGCGTGCGCTCCATGAGCTCAAGAGCGGTACCATCACCCAGGCCTGAGAGAGAGAGGAGTATCTTGGCCCGCTCTGCATCGGAGAGGGAGTAGCGGCGCAGCAGCAGCGCCTTGAGAGCGGTGAATTTCCCTCGGGTGGGGGGAGCCCAGAGAAGGGTCATCACACAGCGGGTCATCGCAGCAGATCCAGCGAGGCCACCACATGGTGTTATTTTGTTTCTGAAATGCCACAAAGAGCAAACTGAGGTTCGATGTCCACGGACCACGAAGAGTTGTGAAGCCAAAAATCCGGCAGCTTAATCGCCACAACACAAATTAAACTGTACAGCTCTGCTATCACTTCCAGCATAAATGAAGACAGGAAACTAAACAGCAGTGACGTTTGTAGGGTTACTGAAGTTGGGCTAGCTGGTATATAATGATGTGCTACGTGACCGCTAACTACACAGCTATGTTAGCATAACACAAACAGTGAAGATGGAGGATGAACGCTAACTTTTTTCCACTCTGTAAAAGTTAACGTGAGGGTTCCCGATGGTTAGGGACAAATCCAGTCGCCATCGGCGTAACTTTGTGCTGAACATTGGGGGGGTCAAGATCTCTGTCTAAATAAATAAATAAATCTGAGTAAATTCCCAGATGATTAAACATTCAACTATTTTGCTGGTAATAACTGAAATGAGTAAAGAAAATCAACAGCCTATTTATGCAAGATAATTCATAATTTTATTGGGGGGGGGGTTATATTGGTTGGGTCTGATTAATGGGGGGGGGGGGTCATAACCCGCCTAATCCCTCTGGAAATTACGCCCCTGGCAGTCGCATGACAGGATGCTGTAAACGGACCAAACTTCAGTCAGGAGAACAACTGCAATACGAGGTTAGTCATTAATATACTGCTGCATGGGCTGGAGTTACATCGTAAGGGTTTAAAAACTGAGCTTTAAAATGAACAGTGGTAATAAAAACCGAGGGAGGCCAACAGGGCTTGATCAGATTAAACAGAACAAGATCGAAAGCATTAAAACATGTTGAAAACACAACAGCCTTAATAATCTCAGAGTAGTTTGGACTGACGCAGGTTTCATCGGGTCATCACTTAAAGATTGGCTATCCCACCTGCTGTGAATGTTTTAATGCAGTACAGTTGTTATTATTATCACTTGTCACGTCCTGTTTATGAAAGTTAAAATAAAATTCATTCATATAAGAAATAAAATTGTCTTGTGTAAACTATATGTGGTGTTAAATAGGCCCATACTACTGTACTTTAATGTCAGTCATAAGGGTGGTACTTTAAGAGCCATATATTTATTGAGGTGGTACTCATTGTGAAACGGTTGAGAACCACTGATTTAGGTCATATGGCACCACTAGAGGGCAGCATGGGGCACAATATTTAGTGCTGTTGTTGCCCAGCCAAAGTAATAAACAAGAAGGTTGTGGGTGTGAATCCACCATCTGGCCAGGGCCTGTCTGTTTGAATGTTCACCATTTGTTTTCATTAAGGCATTTCACACATAGTTTTTAAACCACAAAACCTGTGGATGGTGCACATGTGTTGAGAAAAGTGTCTTCATTGTCTGTAGGTGTGCTGAACTTTGTGGTGCTTGCAGACTGGGGTGGGATGCCTTTTCCTCCTTACTACACTGCTCAAGAGAAAGCTATTGCTGCAGAGATGGATAGACTGGCCCAATCCGAGGGGGTGGACTTTGTTCTCAGCCTTGGAGATCACTTCTATTTTAGCGGCGTCAAGGATGTGGAAGACCCACGCTTCAAGGTATATCATATCAGGACCCATGCATTAACAGCTGTTGATATATTCTGTTGAGCTCTTCTTGTAGCCCCAGACTTTGCGATGAATAGCATCTCTTCAGAGTTTAGTCTACCCTAAAGGATTCTGCAGGGTGATGTCATTTCCTTGGCTAAAAACTAAAATGTTACAAATCAAACGCATAGTTTTAGATTTGTAGTTAGCACTTCTCACTGGTGTTGCTACACTCTTTTACAGTGAAGATGAGCAGGGATAATTTATTCACTGCCAGTTTCTTTGTGAACTTCACAATAGGTAAGAGAACCAAAAGAAACCCATAGCAACAGGAAGCTTGTCCATGTTTAGCTCTGCTGGACTCCAGAAAGCTGCAAAATGTGGCTTGAGGTTTCCAAAGAAACACCCGATCACCATATTCCCTGCAAAGTGAAGACTGGAGGGACAGTACTGGTACCCAGTGTTGGGAAGGTTACTTTTAAAGCATATTCCACTACAGATTACAGAATACATGCCCCAAAATGTAGTTTGTAACATATTCTGTTCAGTTACTCAATGTGAGTAAGGGATTCTGAATACTTTGGATTACTATTGTCATGCTTTTACAACTACGTGAATGTACTGCTGCTGTGTGATTTATTAGTGTTACTGAGGCTACTCACCACCGAGCTGGCATTAGTTGAGGTGAGGTCATAGTCTGCTTTCAGAACTGCACATGATTATTTGCAGCTAGCAGCTTGTTAACGCTATCATCAGTCTAACAGACTGCAGGCTAAGAGTTGTTGACCCACTACTGATCACGAGCCTCGTCACATGAGTCACGGTGTGATACAAGAACGGAGGCGTGATAAGTATGTTTCAGGTGGAACCATTGTGAGACCTTGCCTTACCCTGTCATGTGACCTGTTGAGGTTACCTGATGTAAATGTCAGGCACCTGGAAGAGAAACTGCATCGTAGCCAGCAGACAGTTGGTGATGTAAGGCAGCCTTTATTTAAAGATGATTATTCACAGTGGACATAGATAACTTCTTTCACTCCTCTTTCAAACCATCTGTCTTCTCTGCCCACAATGTGAACACTGACGTCCTCGAAAGACCTTTGTCCTTGAGATGCAGATGTCCTGGTAAACTGGTAAACGTCAGTGTTGAGGTTTCCGTTCACCTCCGTGCGCACGGCACAGTCCAGAAACAGTGAACAGTTATCCTTTGCCCTGGTGTGTTTCTATCCACAGAGCTCATGTGAGCAGTGAAGGCTTCTACTTCCTGGGTTCTGATTTTGACCCAGGTGTCATCCTCGTATCTGTGCCAGTGGCTAAGTGCTTTATTTTCCGCTTCCTCCATGTAAAGCTTGGCTATAATGGGTGACACTGGGGAGCCCATGGCACACTCATGTTTGTGGAATAAATCCATAGTGGGTCAGTGACTCTCTTGGGTTTAAATACCTCAGGTTTTAGACTTGCAGAAGCTTCTTTGATGACAGGTGAAACAGAAGAAGTCCAGTACTTTCAAAGCTTCTTAGACTACCATGAGCTGGACGACTGAGAGCCTACACAGACATAAACTGTGAGGTATTTCTCCTCCACAGAACACGTTTGAAGGTGTCTTCTCGCAGCCATCTCTACTGGATATACAGTGGTACCTAACTGCTGGAAACCACGACCATATCGGCAACATCTCAGCACAAATGGCTTACTCTAACATATCCCACCGATGGTAAATATCAAGCAATACAGACAAGGTTTGAGTGAGAAGGTCAGTCTTCTTACACCTGTAGCTTTGACCTGAACTAGTTATCATGTGACTTGCATTAAAATCGTGTTTCAGACGTTGCTAAAACGTGCTCTGATGTTTTGTACACTCGTTTCTGTGATAACTGAGATGATTCAAGGTTCCAGACCTCAGTGTTGCTTGGACGTTATGATGTGTTGTCTCTGTAGGAATTACCCAGCTCTTTATTACGATCTTCAGTTTACTGTTCCACACACAAACGTGTCAGTGAGCATCCTGATGATTGATACGGTGGTGCTCTGTGGAAACACCAATGACCAGGTCCAGCCTGTGGGACCAGAGGACTCCACGGCAGCAGCAAACCAGTGGAACTGGATCAGTGCTAAACTGGCCAGCAGCAGGTGATTCAAACACAGATTCGTTTGACCAGTTATCTGCACAGATGTCACTCAATACAAAGATACATTTGTGATTTATTAAAGGTTTGATATACAACTGTGTGACAAATATTACGCAGAATGAGGATTTAAATAAATATACAGTGTACAGAAAACCAAATAAAGAAGAGCATCAAAGAGAGGGAAACATACACCCAACAGTTTAAACCAGTTAGCTCTGCTGGTGTTGCTGGTCCCTCTGTGTGGGAGTTTAAAGGCTGTCTGGCTTGTGCAGGTCTGACTATGTGGTGGTGGCTGGTCATTATCCTGTGTGGTCTATTGGCAATCACGGACCTACAGCCTGTCTAGTCGACAAACTACGGCCTCTGCTGAAGAAGTACGGAGTCACCGTTTACCTGTGTGGCCATGATCATGATCTGCAGGTGTGTTCACATACAGAACATCACTTTCACCAGTTAAAACAAGGGAGGGAAGTGTCTCCATTATATTCAGTCCATCGCACTGACCTGCTGGGACAACCAGTCCTGTGCTATGACGTGTTGACCAAGTGTTTCTGACTGCTGATCAGTTTCTGTGCCCCAAACCAGAGGATATCATATTAATGTTAAAGAAAGAGATGCTAGTTCCTGATCTTTGTGTAGAAAGTGTGACAATCCAACCCATCAAAAGAAGACGCAGTTTCTCTGTTCTCTCCTCCAACAGTTCATCAGAGAGGATGATGGGAGCTCGTATGTTGTCAGCGGGAGTGGGATGGTCAGTGATCATTCCACTCGTCACATCAGCAGTGTCCCTCCGTCCTGGCAGCTCTTTTCCAGTCCTGTCAATCACACAGCAGGAGGCCTGGCTTTCTTCCAAGTGACTGAGCGTCAGATGACAGTCAGTTACATGCAGACAGATGGGAAATGTGTTTACCAGGCTGAGCTGCCAAAACGCAAAGTCTGAGGCCGCAGAGATCGGTAACCATCAGGAGCAGCCATGTTTGTTCATGTGCTGCCCAGCTTTGTGTCATGTACTCTGGCACTCTGTAAATATAAAACCTTCATTTTAATTACAACTTTTAATTATTGTGAAATTAAACAGCTGTTTAATCAATAACAGTTTCAAATGCAATGCTTTTCACTTCTAATCTTTATGAATAGATCAGCGTGTATGTGTACATACCTGCATATGAATATGTAGGGAAATATATATGATGCCACATCACAACAGCAGCCGCTTCAAGGCACTTTATATTGTAAGTTAAAGGTGCTGCAATAACACTGCAGTTACTTTGTTGAGTACTGTTGCTTCGGTTACAGAAAAGCAGCCTGTGTGAAGAATAACATCCTCGTTACTATTTTGTAACCATCAGCATTGTTTTCTTTGCTTTTGTTAAACAAATTTAATGTAAATTCAGTTTCACATTCATAGTCACAGACGGTTTAAAAATAATTAAGCACTGATCGGCTCCTGATCAGTTATCGATCAGATGCTGTGATTGATGATGATGATGGTGATAATCATCTATAATGAAGCTACCTGATTGCGGCTGACGTCAAAGCTTTGTTCTTTAGAACATGTGCAACGTTCCCTCTGGAATCAATATGTTAGCACAAAGTAATAGAAGTACTTGTTTTCTTGAAATACACTTTCAACTTTTTTCTCAGAACGATTGACAACATTTTTCTCTTAATGTGTCCCTAATACGTCTTTGTAATATATGGAGTCCAGTCCCACTGATGAATCCGATATAGTGTTTTTAATCAATAAAACTGTTTTTTAATATCTTGCTGCTTTTTGTATGAGTTCATACTCTAGTGTAAATAAACAACAACACTAAGGCTATTCTGTTAGACCTGTATGCAAAAAATACACTGCACCCAAAATATTTCATAATTCAGCAACACTGATCAATCTAATGAACTTAAACCTGCACCATCCTCCCTACTCTGGTATTTTAAAGAGTACTTAGCAGAAATATTAAGCAACCTAATAACCTAATAAAAAAATAGGGAGCCACCCCTCACGCTCCACCTCATGATGCTTAATCGACGTAATCAACCTTAATTTGATGCAGTGTGAAAAAAAATGCACAGAATCAATAATTTTTCAAGAATAATTAAATAGATTCAACATCTTTCTTCAACAAAATTGCAGACTGCACAGATGGTTCCCAAAGGAAAAAGTACTATAGCTTACTAGGGTATATTAGACTTAACAATTACTATATACAGTAATGGACTTCTATACATTTTACATCAGATTAAAACTTTGGCTGTCAGATAATTATTTATTAAAAGCTCGACATTTTAAATGAGAATAAGAAAGAAAAGTATGTCTTTGTGCCCCCTTTTCCCTGTTCATGCCCTATCGGCCCCCCTGGCTAAACTTTGCTAGATCCGCCCCTGCACAGTTACCAGCGTCAGCTGCGTAGAAAAAGATCCTCGAGTAGAAAGTAATATTAAATACATTCTAACAATAGCTGATCAAGCTTAAACGTGCTGCTGTTGTTCAGCTGCTGGTTTCCTCTTTCTGGTGCAAAGTGGGCCAAAAACAAAGGAGACGATCAGCTGATCATTGATCAGTTTCATGATTGAAGTAGCAGCAGGAGAGAGAGAGAGAGAGAGAGGCAGTCGCTCCATATATCGGTTGTTAAGCTTTACAAACATTCAGAGATGAACTTACACACTTGCTTTACTTCTCTCTGGGGTAACTTCCTCGGAGATGAAATGCTGGTTTGAGGCTAATACACACAGCCACATGACCACACTGCTCGGTTATGAGCCGAGTTACGCCATGTTGCAAGTTTTGTGAGGTGCTTGTTTGATATTTAATGGATCGGATTACATTTTTTATTTCTCTCCGATATCCGATCCAGTAATTTAGGTCAGTATCGGACCGATACGTAATATCGGATCGGTCCATCTCTAGTCTAGTGTTCACGTCCGTAGCACCTCCGTGTGCGGCTATTTACAGTCCCTGTGTGGTCATTGTGGACGTCTTTTAAACGTCAAACTTGGACTCATATTAGACATGGCTTCTATAGGCTCTGATGTCTCCAGAGGGTGGAGGACATGATGTCTGTGAGCTACCAGGTCATTTTTCTGTAGCTTTATGTCTGCAGCTGTCATCTGTGGCTGAGACAGTCACATGGAGCAGCATGAGCCCTGTGAAATGGGACTAGATCATAAGAGTTACGTGTGAAGGAGTCATCAGTGGACATGTTCAGGATGTTTCAGGCTCTTGATGCTCAAACGAGAGTGAGCAGCTGCTCGCAGCGACTGACAAAGACAGCAGATAGTCCAGCTCGTACACAATTACACACTTGGACTAACATCTCCTACTTTCCTCACAGCTTTTCTCAGCAACTGATCACAATCACATTCACTTCCTCTTACAATCACGAGCTTTTCACAATAAAACAGGATGCTGGTCAAAATGGACCATATACATTTTAAATGCTCTTTGAAAACTCGTTAAACATATTCCAAGAAATTCCATATCTGTCTAAATCCTTTAACCATCCTTATTTTACATTTTAACATGGATTGTAACATTAATTAATTAATTAATAAACGGCCGTTTTAACCTGGTGAAGAAATGAATGAACCAGGAAAATGTAAAATAACAAAAACAAACACGTGCACTGAGTAAATCAACACGTAATGAAGGTGTTTGTTTATAAATTATCTGTAAATAAACAACGTGACACATCCAGCCTGCTGCAGCAAATGTATTAAACTGATGGTCTGAGCCAAGCGCTGGGTTTCATCCTGCATCAGCTCAGACAGCGTCCAGCAAAACGCTGACCCCTGAATGTTGTTGTGTTGCTGATGACCACCAAAGCCCAGCGATGCTCTGCTGTTACCAGTAAAATGCACAAACGTAAGGAGTAACATGTTTATTGTCTTTAATATCAGTTAAACACAATAAAATAAATACACCACATACAAAAATATACATCCTACATTTTGATTCCATAAAAATGTGTTCCAAGGTAAAATCCCCACTACAGTCTAAGAATGATTTACATTTACACAGCAGACTGTGAAATTAAATAAAATAAGCTGTTATATTTTACTATAGTAGTCACAGGCACCAGGAAAGGAGATGCAGTATTTGCAGTATCAGTACATACTGTAGCAGGGCTTCAGCAGAGTTTTCCCATCTTCCCAGTGTCAAAAATAAGGTTGTTTCACAGAAACGAAATGAAAGTCCAGTGTTTGGCTGAGGAATGCTGAGCGACATATGTCCGTGTGTCCAGTTCAACGTACCGCGAGAGATGTGTAGTGAAGCACATACTTTATACTACGCCCTTCTTTTCACCGTTTGCAGCTTTTTTCTTGCGCTTGCAGCACACCACTGTGACGGTGATGATGATCCCGGTGAGCAGTAGGATGAGGATGATGGCAGAAATGATCACTGCAGGAGAATACACTGTGGAAAACACAACACAGTCTGTCACAGCAAAGCTTTACTGCTCATTTCTAAGCAGTAACCCACACGGGAGTACGGATGGGCTGGCTTTTATACAGTACTGTAGTCTTAAGTACTCAGAGTACTTAAGACTACAGTACAAGCCACACTGAAGCTTTTCACACAAATTCACAGGCAGACTCTGTGTGGTGTTTGAACCATGTAACACAGTCACACGCATGCTGTGTGAGCAGAATCATCTGCAGCTCAACGTGACAAAGACCAAAGACTGTGGACTGTGGGAGGACCAAGAAACCTGTGACCTGCTTCAGTCCAGGAGGTGGATGTGGACGTCGTGGAGGAGCATAAATGCCTCAGAGTACACACAGAAAACACCTGGACTGGGTTAGAAGCACCACCGCCCTCTAGAGGACGGGCCAGTCGTCTCTGAGGTCCTTCAACATCTGTCGGACAATGCTCAGCATGTTCTGTGAGTCTCTGTGGTCGGCGCCGTCCTCTGTGGAGGCTCACAGACGCCAGCAGACTCAACAAACCGCTCAACAAACGGGGCGATCGCGGCTCAAGAGTTGGGAGTTCATCTTGAATCAGACGGTTGCCGGTTCGAGCCCCGGCTCGGACAGTCTCGGTCGTTGTGTCCTTGGGCGAGACACTTCACCTACTGGTGTTGGCCAGAGGGGCCGATGGCGCGATGTGGCTACTGCTGTAGCTACTGCTGTAGCTGCCTCCACCAGTGTGTGGATGAATAAAGCGCTTTATAAATGCAATGCATTATTATTATCCATAAGTGACATTCATAGGTAATGATATTTGTACATACCTATCAATGTTCCAGTAATTAGAGCTGTTTTGTTATATTTTGTAAAATATTGTATTATTTATTTAGTCACTGTTCTTGCTGCTGTGGAGACGCTGTGACCACGGAGGATTAATGACGTATTCACACACTTGGTTTAACTTTACTAATTAATACTGCATTACTCTGAAAACAAAACAAAGTGATGAGTAATGTGATTACTTTCACTGTTTGCTAATTCAGAATAACATCTGCAGACAGACAGTCCACAGTGACGTGGCTCCGTGTGGGGTTATTGCCTGTAGGGGGCGCTGTGGGATTTCTATTAAGAATCCGTGCACCCACGGCACACTGCAGCTGTAGTTCATCACAAACACCTTCAGAGTAATGAATGCAGAAGTGCTTTTTTCACAGGTTTCACAGTCTGAGGGGAAACATCCTGATGTTTTTGTGTGAGTTACTACAAACACTCACTTTAACACGTTTGTGTTATTGTTCACATATAAAGCACACTGAGGTCACGTGTTGTATAAATAAAACTGGATTAAAAGTAGATGTAATGTTGTTTTAGTCATGAAGAACTCTGGAGGTGCTTGACGACCACCTGTTTCACTAAGACAATAAATAAACATGCTGTGAATTTATAGTCCAAATATTTACGGACGGATGTACACGCTCTGGACGCACATCCGCACGAGGCCGTGGGAAGTGGATGTGCTGGGGTCCTGGAGCGCCCCCTGTCCCAAAGGCAGACATCCCAGCACCACAGCATTGTGTGTAAGCTCTGGTATTTTGGCCCCGCCCTCTTATTCTGTAGACTGAACTGGAGTCACAGTCGTGTAATAAACACCATCAGATCCAGGCACGATTTACTGCCTCACCTCTATTTCCCAGCTCCTTCACACCCACACAGACACACACCGGAGAAGAAAGCCTGGCCCAGTGTTCAAACACTTTACAGAGCTTTTGCAACCTTAACAGTTAGTGTTCTCCTCCGCATCAAAAATAAACACACAGAGTTTGTGAAAACTCCATTTTCACCTCACAAAATGATAAGTTACTCATCAAGTCAACAGGCTTCTGCAGACGATTGTTAGTCAAATAAATCACATCCTGCTGTAACGCTGCTGTGTCAGCAGCTTGTGGTCAGCAGCTCGTGGTCAGTGCTGTGCTGAAATAAAGAGCTCACCTTCTATGATGGTCTGGTTCTCGTCTTTTGAGCACTGCGGGGGACTCAGGTCTCCCAGCTGCTTGCCATAAGTGCGGCTGGGGATGTAGGCTTGGACCTGGAAGCAGTAGCTCTCCCCGTGATCCAGGCCAGTCACCTTTATCATACTTGTGTTGTAGTTGGATGTTTTCTGTGGACAACAGAAGGGAAAGGCCCGTGATGTCATTCACGTATGTTAAAGACTGCTGTTGTGATGTCAGTCTGTGGTGGGTGCTCCTCACTTTGCCAGTGCTCTTATTCTTCCAGTAGGTGACTCTGTAGTGGAGCCGCTCAGAGAAGATGTCCCTCAAAGTCTGCAGGTGTTGACCGTTGGCGATGGCAGTGGGTGAGTCTGTCACGTTCAGGGTGGCGCTGCCTTCACTGACCTCCAGCGTGAACTTGGGCCTGTCGAGTTCAGCTGTGGAGGAGAAGTATTTTTGAAACTGCTGGATATGCACATGTGTGTCCTGTGATCACTGAAGTCTCTGTTAACCTTCCAATATTACACTGAACTAAATGAGAATGACAGCTTCAACAAACAGCTTATGTGTTGACATAAAATGATCAGCTTTTCTTTGAGTTTGCTGAATGATCACATAAATAATCTGCTTATGTTAACATTGCTCTCTGGACCTGTAGACAGAACGACCCCTGATGACCGGGTGTCACACTGTGGGCCACTGCGGACACTGTCGTCTCATTGGAGGACACTTCAAGTAGTACAAAACAAGAAAACAGGAGTGTTTGTTTGTTTGTTTACTTTTCAAATATTGTAAAACAAGACTAAACTTTATTTCCTCTGAAGCCGTTCACTGGACGACTAAATAAACACAGGGGTCCTGTCTGTGTGACACGAGGCAGCAGCGCTGCTGTCATTGTGTTCCTGTTTAAGTCAAGCGCAGAGGTAGGGGTGACCTCGGCTTTGAGACCGCTGCCTGATGACATTGTACCTGACAGAGAAACTGTGATGGGCATTTCTTTATTGGATGGGCAACAACTTTGTGAAAGTCTACAGATCCAGGGACCGATGATGGAAACAACCCTGTGAGTGTGACGGTGAGACTTCTTTGCATCATGCTCACTGAGGGCGACCATGAGAGCGGGTGTGTTACCATGTTAAACTGTTCCTGCGCTGGCTTCATGCGCTCTCCCAGGCATGCTTTCATTTCTATGTTATTCTGATTTATAAAAAATAATATCAAAGGGTCTTACTGTCATCGTATGGGCAGAATTTTGGCGAGGTTTTGTGGGGAAACTCGGAGAGTTCAGAGGTCGCCCCCTGTGGGGGCTGAGATAGGACATCAGCTACGTAGCAGGCTTTGGGGTCAGTCATGGCGGTGGAGAGATCGCACATCGTTTGTGACGACCGGATACAGTTAGTGATTCTCTGTGCGTTCCCACCAACCCTGCAACATATGACGTGTTACACATAGTTTACATGAAACACCCACATACATGAAAACGTGCTGCCGTGGGTGAACTGATGGGGCTGTGAGGCCAGGTGTGGATGGTACTTACGGAGACAGTTCCACTGTGTAAGAGTAATCCGCGGATGGTTTGGGCTCCCAGACCAGAACCGTTTTAAAATTGGTGGATTTCCAGGTGACGTTCTGCGCTTGTGGATACGAGCCTGCAAACAAGGAGTGGATCAGTCACATGATGAAAATCAGACATTACTGATCCTGCTGAATGACTGAAGCTCTTTAACACAGTGTTGCACATCCTTTAGCAGCAAAACGACCCAAACTGTGCTCAGATTCATCATTTCATCAGGTTCACATGGTGAACATCCCAGAGCTGCGCTCTTATCAGTGGAGAAAAAGGCCCCATTCATGTAGTTTTACGGACGGACTGTTCCAGCTGCACTTTGCTTTGTGACCACAGTAAGTGTGCCACCCACGGAGCACACCACAGCTTCTCCCCTCTTACACCGAGGATCGCAAATCTGTCTGAAACATCGTCGCTTGTTTGCAGACCTCGGGAGTGTAAGTACCTCCTTCCTCTTTAGCTGGGGGCAAAGAGTGCAGCTGTCTCACTCTTTTCACAATTCAGATCAAACTGAGGTTATTGTACTCAGCCCTGAAAATCTTAGAAATATGGTATCTAACCAGATTCTTACTCTGGATGGCATTACCTTGGCCTCCAGTAACGCTGTGAGGAACCTTGGAGTCATTTTTGACCAGGACATGTCCTTCAACGCACATATTAAACAAATATGTAAGACTGCTTTCTTCCATTTGTGCAACATCTCTAAAATTAGAAATATCCTGTCTCAGAGTGACGCTGAAAAACTAGTTCATGCATTTATTACTTCCAGGCTGGACGACTGTAATTCATTATTATCAGGAAGTCCTAAAAACTCCCTGAAAAGCCTTCAGCTGATCCAAAATGCTGCAGCAAGAGTCCTGACAGGGACTAGAAAGAGAGAGCGGATTTCTCCTGTTTTGGCTTCCTGTTAAATCCAGAATTGAATTCAAAATCCTGCTCCTCACATACAAGCTCTTAAATAATCAGGCCCCATCTTATCTTAATGACCTTGTAGTACCATATCACCCTATTAGAGCACTTCGCTCTCGCTCTGCAGGCCTACTTGTTGTTCCTAGAGTATTTAAAAGTAGAATGGGAGGCAGAGCCTTCAGTTTTCAGGCCCCTCTTCTGTCGAACCAGCTTCCAGTTTGGATTCAGGAGACAGACACTATCTCTACTTTCAAGATTAGGCTTCAAACTTTCCTTTTTGCTAAAGCATATAGTTAGGGCTGGACCAGGTGACCCTGAATCCTCCCTTAGTTATGCTGCAATAGACGTAGGCTGCCGGGGATTCCCATGATGCATTGAGTTTTTCCTTTCCAGTCACCTTTCTCACTCACTATGTATTAACAGACCTCTCTGCATTGAATCATATCTGTTATTAACCTCTGTCTCTCTTCCACAGCATGTCTTTATGCTGTCTTCCTTCTCTCACCCCAACCGGTCGCAGCAGATGGCCCCGCCCCTCCCTGAGCCTGGTTCTGCCGGAGGTTTCTTCCTGTTAAAAGGGAGTTTTTCCTTCCCACTGTCGCCAAAGTGCTGCTCATAGGGGGTCATATGATTGTTGGGTTTTTCTCTGTATCTATGAAGCGCCTTGAGGCGACTTATGTTGTGATTTGGCGCTATATAAATAAAATTGAATTGAATTGAATTGAATTTCACATGTGAGGCCAAATAAAAAAACAGACGTGTTCTGACTGTACCTCTAAGAATAATGATAATAATAATAATAATAATAATAATAATAATAATAACAACAATAATAATAATAATAATAATAATAATAATAATAATAATAATCACGAGAAGAAGAAGCGTTTCTGTCGCTGCATCCACACTAGGAGAATGCGCCGGACTCACCTGAGGCAGACAGCAGCATGGGGAAAAAAGAAAAGTAAAGAAAATAAAATCCTGCTTCTATTCTTGTGGTCGCCATGGTACCCTCAGGAAGTGTAGTCCAGATCAGACAGCTATCCGCGTGCAGTCCCGGAGCCTCCTTTCACACTGGGATACTTTTCGTTTCTGCTCAGGACTAAAAACCTCCGCTCGTAGCAGTTTAACTCAGTCCAACATGACCAAATAAGGAGCGTCCGGCTCCCCCGTCATCACATCGCTGCGGTATGCGCTGCGTGCCTGTCCCGCTTAAGTCATTGAGCGGATATAGCGGCTCAATGGCTTCTTCGGAATCAGCCGATCATTATTACATCATAAGAACTTCTGTTCGTCCGGACAGAACCAGCTTTGGGGGTTTGCTTACCTGGATGATGGTTTTCATGCCGTGATTGTCTTTTACTTTCTTTATTTTCAGTGAGTCCTGAAAGTGTTTTCAATTGAAACAGTTTGTCTAGATTACAGGTTTGATGTGAAATCACAAGAGCGCCTTCATTCGTGCCTGGTTTCTGCTACAGATGCACGGTTGTGTTTCTGCAGGCAGACCTGTGCAGGTCGTGTTTCACAGAGGACCGTGTGTGTGCTCATGCTGACTACATGACTTTCTAGAGAGATCACTAGAATGACGTGAATGACCGCAGCGTGGACCTTACAGCTCACTGTAACTCACTGTAACTCACTGAGTCAGAGCGGCTCCATTTATAGATCTGATTACTTGTGCTAAATTTCCAGACACACATGTGGAGAGGTTGTTCCAAAATGCTGGAATCCTCTAGTCCAGTCATTTCAAAGTGCACACTTGCACACATGAAAGGGGCATATAGCCTGAACAATGTAGCACAATAACAGTTAGCATGCTTTTAATGATATAAAGAAAGCTGAAGCTGACTTGTTTGTCCCAGGCTGTTATTCTGGCTGTTTCAGCCTTTTAATGGACCGGGAATATCTGCCTGGACTTTGGTAGTCCTGGCCCCCTCGTCCTCCTTCCCCTGAGAGGGCGGAGCAGAGATAATGAGAGGCCCGACTGCCGTAGGGTACAGTGTGGCTTTGAATACCGAGTAAGTCTCAAACAGGAAGGATTGAATACACAAGCTGGAGTCCAACAGTTCCTCTGAAGGAAAGCGGAGTGAGAGCGCAGCTTCTAATGGCTGTTTCCTGCTTTGTCTTAACGTTTGCAGTTCAGCTGTTTGAAATTGAACCTGATGTTTGGAGCACTGATCATTACTGATAATGAATTACTAAGTGTGCATGTTCTGCTTTCCCCAGTTCTACTGAGGAAAGGCTTCACGTGGTCAACGTCCAGATCATTTATTTACCTCTTCCCCAACAGTTATCTCTGTCACCATATCTCAAGGCATTTCCTAACATAGCTACTGTTCTCAGAGGAGAAATACACCGTGGTGTGGGGGCGCACTGCACACAGGGTGAGTCGCCCCGTGCCCTCCCTCCTGCCTTAATTACTTTCTCAGGCTCATTCCTGAAAGGAAGGAAGGGAGCAGCAGTGTATCACTGACTAACCAGCGCTAACACTGCACTGTTCACTGCATTTAGCAAGGAACTGGTGACCAGTAACAAACACTTTAGGCTGTTTTCTTGGCAAGTTAGGACATTGAAGTTGGAGCTGGGTCTTAATCGTCTTTTCTAGATCTTAATCTTCAGACTCAAGTAGTCGAGGCAGACAGTACTGTCCCAACGCTCTGCTTATTATGTCTGTTTTTGAAATCAGAATCAGAATCAGAATCAGAATACTTTATTGATCCCTGGGGGAAATTATTTTTTGTTACAGTGCTCCATTTTAAACCAACATTAAGACAAGACAGACAATACACTAACTAAGAATAGTACAATATATACATATATATACATACATACATACATAAGTCACTTATAAATAAATATTTGGAAAAGAAACATGTGTAGTTGTAGCAGCAAACAGTGTGTTAAGTGGATGCGTTGTACAGGGAGATGGCCACAGGCAGGAATGATTTCCTGTGTCGTTCAGTGGTGCTTTTCGGTAATCTCAGTCTCTCACTGAACGAGCTCCTGTGACTGACCAACATGTCATGGAGTGGGTGGGAGGTGTTATCCAACATTGTCTTTATCTTGGACAGCATCCGCCTCTCCGACACCACCTTGAGGGAGTCCAGCTCCATCCCCACAACATTGCTGGCCTTACGGATCAGTTTATTAAGTCTGTTGGCATCTGCGACCCTCAGCCTGCTCCCCCAGCATGCAACAGCATAGAGGATCGCACTGGCCACAACAGACTCATAGAAAATCCTCAGCATTTTCTGGCAGATGTTGAAGGACCTCAGTCGCCTCAAAAAATAGAGACGACTCTGGCCCTTCCTGTAAAGTGCTGTGGTGTTTTTAGCCCAGTCCAGTTTATTGTCAATGTGTACTCCAAGGTATTTATAGTCCTCCACAATGTCAACACTGACCCCCTGGATTGAAACAGGGGTCAAGTGTTTCCTGGTCTTCCTGAAGTCCACGATCAGTTCCTTGGTCTTTGCCACGTTGAGCTGCAGATGATTCTGCTCACACCACGTGACAAAGGAGTCGACCACAGCCCGGTACTCTGTCTCATCATCCCTGCTGATGCATCCAACCACCACCAAATCCATGCAGTTTCTGGCATTAAAACTAATGAGGGTTAATGATTCACTGATGCTGATCAGAAGTGACTTACAGTATGTTTCTGAGGAGCCTGTTACTCAAAAGAGTCAGCGTTTGAGGATTTGCTCACCTGCAGGACTGAGCACGCACCAACACGTCAGCAGCACATTTAGAGACATTCAGATTCACGTCAGTAGTTGGACTCCTTCTTATATTTGTGCTCAAAGCCTCATTCACCAGTTCAAACACGCTTTTCTATCCCACCTTCACACGTTCACAGCCACGCGGATGCATCTTTGGTGGGTGGTGTGTTCTACGTCCTCAGCTACACCGATAACTTTAGATGTTAGGTCATCAATGAGCACTTAAAAGCTTCGGCATGTTTGAATCAAAGATGGGCTTTTACAGAAGAGTCCACGTCCACTTTTATTTGGCACAAATGTCACAAACTGTGTTCTGATTTTCTATCACTCTGGTTGTGTTTGCAGCACGAGCTGGATCAAGCACCAGCAAACCTAAATCTAGAGAGACTGGCAGGCTGCCCAAGGAAACCTGTTCCTGGTAGCTTTATCCTGCTCAACCTGCACACAGAGTGGCGAGCAGGCTTTAACAGCTTCCAGCAAACAGGGTGTGGTTTTAGAGGCGATCGGAAACAACAGCCTGTTTCTGCAAAGGTGGAACAGCCACAGTGACAGAGAGTGAGATTATGAACCAGAGCTCTGCTGGCAACCATCAGCATCTCTCCAGGTGTTGTGTTCAAACTGCACATGGAGTAACTGTATGAAGCATGCACATGATGTTCAGAGTAGGGAACACAGCAAAGCGGTTTCCACTCCCAGCAGAAGGATTGGAATGCAGGGGTGAATGCTCGGTGCGTTGGTGTGCAGGTTTCAGGGAGATTAGAGAACAGAGGTGGGTTTTCACCTGTTGGAACATGACTGTCTGCGGCTCATGATGAAAACAGGAAAGAGATCAGACACAGAGATATACATGTTTGTCAGGACTTTTTCCTGTGAGGAATAATGGGGACGAAGCAGCCTGTATGTAGACGAGCCTTTTAAGGAGACCAGGGCGCAGTCTGGACTCTGAGCTCAGGTCACGTGAGCTAGAAGCAAGAAGCTGTTTTATTAGAAAACAGAACAAAGGAAGAAACTGACGGGAGCTGAAACATTCAAAAGATCCAAGACTGTAACGTGTCCTGAATGTTGCACACACACACACAAATATAACAACTTTAGACCACGGGGAGGACGAACCCTGCTTTAACAGGATGTTGGGGGACAGAAGAAGGAGAGCACAGGACATGTAAGATAAGATAAGATAGAACTTTATTAATCCCTCGGGTGGGTTCCTCTGGGAAATTCGACTTCCAAAAAAAGCACAGCAACGACCGAAGTTACAGTTACAGAACTGTTATATATATATATACACACACACACACACACACACATATATAAATACAGAGACAAATATAAATAAAATATACAAAGGGGATAAATAGAATAAATAGGAATAAAAAATAAAAATACAAGTGAATGTAATGACGTGCAGTAGTGGCACTTACATGTGTAGTAGATCAGGTCACATTTCACACTCTGGGCTTGTTTTGTGTGTGATGTAGACACACAGAACAGGCAGACAGAACAAATAAACTGTTCCTTCTCAGTTGTCTGCAGCGCAAGCAAGCCACCAACCACAACCCCAGCATGTCAGCTGATGCAGGATCACAGTGTGAGCGTCTCTGCGCGTCTTTTTACCCAGCAGCCTCGAGCTGTGAGCGTGGGAAACAACTTCAGAAGGGTTGTCTTCAAAACCAACAGATAAGCAACACAAGCAACAAGTGACACATATCACAATATCGCGCACACACACAAATCTGCCTTTTAACATATTAATAGACATTATTAGGATAAAGACATTTTTCCATAGAAGTCTAAAAGAAGAAGAAGAAGAAGAAGTGAGAGCAACCAGACTTGGGAAGCAGCAGCCGTCTGCTGTGGCCAGTGGGGGGGACACATTTTCTGTCATGGTGTGTGTGCAGGGAGGCAGGAAAGGACCCAAAACTCAAAGGGCAGCTTTACTGCTGGACACGAGAAAGAAGTAAACTGGACAGTTTGCAGTCAGGACACAGACACGTATGAAGATCATGACAAAGAGAAACACGGGGTTGAATACACTGAGGGATAACGAGGGGATGAGACACAGGCGCACAGCTGGAGGAATCCTCAAGGTTTCATTGATACTTTGACCTTCCTTCTTTGTGCTGAGTAGGATGTTCGGTGTTGACCAGGAGCAGTGTTACATCCCTGATGAAGACTGCTCTTCATTAATGCTTTGTGTGCACTGTGGGGGTGTGTGTGCCTCCTCCACTCGACCCTTTTCCTATTTCTCTCTCTTGGTTGGGTCCAACCCTGTGTGTGCTTACTTACTTTTGTGCAGGTTGTTTAATGAACAATAAAGTTTGTATCTGCATTTTTGACGTCTCCTGTCAAGTACTGTTTTGGACCTGTGAAGCCTCTGGCTCTTACACTCAAACCTTTCATGTCCTGGTGGTCAACAACTAAAGTATTCTTCACCGTCGATGCAGAGCAGGAGAAGTGTGCGTGGGGGGTTAGCCTCCCCAGCAGCAGGACGCAGGAGCTGACATGTATGTGTCGAGCAACGGGAGCTGGACGGCTTTGAGTTGAAGAATCAAACGCTCGTGGATATCTGTGCATGGCTGCACTGTCTCCTGAACCTGTATCAATGAACTGTGCACTCTAACTGGATGTTTGGACTTTGATCTGGCTGAAGTGCTTCGGCTTCTGCGTGAAGGCGTCTGCATATGAACAAAAAGCTCTTTGTTCAGACTGCACACACACTGTATATGAAGGTACCCACAACAGTCTGGAAATGAACGAAGACACAATAAAATGTGATGAGTGGCTGAGCATGTGGACACAGACAGTGGCTATAACCTTTACTGTGGGTGTGTCGTGTGTGTTTATCGACTCTTTGAATCTTTACCTTTGCTTCACCGTGAAACGCCAGCTCCCAGTGTGTGACGAAGGTTTGTGTGTGAGAAGTAAAACAATGATAACTGACTCATTTTGCCTTAAAAAGCTTTTAGCTCCATGTGTAATATCATTTACACACAATGAGATGTCTTTTATTTCCCAGCCTCAGTGACTAAAATCACTCGTCATCCTTCCCAGAATTTCATCATTTTTCTGTTCTCGTGGTGTTAATCATGATGACGACTGCAGATTTTAAACACTGTGTTCATCAGTTCACTGCCAATAGAGCCACAAATGACGGTTCATAAACCAGCAGCAATGGAAAAACTCCATGTATCTGTAAAAGTGCTTGAAGTGCACGCTGGAGCTACAGATGGAAAGTGTGTTATATAAGTGAGACTGGTGCAGAGCAGGGTCTCTTTCAGGGATCCTTCACATACTCAGACGGTGACTTAAAGGTTTTCTGCTCTAATCCTGTCAAAGTGGCACCGCTGAAATCTTTACGTCAAACCTTTATTCTTCTTACTGATGGCAAAGACGACACAGAGCAGACGGACTTCCATAAACTTAGTTGTTGTATTTGTCTTGCTGCTGTTGTCAGTGTTCGCTAACTGAAAGCAGAAATGTGAACACACTCACTGAACCTCAGAGAGTGCAAAAATACTTCCACCTGTGTTTGGAGTATACGTGAATATCCATGTACAGTATAACCAGGTCAGACACCTGTTAATTTACTGTGTTTTCCTGTGAACTTGAAATAGCGTCACTGATATGTTGCTGTTTTATGCCAGCAGACATGTACGATGGGAGGGAAACGACCCTGGCTTCAGCGCCCTGAGTTCATTTTACCGGTTTGTTATCAGCTCCTGTTCTCCTGGTTTTCAGAAAGTTCCTTAACTCTTCACAGGTAACTTCAGCATCCAACCTTTTCCCACACTTACCAGAGAACTATGTACTGAACTCTGGAAAAAGGAAACATTATAATTCAACGAGATCCTCAGCTGGCGCCGTGTTAGCAGCACGCCGCGGCCACTCAAATGGGGCAGTTTTTGTATTTTTGTGATTTCTGAGCCACATGGACACCAGAACAAGAGGTGCTCGCGTTCACCAACGGCAAACGCTTCTAAATTACAAGCATCATATAAAAACTGACCAGGAACTCCTGGGAGCGCTGTGCATCCTTGGGTTGCTACAGAAACCAGGCCTGCAGTCCGCTGCCTGGTGGCGGTGGTCAGGTGTTATCCACGCTGCTCTCAAACATTTGCTCACTGGACAACAAACTGGACTACGTCCGACTCCAGCAGATTAGCGGGAATTTAGGGACTGCTGCGTCTTTGTTTTCCCAGAAGCATGGCTCGGTGACGCACACCACCGTTCAGCTACACGGGCTCACTTCATTTCATGCCAACAGAAATGCAGCTCTGTGCCGTGAGACTCACGTGGTGGCTTGTGTGTCTACATCACAGCACAAGAACTGTGCTAGTTTCTAAAACTGCTCATCGCTGGTAGCGTTTATGACTGTTAGAGGCAGACCTTTTTATCTACCTCGGGAATTCACTGCTGTGCAAAGCGGTTCTGAGACAGGTGAGAAGTTGGCCTGCAGGAGCTCTCTGCTCTTCAGGACTGTTTTGAGCTCACTGACTGGGACATGTTCAGGGACGCTGCAACAAATGGCGACCGCGCCAACTTGGAGGAGAACACATCATCTGTGACCAGCACACAGGTAAGTGCATCGATGATGTCACTGACTCCAAGACTGTCATAACACGCTCCAACCAGAAACTGTGCATTCAATTCAATTTGATTTACACAGCGCCAAATCACAACAGTCGCCTCAAGGTGCTTTATATTGTACAGTAGATACAGAGAAAAACCCAACAATCATATGACCCCCTATGAGCAGCACTTTGGCGACAGTGGGAAGGAAAAACTCTCTTTTAACAGGAAGAAACCTCCGGCAGAACCAGGCTCAGGGAGGGGCGGGGCTATCTGCTGCGACCAGATGACTGCAGAAGTGCGTGACCTGCTAAAGACTTGAGACTCCGCCTTCAGAGCAGGCGACAAGGCGGCCTGTACAGTTGTTGCTGTAATTTGCAGAGTTGGAGCTATCGCCATTAGCACATTCACCTGCCACTAACTGGTTTTCTGGGCAGAGATACAAAGCTAGTCCGAGCTGCACTCATGCGCTCCCTTACTCCGTTCCTTGGCTGTGGATGCAGGACGGGTTATCCTCACCGTCCCTCACAAGTGTCCTAGTTGATGCCAGCTGCATCCAACCACACGCTCTGCCATCTCACTCCGGTCACTCGTGGCGCCGCTCTTCCCGCTCTTCCTTCTCTCTTTGTTCCCGCTCTCTCTGCTTCCTCTTCCACTTGATCTCTTCCTCCAAAATAAAAACACTTTAACAACAACCTAATATGGATTTACACAAATGATCAAATAGAACTATTCATACATCAGAAGTAAAACGTAGCCCCTGTAAATATCTACAGAAGCATAAGAAACCACTACAGGAACATTTCAGCGTTCATAAGGTTTAAAGGAGGTTTTATACGATGATAAGATCAAGATGAGCCACTTTGTTCCCACTGCAGTCTGCAGAACACCAGCTTTGAAGCACAGAGTTGCTTTTATACAAATTTCATGCAAATTTAAAAACAAACTGCACTGCTCAATCCTGGTTTAAGCAGCAGCCGCACACATCGTTGTGCCTCAGCCTGATCATCTGGGATTACAAAAATGCTGCTCAAGTTTAAATCAATCTATGTGTTTGTTGTCTCTGGTTCCTCCTGGAACGCAGCCGTCTGAGTCCAGCTGTGAGGGTCATGCAAGTACAGCAAACACTGTTCAGCCTGTTATAGCAGGTTCCAGATGTGCAAACATTGATCGAGTGAAGAAGCCTGACAGCATACAGACACACACGCCTTTCTTGTTCGTCTTCATCGACACAGGTTGTGTTTGAGTTAAGTGAAGGCTGGTGAGATATTGGACGTTAAATTTGAGAAGAAACGATGACTTATTTGCTGCTTAAAGATAAACAAGCATTAATATAACCCCATACATTATATGGGACCAATCTCTATTAAAACACTCAATATGTTTTAACTGAAGAAGTCATCTGGTCTGTTAAAACAAACAAGCTATAAATTGATCACATGATCCACATCTGTTCAGTTTTACACATTCCCCTTTCTATGCATAGGCACATGTATTTAGTGATTTTGGTCATCTATCCAGCCGAGGGCTCTGCCAACGACAGACCGCTGTCTGCCTGAAGTGCCTCTCATCCAAAGAGTCAATAAACTTTACTAAATATTTGCAAATAGTCTGTAGAAGCTGTCAGCAGGATGCTCTTAGCTACACAGCAGCTTGCTGCCAGGCTCCGGAACATTTCCTGCCGTGTGGCGTAGCAGGGTTTGTTGTTTCACATGCTTGACATGCCTGAGTTTGGACTCAGGTTAAACCTTTTCTGAACTGTTGAGGCTTGTTTGTTGATTGTTTGGAGAGGAAGCAGATGCAAAAACGACCCAGCATTTATGTTACCATTGTCACACTTTGAGTTAAATCCACACAGTTAAGCACTTTACCATTGCAGATACATGCGGATCAATTTGCATCTCAAAACCAGAAATGTTTTGTCTGTTCAGGAGGTTGCTAGGTTACTTCCTACGGGCTTTCTTTTTTAGTCCAAGCACTTCCTGGTCGACAGGAACAAAACAACGTGAAGGACAAGGCCAAACCAAAGGGACTTCCCCGGGGAGTACGTGAAACAGGCATGTCCTCAAGCGCACCTAGAGGGTGACTGCAGGGACTGATCTGGCCTCATGTCCTCTTTGTGAAAGAGGGGAGTTGGAAATCACAGTGATCCCTGTCTGTTCTGCAGAAATGCAAACGGCTCATTTTGCATTAGTGTGAAATGTAACGGCACCAAATCTCAACAACACTCACCTCAAGGCACTTTATATTGTAAGGTCCAGACTCTGCAATCATTCAAAGAAAACTGAGAAAACCACAACAATCATATGACCTGAGGGACCCGAGAGACAGTGGGAAGGAAAAACTCCCTTTTGGCAGGAAGAACCCTCGGGCAGGAGCGTGATGGGTGGGGGTGTATACCATTCAGAAATTGTTGTCTTTTGCGACTTTAAGTTTGTTGTTAACAGTTACAGATGCTGAGTTTGATGGTCACACATACAGTGTTCCCATTTCTAGCACATGCTCTGCTTTCACCAGGTGGAGGGAACTACAAAGCAGCTCTGTAGTCACAGCAGTGATCTGGGCTTGGTGACAACACTGCTGCATTCTCCGAAGACCTGCTGACTGGACCTAAGCAACAAAACCAGTTAGCTGCCAGCAGCAGAGCAGCTCTAAGGACAGATCTCACAAAAGCTTTTGGTGCTTTAAAGTAGGAATGATTGGAGCTGAGATGTTGTCATGGGAACCTAGCTCTTTCTGCAGAATAGACAGGGATCACATGTTTTACATGTTTTAATTATTATTCTGTTGTTATGACCCATGACCCACTTCAAACGTCCCGTGAACACACTGGTCTGCTCGGTTTGTCATGGCCTTTATTTTGTGCCGAGCTAAGAGTTAAGAGCTGGAGTGAAGTGCACCCACTGGTCTGTGCTGCTGCCTCCTTTTATGGTCATGTGGAGCACGGGGCTGAACACCAGAGCGCACACTCCTTTACTCCAGCATTCATGTCGTACAACACACGGTATGGATTGGTTGATTTGTTTTCTTCGTGTGTGTGATCATCTGTCAGAGCTATTGCGTTAATGCATTTCTTAAACGCATGAACCAAATCTGTCATTTAGTTCCTCTTTTGCTCTCTTTGAATTACTGCAGAAGTTGTAAATATAGTTATTTCCACTTTTGCACCAAATGGTTTTATAGATGACGCTGATGAGTCAGTCACATTACAAACAATAAGGCTGGAAAATCCCTTTAAAGACGCTTATTTCAAACACACGACGCGTTCATGCAGATTCACAGGAAAAAGCTACTCCCATGGAGTAACTGGAAAATGGTCCCACCATTGAGATGGTAGCATTAAACATGTCTGAATTACTACATAATTATACAAAATAACAATAATAGTTAATATTCTATGGTTCAAAAAGTAACGTAATAAAATGTGTAGAAAACAACAAAAACAGTCAAAGGTCATCTTGTTCGTTACATGACAAACAGGCCAGCGTGACACCCGGAGATACCTGAACTGCAGAGGCTGCACAGGTACGGAATCCATCAGCCCTAAAGATGACCTCCAGCAGGCAAACAGAAACAGAGGATGGCCTCAGAGCCCAACGTCCTCTAGTGCAGCGGTCCCCAACCCCCGGGCCTCGGACCGGTACCGGGCCGCGAGAGTTGAGGCTCAGGTGTGAATGGTTTTCAGGGTTTTTATTGGTTTTCAGTGTTATGTTGTTATCGTTTTTATCGTTTACTCGGTTTTCCTGGGTCTTTTCACGTGTGTTATGAATAAATCTTCTTTTTTTCGGTACCAGTACCGGTTTTATTTTGTTGCATTTATCCGCGACACCTTAAAGGCCGGTCCGTGAAAATATTGTCGGGCATAAACCGGTCTGTGGCGCAAAAAAGGTTGGAGACCGCTGATCTAGTGGGTCCACTGTGGGGCGCATACGATGCTAAAATTGGCAGATCCACCACCTGAGTTTTTCACAGTTCAAGTCAATGTTATTTATGCAGCACCAAATCACAAGAACAGTCACCTCGAGGCGCTTCATGTTGTAAAGACCTCAAACTGACACATGAACACGCGTGACCGACGTGGCAAAGCTGCCTGGAACACGCTTCACCGTGACCATTATTTCTCAGCCTCACGTGGTGAGAGTACGCAGGCAGTCGCTTAAGGATGAAGACGTCCACTGACTGTGCCCGCACTCACCTAAATAATAGTGTAATGTTTGTGGGACATTACGCCCTGGCCCGTATCTGCGAGGACATCGTTTGACTGACAGGTTGGGACTGTGGAAACTGTGGATTCGCCCGTGGAATCATCCTGACACAGCAGTCGTCTTTAATGACGTCTGATGTGATTTCAGTCTTCATGTGATTCTCACAAGCAGTTTTCATCAAATGTGTTTCACACGTGTGAACGTGACAAAATAACCTAACAAGTGTTTTCACATTAGTATGACTCACTATAATTCACTAAATATGTCTCCCTGTTTTGCAGTTAGGGACTATAAAATGTTTGTTTTCATAAACAACAGGATAAAAATGCCAACGGCTGCATATTTTCTCAGGCTCGGGCCAACACAGCGCGTAGCTTCGAGCTGGGTCTTTGAAACAGACTGGAGTGACCTTACAGCAATACTCCCGAGAGAAGGAAAGATAGACTGTTCCACCCCATATGGAAAAGATATATATAAATCTTATAAAGTTTTTATCTGTCTTGTATGAAACTTGTATAAAAAGCATACAAGAGTGAAAACAGATATAAGATCCCTTCAAAAATTATATAATGAAACTTGTATGTTTTGTATACTTACTAAAAAAATATATGAAAGTAATGAGAAAGTGGCCACTTTCATGAGTAAATGATGTATGTTTTTACTATTTCTTTTCCATATGGGCCTGCTGGTTCATTAAACAAACAGCCGTCTCCTGCTTTAAGGGCCACAGTCTTATCTACACTTTGGGGTGATTGTAGCTCAGGAGATACAGCAGCTCATCCAGAGGTTTGATCCCCAGCTGCTCCAGTCTGCATGCAGCGTCCTCAGGCGAGACAACCCCAAGCAGCTCTGTGATGCCTCCATGGGAGCATGAATGTGTGTGAATCCACCTTCATGCCTCTGCATCAGCAGACTGAACAGAGCTTTACTGAATAGATCATTGTGGAGAGAACATACACGTTATGATCCATGAGCATAAACTAAGATTTACACATGTGTGTCATTTTTAGGACTTTATACTCACAAAGTGGCCATCCATCCAACCTGAATAAATGGTGATTATTTCTGTTCAGTGACTCACGGTTTGACCTTCATAAACATCTCTCTCGCTCAGTCACAAAACCTTAAATGCACCGGTCGCCTGATATGCACAGAGCACATCCAGGTGGGGTTTTGGTTCATGTTGCCAGCTTTGCACAGACTCACAAATGTAAGTTGTATTCATGCAAGTCCCTGTATGAAACCAGGACATCTGGTCGTCCTCTGGATTCCTGCAGGGGGTTGTTTTTTAAACAGAACAGCTAATCTACGAGGAACATCCTGCTAGGATAGCCAGTCAGTGCGCAGCTGCAGAGAGGGGACACATGCAGAGGAGTGAATATATGCAAACTAATCTCTGTTTATTTTGGATATAGTTATAATCCAGGTAATCTGGAACAGCACTGAGATATCAGTCTCACTGTTCTCTGAGAAAGCAGGCTAACACTGATGCCAGCTTAATGTCTCCTCCTGAGCACCTCACGATACAGAAACAGTTCATTAAAGCATATATTAACCTTCATAGGCGTTTTTGTAATGCCTTTAATTGTTAACCCTGTGTTTTATTAGAGCTGTGAAGCAGTTGTGTTTATTTAGAAGAAGAAACTCCTATTGTGTTAAAAACACAGTGAAAGAACGAGTGTGACATGAAGGCAGCTCACATTTGTGGATGTATCAGGCGAGTGGATGTTTCACGTAGTTTGACACATTGTTGGAAGTGAAAATGATGTAAGTGGTGAACCTAATGATCTGTGCATCAGCATTTACTCAGGTCTGGATGTGTGTAAAATAAATACACACGTGGTCAAACACGTGATTTGTGAGTCCTCAGCGGTTACACACAAATCACTGCACACATTTGTAAATCATACTTGATGCTTGTGGATCATATCATACACATTCATAATTTCCTGTCTGTGAAGTTCATTATAAAAGTCAGTTCTCTGTACAAGGATACAGAGAACTGACCCAAGACTTTGTGGACTGGTGCCAGCTGAACTACCTCCAGATCAACGCCAGTAAAACCAAGGAACTGGTGGTAGACTTCCACAGGCACAAACATCCTCCACTGCAACCACTGAACATCCAAGGTATGGACATTGAGGCTGTGGACAGCTACAGGTACCTTGGTGTTCATCTGAACAACAGACTGGACTGGACTCATAACTCAGACGCCCTCTACAGGAAAGGGCAGAGCAGGCTGTACCTGCTGCGGAGACTCAGGTCGTTTGGAGTGGAGGGCCCACTCCTGAAGAAATTCTATGACTCTGTGGTGGCTTCTGCTATCTTTTATGGCGTGGTCTGCTGGGGCGGCAGCATCTCTGCTGGGGACAGGAAGAGACTGAACAGGGTGATCCGAAGGGCCAGCTCTGTTCTAGGATGCCCTCTGGACCCAGTGGAGGTGGTGAGTGACAGGAGAACGGCGGCTAAGCTGTCATCACTGTTGGACAACATCTCCCACCCCATGCAGCAGACTGTGACAGCACTGAGCAGCTCCTTCAGTGGGAGACTGCGGCACCCACGGTGTGGGATGGAGAGATTTCGCAGGTCTTTCCTCCCCACTGCTGTCAGACTCCATAATAAAGACTTTAACTGATCAAGCACACACATCCATACATATGCAATAATACTAAGTGCAATAATCCTTTCTGTCATCGTTGTATTTTTACTCCGTTGTATACAGCATTTGTATTCTATTTTTATCTTATTGTAGGGGAGAGCGGGGTAAGTTGTCACACTCTTCACACTGACTAACTCTTACTGAGCACCATACATCACAACGTAATAAATGTTTCACCAAATGAAAGAAGGAAGTCTCGGGCACATATGATGTATTCATTACATTTTCATATCTTATCTCATTACGGAGTTGTAGACTGTTGAATGGAGAATGTGTACTTGTGACAATTTGCCCCATCGGCAGGTAAGTTGTCACACTAGATTATCTTAAAATAAGAACACAAATACTTAATTGTGATTATTGATTTTAATTGTTAAATTCAAACCAAAACTGGAAATTTGAACAATTATGCCAAGAGAATTTGGAAAAAAACAATTATTTCAATCCAATACACATTTTAATCAAAACATTAAGTAGAAAGAAAACTTTAGTTTGAACTTTAAACTCAAATGTTCTCTGGCTTGCACATAAATCCATCATAAATGAATGGAATGCTGCAAATAACTTGCTTTACTTAACATGTTTATCCTCTGAACAAAACAGATGCCCTATTTCTGATTAATCAGACTCAACTTCAGAGTCACAATTCTGGCACACATAAATTGCCTGGCCTGAGGTGCAAGCATCATGGGCCCATTAGTTGCATTTTACGCATTTTACCCAGGTCTCTTTTGGACAACTGTTTGAAAATGGCTCCACACAGACAAGGCAGAAGCACTCTTCATCATCTGATGATGACTCTTGAATTATTTTTCTTCTTTTAGCTGCGTTGTTCTTCATAGGTCCAGATGTTTTCCCCCCTCGCGTCCCTCTCTTTTGAAACAGCTTTTTGCTAGATTCAGCCTTATTCTTTTCTTTTTCTAGTTGCTGCTTCACTGGCGTGTCGGTTAGAATTGCTGATTTGCGTTGTTTTCTTCCTTTGCTGGATGGTTTTCGGCGGCCAGCTTTTGGATATGGCCGGATGTCCTCTGGAGTTGGTAGTCCGCTGTCAGTAATTGCAGTGCTGGGTAAGGGTGAGCTCGTGATAGAGATGGTGCTGGAGCTTGGCAGTTCAGAGTTGGTGCTGGGGCCTAGCAGTGCAGAGTTGGTGCTGGGGCCTGGCAGTGCAGAGATAGTGCTGGGGCCTGGCAGTGCAGAGATAGTGCTGGGGCCTGGCAGTGCAGAGGTGGTGCTGGGGCCTGGCAGTGCAGAGTTGGTGCTGGAGCCTGGCAGGGCAGGGTCCGGAATAGGGCGATCTGTGACGTAGGATGGTGCTCAACATAGCACATCAGCTGAAGTATCAAAAGACACGTTAATGTCTCCTCTATTTTGTGTAAAATAATAATTTGTAACATCTATACCTAACAAAGTTGTACTGACGAAAATTTAAAGTGATTTATTTTTCCTTTTAGGTCAAAAAAATAAAAAAGATGTGCTCACCTCAGATTAGAGCAGTCTTGACTACATGTGAACAGGAGGTTGACTATAGAAGAAGAAGTCACACAAAGTGGCTATTTCATTTTTGAGATAGAGCCTCTAGTGTTGGAGTTATGAACAGTGTGACAACTTACCCCGCTCTCCCCTATATTTTATTCTACTGTATATAGTATTTTATTCTATTCTGTACAGCTGTGTACTGTATTTATTCTTATTGTATTCTAATTTTTGCCTCATAACTTTTGCACTGTCCACTTCCTGCTGTGACAAAACAAATTTCCCACGTGTGGGACTAATAAAGGTTATCTTATCTTAAAACTATAAAACTGTTTCCAACATTTCGTTGTTTTCGTGGATAACACGTTCAGGCGCGTGTTAGTTAAGAGTGTGCATCACAGTGTGCTTATCCACGGCGTGTGCAGACGGTGTGTGGTTCTTACTGGGTGAACTCAGCAGCAGAGCAGCTTTGAATGAAGTGGACCAGACGTGACTGTGAAATGTTTGTTGACATTATTACGTTTCTTCTTCGAGGATTATCAGAAGCACGGAGACTGCACGCGCCTTCATCAGTGAGTCACGTCAGCCGTTTGTTTTCACAGCAGCACAACACAGCCCGGCCCCACAGTACCGACGCGTGGGTGCGTGGATCGAGCACAGAGCGAAACCCCGTAACGGTGCGTGTTCCGCTTTAGGAAAAACCACGTGACCGGCCTGTAAACCGTGTTTATCGGGAAGCGCGACTTTCGTGCTGCGGGGGCAAAGTGGGTTTGATGACGTAGTGCTGTGGCACGACGTTCCTCGTGGCTGGGTCACAAGGAGAAATCAGGGCAGTGTTGCTGTGGAAGCTGTAATCTCCACATTGATTCTTAAAATGACGTTTTTATTAAACTCCGTGTTCCTGTCTGCAGCGTGGAGTTTGTTTGGTGTCGCTCTCCACGAGGCGCCACGCAGTCTTATTGAATCACACAAAGCTCACGTAGAAACACACGAACAAAACATGTTCTCCTTCGTTTCTGTCAACCACACGTTTGCAGCTATCATGGTTGCTAGGCAACCTGGGCAGCGCGACCGCCCATTTCACAAGCCTCGCACTTCCGGCCTTGGCGGTCTTTGAGTACGCCCCTTGAGGACCGTTGAGGCTGCAGACCCTGAAATGCCGTTACATTACTCCGTCGTGACAACCCACAGTGGGCAGCCGGGTGTAGTGATGGGTGGGTGATAAGTGTGTCGTCATTACGTGGATAAGAACAAGGCCCATTCATCTAGAGACATTTCATACAAACATAAGTCTGTGTTTGTAAGTAACTGGTTTGATAATGGGATTCATGGTGCTGCACAACTTAAATCCAGCTGGAGGTTTACTCTCTTACTCAGAATCTTTGAATACATATGGTCTTCCTGTTCAAAGGAATGTGCCGTAGTGTTTGATGCTATCCCTGCTGGGGTCTTAATGTTGTTTAGAAATCCTGTTGTTAGTGATTTGACCCCTTTACCACTGGACCCTGCTGTTACTTATGTCGGTCAGGTGTGTTTCCCGTCTGTAAGGAGGAAAAACAACCGTGAAATACGAACTCTGTTTCCAAAAGGCAGAACTTGTGTCCCAGCGGCTGTCGCCTACTGGAATAACTTATACCAGGACCTGGAAGGGGAGAAGATTTGGACCTTACCGTCGAAATTTCTATTAAATAACAAAGTAAAGGAAATATCTTTTAAAGTTATTCATCGTTTTTACCCAACTGGGTCTTTTCTTGTACGTTATAAAAAGGACATTGATATTAACTGTACATTTTGTAATTGTGTGAAGGAAGATATTTCTCATTTACTTTGGTCATGCTTATACACGAGTCTTTTCTGCAAGAGTTTTGTGTTTTTGTTGTTTCCTTTATCTTTTCTGAGTTCTCTCTTTGTTACGAGAAAATATTGTTTGGTTTCTTTAACCATGCACAGGGCAAACGAATTTTATTTGATTAATTTATTGATATTATTGGCTAAATTTCATGTACATAAGTCAAAATTTTCTAACGCAAAACCATCCTTTCAGTGCTTTTTAACTGAAACCAAACAATATGTTAAAACCATACAACGTTCTCAAAATCTAAAAGCTGTCAAAACCATAAACCTATGTTCCCTGTTCAATATCATGTGATTCTATAATAGACTGTGTCTATTTTGCTTTTTTATACGAACCCCCTGACATTGTGTTTGCTATTTTGTATTTGTATGTCTGTATTTTGTGCTTTGTCAATAAAACGTATTCAAAAAAAACAAAAAAAACAAGGCCCATTCATTCTGACATGCGCACAACAAGGGACTGTTTAGCTAGGCTCGGGTTACAGCGCGCTAACAGCACACGGGAGGGTCAGTAACAGCCAAAATAATAAAGCAGCACGATGTCACAGAACACATTCTATTAAGGGAGTAACGTCGAAAACAGGAATCGAAGTGAAAGATTTGTTTTGGAAAATTGTGTTTCTGTGAGGGTGAAAGGTTAAACGATGCCAGACTGAAGACGAGGTCCTTTTCCTGTGACGTGAACATACAACCGCACAAACAGTAAACACATCCACAGTGTCAGCGCTGAAGTCTGAGGTTAGTGACGACCTCTCCTGCCCTCCGACTGCTCCACACAAAATGTATACGACCTGATTTCCTGATCAGGTAAAGGCACTACATCCTTCAACTGGACCTGATATGAGACAATAACATATTTCAGTAAAGGACGCACACTTTGAATGGACATTTTTCCAACTAATGATGTTATTAGACTGGAATTTAAGGTGGATGTAGTCCTGGGCAGTCCTGGAACAATGTGGGGAGTCTGGACCCACCCCCACTGAAAACAATCTGTTCAGTGAATATAAACGTGCAGACTCTTCACAGCCTGACGTGAGTTACTGGACCAATCCTCTCAAGCGCTGAGGGAGATGGATCAGCCCAGAAACTACTCTCATTACTCAATAGCCCTAGTTTAATATTCGGTACATTTAACATTGTGTTCAGTGCCGCTCATTTGCTCTTTATTACCCTTTTTGTCTTCAGTATTTAAAGTGGACATGAAGCACTACATGTATCCGGACTTCTTGATTCTTTAAGCACCGTTTCAAAAGTACCGGTTTGGTACTGGTATTGGAGAAAACCACACCCATCCCTCGTCATGATTTTCATTCACAGAAACATTGCTACAGCTCTGATACAGCTTTCACTGAGTCGGCTGATCACAGCCTCGTTAAATCCCTTCTGCCTGCTAACCTTCTGTTTCAGCCCAGCTACAGGCTTCTTCACAGGTTTCTTGGTATAGCTTCGTTTAAGTCGAGAGGTGACGTGACCGTTCCCTTGAAGATGGTTTTCCCTTATATGTCACACACACTCTGATACCCCCTGTTGAAGCTCCATGGATTAAAGACACGTCTGCACCTGTGAGGAGCAGAGCCCTCAGACTGTAAAACTATACTTCCTCCTTTTGTTCCTGGAACACAGCTGATAAGGTGAGTTCTAACTAAACCACTTAACAGCTGAAGGAGTGAACCAAAGAATATTGTGAGTGATGTGAGGCAGCCGCTTGCTGCCTGCTTTTTAAATCAGGACACGTCCTCCATGCACCCCGTGTTCACAGAGCCTGCTCCAAAGTATTTTTCATTCCCTGATCCAAACATCGAAATTAGCAACACAAAGCTCAGCCAGTCCATGTGGTTGTATACAGTGGATGCAAAAGTATTGGGCCCCTTGAACTTTCCCACATTTTGTCACATTACAGCCACAAACATGAATCAGTTTTATTGGAATTCCAGGTGAAAGACCAACACAAAGTGGTGCACACGTGAGAAGTGGAACGGAAATCAGACATGATCCCAAACATGTTTTACAAATAAATAACTGCAAAGTGGGGTGTGCGTAATTATTCAGCCCCTGAGTCAATACTTTGTAGAACCAGCTTTTGCTGCAGCTCCAGCTGCCAGTCTTTTAGGGTCTGTCTCTACCAGCTTTGCACATCTACAGACTGAAATCTTTGCCCATTCTTCTTTGCAAAACAGCTCCAGCTCAGTCAGATTAGATGGACAGCGTTTGTGAACAGCAGTTTTCAGATCTTGCCACAGATTCTGGATTGGATTTAGATCTGGACTTTGACTGGGCCAGTCTAACACATGGATATGTTTTGTTTTAAACCATCCCATTGTTGCCCTGGCTTTATGTTTAGGGTCGTTGTCCTGCTGGAAGCTGAAGCTCCGCCCCAGTCTCAAGTCTTTTGCAGACTCCAAGAGGTTTTCTTCCAAGACTGCCCTGTATTTGGCTCCATCCATCTTCCCATCAACTCTGACCAGCTTCCCTGTCCCTGCTGAAGAGAAGCAGCCCCAGAGCATGATGCTGCCACCACCATATCTGACAGTGGGGATGGTTCAGAGTGATGTGCAGTGTTAGTTTTCCACACATAGCGTTTTGCATGTTGGTCTCATCTGACCAGAGCAGCTTCTTCCACATGTTTGCTGTGTCCCCACATGGCTCGTGGCAAACTGCAAACGGGACTTCTTATGGTTTTCTGTTAACAATGGCTTTCTTCTTGCCACTCTTCCATAAAGGCCAACTTTGTGCAGTGCACGACTAATAGTTGTCCTGTGGACAGATTCCCCCACCTGAGCTGTAGATCTCTGCAGCTCGTCCAGAGTCACCATGGGCCTCTTGGCTGCATTTCTGATCAGCTCCTTGTTCGGCCTGTGAGTTTAGGAGGACGGCCTTGTCTTGGTAGGTTTACAGTTGTGCCATACTCCTTCCATTTCTGAATGATGGCTTGAACAGTGCTCCGTGGGATGTTCAAGGCTTGGGAAATCTTTTTGTAGCCTAAGCCTGCTTTAAATTTCTCAATAACGTTATCCCTGACCTGTCTGGTGTGTTCTTTGGACTTCATGGTGTTGTTGCTCCCAATATTCTCTTAGACAACCTCTGAGGCCGTCACAGAGCAGCTGTATCTGTACTGACATTAGATTACACACAGGTGCAGCCATCAGGGCAACAGGAAACATTCAAACATTTTACTGTAAGAACTGCACAAAGGAGGAAACACAATCCTACACACGAGCACTTTAAAATGGACATTTAGCTTTTCAAACATCAGCTGCAATAACAACACTGTGCCCATTCTGATCAGACTGAAAGATTTATAGAGATTTATCCATGTGCTGCAAAAGGATTTGATATCAACACATATGCAGATTAGTAGGAGGATTTTCTTCAGACTGATTTAGAGTTCAGTACCAGGAATATGTAGAATTAACATCTGTGTACATGATGAGTGATGAAAATTCAAACTTTCAAAGGACGTCAGAATCTCTATCTGTGACTGTCCCAGAGGAACCTACCTGAGGATTATTAAAGATTCACAGTGTACAATTCTTTCTAATCTATCAACATCTTCCTCCAAATCCTGTTTCTGCTGCATCAGAAGGGCTCAAACCTCCTGCTGTTTCTACTGGACCATCAATTCTACTTTATGATGATCTTCAAAGATAAAAACGTGAGTTTATTTGTGAACTCTGTGAAATGCGTCTGACGTTTAGTTTGAACCAATCCTGTGTCAGCTGCAGCCACATCATTGCATACAAATGGCTGCGTTCCTGTTTAGACCTGCTGGCTGTCAGTGGGCTTCATTCCATTTCAGACTGCTGGTGGTCGGCTGTGATCTAAACTCAACATCTTTAGCATCGTAGCGCTCAGAGTCTGATGTTGGCTCATGTGTTGTCACCAACATGACGTTCTAATCAAGGCCTCAGCTTAACCCACTGATGCTGATCACACAGACCCACTAATAGAACTGTTTTATCAGGTTTATGCAGCGTCACCATTAATGTCACATTTAATCAGACACATTTACATTACAAGCCCACTACAACCATTACCAACATGTTAAATTACATTATACATCTGCACTGATTTAAAGTATTTTAACCTGATTCATTTTTTCACTCTAACAGTTCATTCCTCAAATCAAACAAGATATTTGACCCTCAAAAATGTACCAACAAATAATTTTGCAATAAAATATTTATTTTTCAACGTTTCCAAGTGAAATCAAACAAGTGTGTTTAAGAGTGAAACCAGAGTGGAAGCTGCTCATATAGAGTCCAGCCCAGGCTAAAGTAAGCTGAGTAGAGCAGCATCATCAACGTGTCGGCTCTCTGAACACGGTGCAAGATCGCCATCTGCAGGACACTCCTCGTCAACATCAAGATGACGTCATCGTACAGGAAAGCATGCAGAGCAGGTGACATGACTGTCTGAGAGGCGGAGTTAAACTGTGGCAGGTAAGCATGTGGAGGAGGAGCAACAACATGACGCTGGAACATCATCAGGCAATCGTGGCTCAAGAGTTGGGAGTTCGCCTTGTAATCGGAAGGTTGCCGGTTCGAGCCCCGGCTTGGACAGTCTCGGTCGTTGTGTCCTTGGGCAAGACACTTCACCCGTTGCCTACTGGTGGTGGTCAGAGGGCCCGGTGGCGCCAGCGTCCGGCAGCCTCGCCTCTGTCAGTGCGCCCCAGGGTGGCTGTGGCTACAATGTAGCTGCCATCACCAGTGTGTGAATGTGTGTGTGAATGGGTGGATGACTGGATGTGTAAAGTGCTTTGGGACTAGTAAAGCGCTATACAAATACAGGCCATTTAATAGTTGTCCTATGGACAGACCCCCACCTGAGCTGTAGATCTCTGCAGCTCGTCCAGAGTCACCATGGGCCTCAAGTTCAAGGGGGCTGAATGCTTTTGTTTTATTGCAGTGAATGCAGACGTCCGGTGACTTCGAGCAAACTCTCCCACGAGGACAAATAAACTGTCTTGTTGTTTTCCTGCTTCTGATGTCCTCAGCAGTTCTGTTTGTGGCAAAGTGCAGGTTTGTTCTTATTTTCATGTGAAACAGAAAACACAAAGTTGAACATGCTTCACCTTAAAAGCCTTTTTACCTTATTTTGATCTTCTCAGAACACAAGGACAAAGATCCAGACAACCACCGGAGACATCATGACGTGTGTGTGTGTGTGTGTGTGTGTGTGTGTGTGTGTGTGTGTGTCAGTCCTTTGAGCCGGACAGGAGGGCCCATCAGAGCAGTCAGCTGTACTCTGCTCACTCTGGGACTGCATGGATGTGCTACTAGTACAAACATGATGACAGCACAGTTTCATAAAAAGCTGCACACTCCAGGTGTTTGTGCACAAACGCATCCATGCGTGACACTCATGTTAACTGTGTCAGTGCTGTGGTCTGTACATTTATGAATGGAGGTCTTTGGACAGCAGGACAGTAACCGTCTCTGATCACCAGGCCTGTGAACATCTGCCCTTTTTTAACAACAGGACATCGTTTACGCCATCCGCTTGCTTTGTACAGAGAAACCGCTGGAGCAACACTTCCTGCCATACAAGCCATCTACAGGAAGCGGTGTCTGAAAAGGGCTGGGAAAAATCCCAGCACACGGACTCCTCACCCTCCTGCCCTCTGGGAGGCGCTACAGGAGCCTCCGGACTGAGACCGCCACCACAGCTGTCAGACTCCTGAACTCCTGACGTCTCACCCACATTAAACTCATGGACTGAACACACACACACACAACCACCTAAAACTGAACGCACACACAATGGACAAAACAAACAAATGGCCGACTGCACCCTCACACACACAATAATAACATGGACTGAGCCACCACTCACAACCACCAGCACTTTATATACCACTGTACTGTATCCATATATCTCACTGATCTCAACTGCACCACTGTAAATGCTGTATAGACGATCACACTGTGCAATACAATAATTATAGTTGTTACAACAGTTTATTAACACTCACAATCGTACACCTACAATCTGTCTAGTTTTCCTATTTCTAACCATATACCTGTTCATAGCCTGCACATATAGCATATTCATAACATACAGGTGTGTCACACTGTAACATACCTATAACAGATCCATATTCTGTAATATATCTATATTTGTGCTGAAGCACTTCTGGATGGATGCGAGCTGCATTTCGTTGCCTTGTACTTGTGACGTGTGCAATGACAATAAAGTTGAATTCTATTCGATTCTAAGTTGTATGTGCATGTAAAAGAAACCATAGTAAATGTGCTTGTGTGGTGTTCTTGCCTGTTAAAGTTAAATCCTTTTCCATTAAAAGAATTCCGCCTTTAATCTCAGAGGAACATCTCACCTCTTTTTGCCTGTTCTGTGATTCAGAGGAGAAGTTGTTGGTTTATTTTAAGCAGGTTTGGCATGTAAAGAGAATTTTCCCCATCTTAGATCCTCTGACTGGAGAAAAATGAAACCTCTTTGTTGACTACAGGATGGCAGGTTGGCTCTTGCTGCAGAGATGCATTGAATCACAACCTGAGCAGCTGTGAGAACTTGCATGCTAATGACGTCCACGCCTTGCAGGACGACTGTTTCCACAGACACCCAAAACACAGCATATTACACAGAGCAGCGATGATTTCAAACAGAATGATAAGGAGGAAGTAGTTCATCTCCTTCAGCATTTCTTTGTCCACAGTTCTTCAACACAATTCTGCTGTTTTGATAAAAAAAAACTGTAGATTATTAGTAAAGCCTGGCCGGCGTGTTCCTGGGCCCCAGCACTATGTGTGCCGCCAGTGGCGGTCCTAGCCAGTTTGGCGCCCTGGGCGAACACTCCCTCTGGCACCCCCCCACAAAACATATTAAGGATTGTACATTAACATAAAATTGTTGTACACACACACATAGGAAGAGAGAGAGTATGCATAGTATGCAAACAGCCATCATAATTCGTCACACAATGAGAACAGGACAAATCAACAACTGACAATGACTCATTAATATTAAAATCTGTAACTTAATGTGTTGTTTGGAGTTTAGTCTGTTACTGTTGCTATTTTTACCATTTCTTCTGTAACCCACATAATTTTCTTAGGGATTAATAAAGTATTCTGACTCTGATAGTTTCAGGATGACCTGCCATTATCCAATCACACGTCTGCTTACCTCTTCTTTTCTCTTTTTCTAACCTGAGCACCTGATGGCTTTGAACTTTTCTTGTCCATCTTCCATTGGTTTTAATTTTGCACTCCAGTATGAACACCCATCCCTCAACCCAAGGATCACCACAACATGATCTAACAGACCTACACCTTAGTTCACAGATTCACTTTGTCTAGGGTGTATTTCTGAGATTTCACACAACCCAGGATTCAGATCATGAATCCATGATGGGCTTGGATTTACAGCATTATGGATGAAATGTGCTCTGTTTGGAAGCAGCCGGCCCCGCCCCTTTCGACGGCTTGTGTGAGACTTTAAATCATCAAACTGTAAATTTTAAATTGTTATTGATCCTTTACCCCTGGTCCTAAAGTATATATTTATTTTCTGACTCTTCTTACATATATTTTTTGTTTGCTTGCACTGCTGTAACTGGAGCCTCGTCGTCTCGTCTCTCTATATCAGGGATGCCCAATCCCAGTCCACGAGGGCCGGTGTCCTGCAGGTTTTAGATCTCACCCTGGGTCAACACACCTGAATCACATGATTAGTTCATTACGAGGCCTCTGGAGAACTTTAAAACGTGTGGAGGAGGTCATTTAGCCATTTAAATCAGCTGTGATGGATCAAGGACACATCTAAAACCTGCAGGGACACGGCCCTCGTGGACTGGGATTGGGGACCCCTGCTCTATATACTGGACTGTAGCGGAGATGACAATAAAGTTTACTTTGACTTCAGCAGCGAGCAGGCGCACCGAGGGCTCGCGCGCTCACTTTTCGTGTACAGAATTTCGAAAAAACATCAGTGCAGATTATACGTCTGTATCATGATATCTGGTGTTTTTGTGTTTGTTGGTTTATTTTTATTTTGTTTTACTTTGCGAGTCGGTTATTAGACGCTGCTCCAGCCGGTCAGAAAATCCTCGTCGCCCCGCCCTCTCCTCTCTGCCCCGCCAGCAGCAGGCGCACCTCGCAAACGGAGGGCGCCCTTACTCCCAGCAAATGGGCGATAGAAAACCGATCGGTGCCTACGAATTTCCCAATATGCGCTGGCATGACGTCGGGGCAGCATGAGTACAAGCATTTTTTTTTTTTGCCGATGCCCGTGATGCCGCCCCGGGCAACCGCCCGTGTCACCCGTATCTAAAACCTCTACTGTGTGCCGCAGGAGCACAGGACGGTTTGTGCTTGCATCGAGGCGGGCCTGCAGGACTGCCCGTGCCTTTATGCCATGCCTTCTAGGGCCCTCTGCGGTTGCTGCGGTTACCACGTTTTTTTGGACTCTATCATTGAGTCTTGCGCTTTCACTCTGGATTCTGCAGCCCTGTACAAAGCAGCGATTATTTCTGAGCAGCAGAGGAGTTGGGGAGGCCTGGGGTTAAAAGGGGCTTTGAATGAAGGCCATCTGATTCTCATGAAGCTCACTGGCTGCACGCTCTTTGTTTTCAGCTTTCTGAAATGCCCGGGCCTGACTGAGCGCTTAGAACAGACAACAGCTTGTCTCCTCACAATTAGAGGTCTAAATTTAACTAGAAGGACACAGGCTGAATATTTTCATGGCTCTTCAAACTGTCATTATTTCATTATTTATATTGCAGACAGACCATGAAAAACATGAAAGCAATTACAACACTCAAGAAAATTACTTTAACCAGTCTCTGAAGCCCAGTGCTTTAATGTGTGGCCATGCAGAGCAGCTAGCTACACTCTGCTCCCACAGAGGGTGGGTAACAGTGCTGCATCCTCACACTGTGGCTGTTCTGATAAGCCACAGTGTGGCTGCAGCTCAGGAGGTAGAGCAGCTCACCTACTGATCGCTTCTTTCTAATATTGTCTTTAGCTAGCAAACAAAGCACGTGACACAACTGTGAATGAACACTTTATACATAAAAGTGAAGTGAACATAACTAGAGGAGCACTTTTACTATAGTCAGAGCCCTCGTGTATCATTCAAGCTACACTATCCGTCTGAGTTAAGCTGGATATGTGGGCGATATTACAGGACAAGCAGAAGAAAGACACAGAAGCCAATGCTTATTATATCACAGCCAATTAGACGCTGTCATTATCACATGAGCTCAGGCAGCAAACGATGGGTGCACTGAGAGGAAAAAGAGACTGTTTAAAGATCTAAACTTCATATTCTGCCTTTTGTCAGTTACTAACTTTCAGAAGTATGACACAATGGTAACACAATACAGAGTTAAAGGTAATGGAATACAATTTAAAAAGTGTACCTGCACATGGATGTGGCAGCCAGTCACACACTGAAAACATCTGTTTCCAGGCTCTCGTGTGTTACCAGTTGAACACAGGGTTTCTTATATTAGCTGCCATGTTGACATTTTCATGCATCTTGGAATTTTCTGTACTGAAATCTGACCTACTTGTCTGATTTACTGGATTTTCCCTCGCGGAAACTTCTCTTACATGCACCATGAAGAGCCTTTACAGTCTTTTTATTGCACTATGGGAAGAATCTCACTTTTCAAATCCACGTAAATGCATTTGAAAGTTTTCAGCCATTCATCTGTCTTCTTAAGCTTCTCCAGTTCAGGATGAGAGGGTGGTTTGAGCCATAGTGTACACCCTGAACAGGCCAGCAGTCTGTTGCAGGGCTGGCACATAGAGGCAAACACTCATTCACATCTACCACCAATTTCAATCATCAGTTAACTGAACCCCACGCCTGTGTCACCTGCTCCACACAGAAGGATCGTGGCCTGGAGTCAAACCCAGGACCTTCTTGCTGTGCGACATAATGTTAATCATCATTTGAAAGATGATGATTAACATTATGTCACACATTTAGCAGATAAAAGACGTCCCTCAACAAAACGAAATCAGGGTAAAGCCGTGTGTCCATGTGGTCGTTATGAATAACAGGAGTCCAGCCAAGTTCCTACCAAGAGACTAAAAGTTTGAGCGTGTCTGGAAACAGTTTCATTGCAGAGCTGGTCCTGAGTGGGTGCTTAGATGTCCTGTGCACAAATACATACTCTGTACTAATATGGGACCGAGTGGCTCCCAGTAGCACTCTACACAACAGCGTGGCTGCTGCACACTGACCAGCACATAAGGAGATTCTGCAGATAATCATTGTTGGAATTTACAGGGTTTATTTTCACTTCTTCCTTTCATGTTTGCAACGCTACATTGTTACATAAATGTAGACATGATATACTCCCCAGATAAAAAGTAGTAATAGAGTAACATTCCTGTACTGTTTAACAGCGTCTACTGCACACTACATCGACTAGCTACACACATCTTTGAGTTCAGGGAGGCTGGAAAGCCTGGATCGGTCATTCCAGCAGGGACACCACATTATTCCTTCAACCTAGCACACGTGTCTGTGCGGTGAAAGAAAGCAGCCACAGGGGGAATAGGATGAAACCCGGACCTGAAGAGGAGGGTACTTTAGTCCTTGCTAGGAACAGCTGCTGCTAGGGAGCCGGTGCTACCAATCGGGAGGTTGTTGGTTGAATTCCTGGCTTCTCCCACGTAAATGCAACATGTTCTTGGGCAATTTGGCGAAGCCCAAATTGCCTCTGATGACTGTGTATGCACGTGAGGTGGAAAGTACTTCAGCACAGAATAAAGCATCTGTATGAGTGTGTGTGTGATTCAGGCTCTGAATACAAATAGTGCTTTGATTGTTAAAGTACCGTGCACAGGTCCATTGTTGCCATCATACGATTCAGGTACTCTGAATATCTCCTATTAGGATCTACAGATGATTACATTTGGGGTCACACACTCTTGTCACAGACGACGCCTGTTAGCACCGTACCTGTGTGGGGGAGTGGTTACAGTCTGTTCCCCAACTACGAGCGCTGATGTCAGCCTCCAATCAGAGCGAGCGCTGATTGGAGGCTGACACGCTCGGAGCCTCTTTCCACAGACGTGACCTGATTTCCAGGTTAGCAGTAGAAGCATGTTATAGGCTGGGATTAGTGCGTGGTCCAGGTTTAACATTAAAGATTTAAAACTTTATTTATAACATGTCGTTTTCATTGTGAACAGCAGACTGCTTTACTTTGGGACACTGCACATAAATACAGCTCAGCCAAACAAGAGGGCACAGAACAACAAAGAGCAAAGGGAGGCTGGAAATTCAGGACTACTCCGGTCTAGCCATTAGCATGAACGCCAAACGAGGTACGTGCTCTTGGAGCCGACGAATGGATCAGCAGCATTAAGGAATGCAAAGAGCGGGATTCATCGGATTCATCGGCAGCAGCATCTCTACATCAGTGTGCCATCATTTCTTTTATAAAAGAGGCTATTAGCTTAAAAACAGCATCTGCCACTGTGTGCGTGTGGTGATTCTATGCTACGTCTTACAAACTTTGGAGCTGAGATCAAAGTCTAGGTGAAGATGAAATACAAAGCAACGTTTCAGATAACAGAGAATAAAAAGACTAGCGATAGCAAAAGACTTGCTCTGTTGTAGTGATAAAACACATCTGCTAACAGGTGGAGAGCCCGACTAGCAGATGTTCTGATCGTTGTAATGGTAGTCGTGGTGGTAGCCGGCGTGGTACTCGTCCTCGTGGAATTCAGCCTGATAGTCACTGTCGCTGATGTCGGAACCGTTGGTGCCGGTGCCTTGGCTGCCGTTAGTGTGGACGACCGGCTCGGTGGGGGGGGCGCAGTACTTGGGGTCGTAAACCTGGCGGCCCAGCCCGTACACGCTCATTCCTTTCTGAGACGCCACCTTGTTGGTGCCCATCTGCAGAGAGATGGTGGTGTTGTCCAGCGGCTGCACGGCCACTTTCTGATCAAAGATGTCTCTGCGAGTACCGGGGGCCGGCATGCCCGCCTACAGGAAACATGGCGCACATCAGCACGACAAACACATTTACACAGAGAGGACTCAAAGTGATCACTGAGCAATAACGCAGAGCTTCACTGGGCACACGTTTCAGATCAAACTCGTTTGATTATTAGACAAAGGTGACTTTTTAAAATGATGGCTTGGCTAATTAAGATTCATTGTATGTAATTGCATTTTTCAGACTGTGTTTTGTCCTGATGCCAACCATGCTAACCTCTGATGAACAGAATAGCAGGTCGGGTTAAGCAGCCGTCCTCCTGAAGACACGTCAGACTTTTTATACAGTGCAGGATATTTTATTTAAGCTATTTAGCAGGGACGCAGCAAAAGCTAACAAGAGTCCCACAATCAAATCACCTGGCTTTCATAATCAAACTGCTCTGTGCTTGATGCCAGTGCTGATTTCTGATAGGGTCTTCAATGCACGACGCTCCTTTGAGACGTTAATGAGGAAGAGACAGTCTTAAACCCACAGTGGCTGTTTCCTTCTTCAGGTGTTGACCAAAAAAGCTAAACTCATTTATTTATGAATCTGAGCCGCACACCTCACTGTCACTCAGCATGTGAAAAGTCGTATAGATGTGGGGCTCACGTTCCACTCAAGTGTCTCACATGTTGTCGAGACACTGTTGGAGTAATGTTGGGAGGTCGGCCACTCCTGGGAGGGCTGCTCCAGGTCTCCTCCATTTGTGGTTTGAACGAGGCCCAAACGGCTTTGTTACCCAAATGCAGACTGATTTCACTGAGCTTTTCTCGTGTTGCTTTTTGAAAACTTCAGGACTGGCCTGGTGTAGCGAGTGAAATCAAAGCTTTTCCTTTAAGAAATGAAATCTTCAGGTTATCTTTGTCTAAACACACCAAGTGTGGACAATATGCGAAACAAAAGACCATGATAATGATCAGGGAGTGGGCCAATACTTCTGTCACAGCACGACACATGGTAGAGAGTAAAGACTGGGTTTCACCTGGCTGGCTCCTTTGTTGGTGCCCATCTGCAGGCTGATGGTAGTCTGGTCATAAGGTTTGTCAGTGTGAGTCTTTGGATCGTACAGATGTCGTCTCGTTCCATACGCAGTCATTCCAGCCTGACTCGCACACTTGTTTGTTCCCATCTGAGAAACCAGAGACACGAGCTCAGCAAACACAGTTCGTCTCATTTCACTCTACAGTGAACTGTTGGCATTTAAACGTATCAGGTTAAACAGGGAGTGTTTCTCTGCTCCATCAAAAGACACTGAAATGGTTTAAATCTAATGATGACACATCTCAGGTCATGTGACAGTCACACTTCATTTACCTGCAGTCCGATGACACACTGGCCAGCCTTGATCTTCTCATCATCGAAGTGTCGAGCTTGTTTGTCTGCATATTTCACTCCGATATCGATCTTTGTGTCAATGCCTTTAGTCTTAGCCTGTCAGATAACACACGCTCGTCAGACTGATGGCGCTTTGTGTTCTATAACAGAAGAAAGACGCACTCGTCCTCTGTGCTGTGCGTGCACTCACCATGCTAGCCAGTGCGAGTAGTGTTGTCTGGACTTGAGTCATGTTTCCGTTTTCAAACAGGTCATTGGCCTCAAAGATGTCATTGGGCTTCAGGCCGTAGGCCAGGATAGCTTTTATGAAATTCCCGAGGTTTTCCAGCTGCAGAGAGCATCAGGGAAACAGAGTGATAAGAGACGGAGCACTAATAAGACGAGTGACGTGCTTCAGCTGCAGCTCTGCAGTGTTTGTGGGTCGCGCTCACCTTGTGCCAGTTGAGCTGTGAAAGGTTGATTTTCTTCACTGAACCAGGCTGCAGCTTATTAATCAGTCTGTGAGACGCAGGGAAGAAAACATCACATTAGTCCCACTGCTGCAGCGGATATCATGCAGTTCAGACACATTTCCTTCATTTGAGAGGACATTGCATCACTCACATAACTTCCTGTTTTATAACGCTCAAAGTACCATCAAACCAAAATTCACCTGAAATGTGAATTTCTTCAAAATCAAGTTCAAACCATTAGAGAATATTCATAACCACCCCACAGACATAATGTACAGGTAAACAGCAGTGCTACTGACATCGCGTCACGACCTTAAATATGACCACGCCCTTTAAGGTGGCAGTAACCTGACCATCACTGAACCCTCTGGGGTTACGACCCATTCAGTTTGTTGGTGGCCAAAAGTAGGTCTGTAGTTTTTATTATTTTTATGGTTTTTTGCCATTTTTTCTGCATAAAGCTTTTAACTAACTTCAGTTCTTTTCATAAATCTAAAATAATTATTACTTTTTACATTTTTAACCCTTTAAACACCAGTTTGTTTGTCCACTGCACCAGCTGGAAGACAACCTCACAATTTTATATAATTACATTGCTACTGAAATTTCTTGTATTGTTAATAGTAGAGTCTGGGGCATGTAATTGATTCACATCAACATTGATTATAATGCATTGTTGTTTTTGTGCAGGGAGAGCAAAAACATAAAAACTCCCTCTCAGCTTGTTTGTGGCCAAAAATGGACACCCCCTGTTTACGTTTACAAAATGCTATAAAATTCATATATATTAAGAAAAAATTCCACTTTTTCTGACTTGATTTTTTAAGATTAGCATCAGTGCTGCTCATGAAAATCTAAATTTCATTCAAATTCAGAATTTTAACCCTTTAAATACCAGTTAGATCACATAATTTTAATGATTTAAATAGGGATAAAAGCATAAAATCCCCATTTTTTTCTAAATAATACATGCAAACTGATTTATTTTCTAACCATGGTGGAGGTTAGATGTGTAGCAATAATTAAAAGTATCAATGAGTATCAGTGAATGGCCAAAAAGTAAATCACAAATGGTGTGTTAGTGGCCACAAAGGCAATTTAATGACCAAATAACCACTGAGATGACCAATAAAATGATCAAGATTCATATTCCAGTGTGTGCTTCTGTGTGCATCCTCATTAGCAGCAAGATGTACTAACCACAGTAGAGTGGTTTTTGTAGGCACACTTTCTACACCTGGTGCAAGGGGCTGCTGTTCCAATCCTGGAGGTGCGCCTTTTGCACCTTCTTGTCATTTCGTTGGTGGGGTGGGTTAGGGGGTGTGGGGTAGTCTGAACACTCTGGTTCAGACTACTGTATCTTGAGATCAATGGCAGAAGTGGCTGAGAATTAGGAGAAGGGTGTCTTGCAGTTGTTGAGGTCACCAGCATGTGCCCCAGCTCTCCCAGGACACACATTAGTCATCCAGGTCATCGTAGTCAAAGGAGCTTGCAAAGAAAAGCGTCTGGACTTCTTTAAGTTACTTGAAGATGTTTCACCTCTCATCCGAGAAGCTTCTTCAGTTCTAAGGTCAAATGGTGGAGAGTCCCAGATATAAACCTAGTGGGAGTTTCCCCCCACAGAGGGACAAAAGGACCCCCTGATGATCCTCTAATCGCCTGAGCCGAGGTGCGAAACTGGGTGTGGGTCCCAATCAGCCAGGGTTTCGGGTGAGTTCATTGTGAAACCTGGAGCACAAACTTGGAGTAATTAGGACCCTACACCACCGGGCAGAACATGTTCCCTCTAAGCCTGAAGGAAAAAAGAAGGAACACACACATGTAAAGGAAACACTCAAAACATGCGGCTATCCTAAATGGGCGTTCTTAAAGTCAGCAAAGAGGCACAGAAAAGAAGACCAGACACCAGCGAGGGAGGATAAGAAGGACAGACGCAACAACATTGTCATCCCCTATGTAGCCGGTGTATCAGAGAAACTCAGGAGAGTTTTCTCCAAGCATGACATCCCAGTGTATTTCAGACCCAGCAACACGCTCAGACAAAAACTGGTTCACCCGAAAGACAAAACGCCAAAACACAAACTTAACAATGTGGTGTTTGCTGTACAGTGCAGCGAGGAATGCTCAGACCTCTACATTGGAGAGACCAAACAGCCACTTCACAAGCGCATGGCACAACACAGAAGAGCCACCTCCACAGGACAAGACTCAGCAGTCCATCTGCATCTTAAGGATAAAGGACACTCTTTCGAGGATGCCAATGTTCACATTTTGGACAGAGAGGACAGATGGTTTGGAAGAGGAGTGAAAGAAGCATCTATGTCCACTGTGAGCGACCATCTTTGAACAGAGGCGGGGCTTACGACACCAACTCTCTGTCATCTATAATCCAGTTTTGAGATCCTTCCCAGACGCCTTAACGCCCACTCACATCCTGGGCCATCTGACCTCAGGAATTCGCATGATAAGGTGCGGCCAGGTTTCACAATGAACTCACCCGAAACTCTGGCTGATTGGGACCCACACCCAGTTTCACACCTTGGCTCAGGCGATTAGAGGATCATCAGGGGTCCTTTTGTCCCTCTGTGGGGGGAAACTCCCACTAGGTTTATATCTGGGACTCTCCACCATTTGACCTTAGAACTGAAGAAGCTTCTCAGATGAGAGGTGAAACGTCTTCAAGCAACTTAAAGAAGTCCAGACGCTTTTCTTTGCAAGCTCCTTTGACTGTAGGTATGTAGAGGACTCCCCCACTTCAGTGAAGATGTTTCCGGCGGGACAAAGACATCATATCCCAAGACATCCAAGAGATTGGAGAAAAGAGCCATCAGTTAGTTTTCCTTCTACAACTCGAGGTGCCAACACCCTCTAAGTTATCCAAGCAATATTTGTGCCTATTGTAGTCCAGGATTGCTTCTTGCTTTCACGCATCCTTTATTCCCCATCACTGACTGCTGGTTCCTTGTGTGTTGCTGTCAAAAGAAGCACATTCCTCCGTTGCTTTGGCATGTGGGATATGGCCGTGGTAGCTTTGGTGAAGCCAAAGACAGACAACAAAACTTCCTCTGTTGCAACTGGAGGAGCTGGGGGGAAGCTCTGGGTTGTTTCCCCTGTGCCCGTTTTCATCTGAGGAGTTCCAATCTGCAATCTGAAGTGTTCCTCACACATAGACTGTGTAGGAAGCAGGCCCAGACACAGTCTATGCGTGAGGACTTCCTGCAGCAACTCAGGAAGTTCAAGCTGCCACAGGAGGTCACCTTCTACACCTTCTGTCCCATGCACATCAATTACTGTCTGGTTCAGTTCAGCCCCGAAAACTGCAACAGACAATCAGGTCTGCAGAGAGGATCGTCAGCTGCCTGCAGACTCCTCCCATCCTGTTCAAACTGCTGCCTTCAGACCGCCGTCTAGGTTTTCTTCCCTCAGGCTGTCACTCTGATGAACACTGTGAAATAAGCTGTTATAGCATTCATATGTGCATTGGGCTACTATTGTGCTCAGTTTGTATAGTTTGTTAGACTTTGTGTAACTTGTTTTCTCTTACTTTTTGTTTGCATGCATAGATCAAAGTGACCCAGAGTCAGAGTCCATGTTTGTGGACACAGATTTGGCCAAATAAAGAGGATCTGATGATGCCGACTTTGGAGAGTGGGTTTTTGCAACAAACTCTCCAGTTTTCAAAACTGTTCCGACATCTGTCCTGTTTGTCTGCATGTCTCTGAGCTTCTGTGCAGGAACATCATGAAAACGGCAGTAAAAACTATGATCGTCCACTCAGTGTCCACAGGTTAGAGAAACTGAGGGTGCATGACCGGCCGACGCACCACAAAGATGTGGGTGTTACAATAAACAGAGCCTTGGTTTGGTGACAAACTGAATTCAATCGATTAGAAAACATACTTAATGTTACATGGAATTTGCTTTTGTCTCCATTACAAAGATCAAGAGGCCCAACAATGGCAGTAACACAAGAGCAAACAGAACTTACTCGCAGAGGATGACCCCATCCTTCAAGCCTTTCTGGAAATTCTCTCCAATAGACATTCCGGTCACCTCTTCAATCCAGAAACGGAGCTCCTCCTCTTTCTGTGGGTCATATTTTTGAGCAATCTGGAGAGATTAAAACACAAATAATAATATGACCACATGAGTCTGTGATAGCACAGCTGCTAGCACCAGTGCCCAGCAGACCATGCTGAGCCTTTACCATCTACAGACATCGGAGCTTTCAAAAATCATCAGTCGTGTTTCATCTGACCAAAGCCTCACCAATGTATAACGTGTATTCTTTGGTTATACAGAACTAAATAAATATTTCACCCTCACAGGGTACTGTAGGGTCAAAGGTCAGCCACACAGGGTACTGTAGGGTCAAAGGTCAGCCTCAGAGGGTCCTGTAGGGTCAAAGGTCACCCTCAGAGGGTAGTGTAGGGTCAAAGGTCAGCCACACAGGGTACTGTAGGGTCAAAGGTCAGCCTCAGAGGGTCCTGTAGGGTCAAAGGTCACCCTCAGAGGGTAGTGTAGGGTCAAAGGTCAGCCTCAGAGGGTCCTGTAGGGTCAAAGGTCACCCTCAGAGGGTAGTGTAGGGTCAAAGGTCAGCCTCAGAGGGTACTGTAGGGTCTGGGCACTCTTAAATGATGAGGTTTGGCCACTTGCAGCAGAAACAGCTTTTTTAAAACCTTTTCTCAGTAACTTTCAGACCACGAGGGACACACTAACACTGCAGTCATGAATAATAGAATTGTGGTTTACAGGTGCTTGGTGGTCTTAAACTATCTTCTGCTGAGGTCCAAGAGTCTCTCTGTGCTGTCCTTTAAATGGTGGGCTGTCACATGGTACACTTTCCATCAAAGGTTTTTACATGTTAACCCTGAACCGTCGTTTTCTCTTAGGCTCTCCATCAATCACAGTAAAAGACTGAAACAGGGCGTTCCTAGAAAGAGGTCAGGGAGGTAACGGAGAGCAGCCAGCAGGGCTTTTCTTCTTATCGGTTTGATTTAGAACAGGCACTGGCATTTTGCTTCTAATTATTACTGCTTTGGGGTTTTTAAGATGCCAAGTAACACATCCAGTTACCCGTTCAGCTGGTAAAGAACTGCTGACAGATTAAAGTGGTTCACAAAGTCTCCAGAATCAACAGGACATAGAGCGCCCTTGCTGATCACTGTGGTTTGTTCTATTCTATCATGTGGACTAAACAAACACTCCTGCTGGGATCAGCTCATGCCCCAAACACATGTGGAAGCCTCACTCTCCACTGAATCCATCTCACCAGGTAATCCTGTGCTACAGAGGACAGATGGACCACAACCCATCCAAAGCACAGGGACTCTGCTTTTCTGAAGCATACGGAGGAACAATGGAGGACTTTTATCTGATAATATCTCTGAGTGTTTGTTTTTGTAGGAAGTTTCATCATATTGTAAATGTATTATCCAGAAAAACAACTTCTTTTTGCTGCTCCAAAACTACTGTTGATATCGTTTAAAAACATCCATTTCCACATATTTATTTTAACACATTCACTCAGGCAGCCAAGCTGTTGTGTTTGTGTTGTGTGGTAACACAACTGGCTGGCTCCCAGTTCAGTTACTAAAACAGAAAACCATGAAAAACGGGACAAAGTTCAGAACGCGATAACAAAACTGTTTCTTTGAACTTCTGTGATGAAGCAGGAAAAGCACAGAGCTCATGCACAAACATGCAAAGAAAGATCTCTCCCAGACTTGGATGGACACAGCTGCTTTATGGCCAACTGTCCACTGAATAAGGGCTGATTATATCTGTGGGGCCTTTCTTTAATCAGTGCTGTCATGTTTAGCTATATTACACGTTTTTAAAAAAAATCCCCCAAAAGTTTCCCTCAAAACTCCAAATTTCAGTCGAGCTTGAGAGCATCTACTTAGGAGCAGGTTTTAGTTTTTAGTTGGCACTCAGAGAAGCTGCTGTCCCACATCATGCCAGAGACTTGGGGGATCCCAGGTTGTTCCCGAACATCCTAACCGACCTTCTCCAATCCGAGGAAGGCAGTTTGAGTCTTCCTCTCGACCTTGGCAAAGAGGGGAGCATTCGAAGAACTTGTCCTTGCATACAACTGTTAGAACTCACGATCTTGGAACCTGCAGTTGTTCCAAAATGGTTCCATTTCTGAACGACTGCACTTTCAGTTTGGTCAAACAGATGCTTTTTATACTGGCAGAGAAAAACTACCAGCTCTAACAAAAAGGGCTTAAATTTAGCGGCCTGGACAGCAGGTCTCAAGGGTCTGTTACATGTTACTGCAGCAGTTTAAAAGTTATTTATACTACTGAGGAGTAGTACTCAGATTTTTGCCCTTAAAAAGCCGAAAATGTCAAAAGTTTAGACTTCTTTAATGAAGGATATTTTATTAAAGAAAACTAGCAAAGCAAAAACAAATGCAGACAGTAATAATCCCAAAATAATAATCACCTGAAATATAACCTAGTCTGAGCTAACGCTGGGAGTAAGAAGCTTGGAGAGACGACGAGCACCCTCAGATCTGAAGATGCACTCTCCCCGTGTTAGAGGCTGAGCAGAAATCCAAATCTTCTTGAGCTCTTCAGATTTTAAAGCCCAAACTTTTCTTCTTTTCTGTCTTATTGTAACCTAGAATTTCTACACACGAACACTGAGGCAGGTTTGAATATGCTTCATCAGTCTTCAGTTAGATCATGATTCAATTCAATTCAATTTTATTTATATAGCGCCAAATCACAACAACAGTCACCTCAAGGCAATTTTTATTGTAAGGTCGACCCTACAATAACACATACAGAGAAAAACCCAACAATCATATGACCCCCTATGAGCAGCACTTTGGTGACAGTGGGAAGGAAAAACTCCCTTTTAACAGGAAGAAACCTCCGGCAGAACCAGGCTCAGGGAGGGGCGGGGCCATCTGCTGTGATTGGTTGGGGTGAGAGAAGGAAGACAGGATAAAGACATGCTGTGGAAGAGAGACAGAGGTTAATAACAGATATGATTCAGTGCAGAGAGGTCTGTTAACACATAGTGAGTGAGAAAGGTGACTGGAAAGGAAAAACTCAATGCATCATGGGAATCCCCGGCAGCCTACGTCTATTGCAGCATAACTAAGGGAGGATTCAGGGTCACCTGGTCCAGCCCTAACTATATGCTTTAGCAAAAAGGAAAGTTTGAAGCCTAATCTTGAAAGTAGAGATAGTGTCTGTCTCCTGAATCTAAACTGGAAGCTGGTTCCACAGAAGAGGGGCCTGAAAACTGAAGGCTCTGCCTCCCATTCTACTTTTAAATACTCTAGGAACAACAAGTAGGCCTGCAGAGCGAGAGCCAAGTGCTCTAATAGGGTGATATGGTACTACAAGGTCATTAAGATAAGATGGGCCTGATTATTTAAGACCTTGTATGTGAGGAGCAGGATTTTGAATTCTGGATTTAACAGGAAGCCAAAACAGGAGAAATCTGCTCTCTTTCTAGTCCCTGTCAGGACTCTTGCTGCAGCATTTTGGATCAGCTGAAGGCTTTTCAGGGAGTTTTTAGGACTTCCTGATAATAATGAATTACAGTCGTCCAGCCTGGAAGTAATAAATGCATGAACTAGTTTTTCAGCGTCACTCTGAGACAGGATATTTCTAACTTTAGAGATGTTGCACAAATGGAAGAACGCAGTCTTACATATTTGTTTAATATGTGCGTTGAAGGACATGTCCTGGTCAAAAATGACTCCAAGGTTCCTCACAGTGTTACTGGAGGCCAAGGTAATGCCATCCAGAGTAAGAATCTGGTTAGATACCATATTTCTAGGCTTTTCAGGGCCGAGTACAATAACCTCAGTTTGATCTGAATTAAGAAGCATGGTCATCCATTTTAATCCACTTATACAGAAATGCTTTGACCTGTTTCTCTTCCAAACACACACACACACACACACACACACACACACACACACACACACACACACACACACTTTAAGCACCACTATTACAATAAATACAATGAACAAGCCAATAAGAATAAAGAAATAAAAATATCACAGTTCTGCAGATACCTCGTTTTATCCGACCACCAGTCCGGCCTCCTCTCCCAGTTCCTGATAAAAGCCACAAGAAAACCAGTCAAACAGACTCCGTCTGATTCTGACCAGGATTCCCCACCGTTGACAGTTTGGTTTTTTCTGTCATCAGTACCAAACAGCATGTATTTGGAAACACGACCAGTGAAACCAGTGCACGTATGTACTCTGAACTGGTTCCACAGTGGAACTGACGTTTCAAACCTTGCAGGGCTTCAAACTCCTCAGATTGTGTCACAGCTTTAGTTTCAGGCACAGCTGCTTCAAGGCTGTCAGTCACTACCGTCTCACATTTTTACTGAACAAAGAGTAAAGCAGCACAGAGGAACTCCAGTTTGAGTAACCAGACCAGTCTGACTCATCACACCAACACACTGCAGTGTTAAACGATCATGTTAGGATTTCACAGCTCTGATCACAGCACTTCCCTCCAGCAGCCTGAGGAAACATGCAACAATGTGTCCATCGTGTGAAACATGTTGGTCAAATGTTCAAACATTATCTTTGAAACCCAACAAACCGAACACGTTCCAGTCACAGACACTGCAGCTCATGTTCCCCATCAAATACATGCTCATAGTGACATTTCACTCAATATTTAGTTTTCATTTTCAAACAATGCATTTTTACATACATGCGTGTGTGTTATTTTGGTCTGTCAGCCCACTATCAGGTTTGTTTTTTTCAAAACACACTGGAATCTGTCTCCACATGATGATATCAAACAGCAGGTTTCAGTCCAGCACTCGTGCTGAGCACACAACAGGAAACAACGTTACACTGTAATAGAAAACCAGTGAAATAAATGGTACAATACTGGAAACTGTCGAATGCTTGCTTTCGTTTTATGACCAGCGTAAAATTCTTTGGTCACAATGAAGAAAATTGTACTTTTATGTAACTGGCTGCTCCATTCTGCATGCAGAACTGCTGGGGCAACAGACTAAACCCGAGTCTGATACTCATATAATCAAACTATTATTCTGGTATTTCAGCACAAAAGCAACAAAGAAACCTCACTGCAACTGTTGACAAGTCTGTAAAACATCCCTGCCATATTCATCAATGTCATCCTTATGGATAGAGCTGGGTGTCATCTGCACTGCAGTGAGAACACGTGCTATACTTGCTAATGACACTGCCTAAGAGAAGCATGTATGATGTAGACAGAACCCTGTGGAACTCCATAATAACCTTTACTAGTTACATTAACAATTTGCAGGCTGTTGGATACGATTCAAACCCTGCAGCACCAGTGCAACATTGGCTACTGTACTAATGCTGCATGTGCAGCAGGTAAAGACCAACAGGGGGCTCTAAGCTAGTGTACTCCTGAGCCCAGCTAAACAGGACATGTTAGGCCATCTGGTATAAAAACCTCGATAAAATCAAACATATCGTAATAAATAAGATTTCCATAGCGGATCAATCAGAGCCCAGGCTAACAATGACACTCAGGAGATGTACTCGACATGAATTATGCAGCACGTCTACTGAACAGACCGGAATAACACGATCTGCCAACTGAGCCGAGTGAAAAGTAGCGGGCGGACGGCTGGATCGAGGCATTGAAGAATCTCAGGAATGTGATGTATGCTGACAGGATAAGAGCGTGGACTCCTGATCGCACGTTACGCAATGGAAGCCATTTGCTGCTCTGCTTTTGTTGACACAAGGGAACAAAAGTCATATTTACATGTTCAGAAGGAACATGGCTTCACACCAACGTGACTCAAAATCCAGAACTTTGGTAGGGAATCATATCCAGTTCTTACATCGACACCATTATCAGAGCACACGGCAATATGACAGCATCCTAAAAACCTGTTTAAAATGGGTGCTCTCCCATTTTAAACAGGTTTTTAGGATGTGCTGCCGTCGGACGCCCGGCCTGCCGTCGGACGCCCGGCCTGCCGTCGGACGCCCGGCCTGCCGTCGGACGCCCGGCCTGCCGTCGGACGCCCGGCCTGCCGTCGGACATGCTTCATTCTCCCGTCTCTGATCAAGGCTTTATCTGTGCTTCAACTTTCAGAGAGAGTGTTACTTTCAAGCAGTGCACGATGCTGCTTTCAGAGTAATCATGATGTAGTGCAGTGGTTCCCAAAGTGGCGGGCACAGAGCCATTGCAGGGGGGGCGCAGTATGGTTTTTATAAGAAAACACTGCTAGTATAATGGACACAAAAGCAAAGCAGAGGTTGAAGCATCGTCAAAGATGCTTCCAAGCCAAAGACTAGAAGAGCAGCTGTCGTGCCGACAGAAGGAGTTTCCCCTGCGTGGGGAGCAGCACTGGGCTCTCCAAATCACGGACAAACAGGATCCCACATTCTTGATTTTTAGTTCACAAACACTTCTTATAACGACTAACTACTCCTGAAACTTTGGAGATGTTAGCACTTTGTACAGTTACAGGAGGATAAAAGTAATTATCGGGCAAAATGTCCTTCGTTTGTTAAAATAGTCCCGTCCAACACCACGTGAGAACAATAAATATATAATTTTCTGTTGTAACCCTCAAACTGAATGGTATGGAGGCCCGTTTCCACCACTAAAAAAAAAAAAGAAGCATCCACATAACTCCAAATTTTGAGTTATTTTCTCAAAATTTCGAGTTAGTCAGTAATCTACGTGAATGGCGTCATTTCCTTGTTACCCGGAAACTGAAGCCCTCAGCTACAAATGCTACAGCTAAGCTACCAGGATTACAGTCATGAATGCACAAATTGCTGATTATTTTCAGCTTGGCTTCACAAATGATGAAATCCTTGTGTTATTAGCTGAATTATTAGCGTTACTATCAGCAAACGTACTCTCGAAAGCGCCAAGTTGTTGCGACCCGGTTTTGAGTGCGCGTTCCACGTGGATTACTGATTGACAGAGCAAATGACTCGAAATTTGGAGTTATGGATACTTCTTTTGTTGCTGTTGGCTTCCACAGAATGGCGATGTAACGACACTCACCGTTCACAAAACTAAAACATCACTACTTCCCCGTCTAACTCTCTATAATGCAGTAAACTGGATCCCGTGTCCAGCCACTGACGCAGGAGGAACACATTGTGTCGGTGATACCGACCTTGGCACAAACACGGATCCTGCCACAGTTTGTTCCCCAAATCATGGACACACTGTATCCCACAGTTTGAGGTTTTTAAACCCACTTTGCACACAGAGACATTTTTGGAAAAATGTATTGACAGTGATGTTGAATATTCTTGTAAAATTAGGGGGAACCACTGAGGCAGCGTACGGCATCAGGAGCTTCCACGTGTTTTTCATGCGAGCACACAAAGGAACCGTGGTGATTCCTCTCAGCATGTCATCAAAAAGGAAACGGTAACACACAGAAAGCCTCTCCTCCATTCATGTCTATATGAAACACACATAGAAAAGTGTGTGAGCCAACAAACTCACAGAGCTTCGATATGACGTTCCCTCTGTACAAACACACTGTGTAAAGTACACTAGTGTTTCCCCGTTTCCACTGTGATGATGGAAAACCCTTTAAATATTTAGACATTTTTGGGCTCTGGGAAATTTTTACTAATATAAAACCTGCACAGATTCCTGGCCTGTTTCACAGATGCTTCTTTGATACTGCCAATGCTAACGTCAGCACACGCCTGGATGAACAGGAGGGCAGTCGGGCTGAGTGCATTCGTCCCATTGCTGTGTTGTGATCCAGGTAATCATTTACTATCCTTCACAGGAAGCAAATCCTGGAAGTTCACCTGGAACGTTCCGGCGCAGCACCGGTGGCCTTGTATTGGCTGCAGCTCTGTATTAGGATGGAATTGATCATTTAAGTAGGTGGTAATGTGGCAGTTGTTGGTCACACTGATATGACAAAGAGAAACAGGCTCTGGGAGGAGGACCTGCGACAGCTAAAAGCTGTGCACACACACTTGTTGCTGATACGTCACTACAGTGCAGGACTTGTGTGACTGGACTGTATCCACACTGCTGGTTCGGTATGCTGACGGACACTCTGGCACATTTATTTGTGCCTCCCATTTTTGAGTTACTGACCAACAGACGCTTCTTCCTCTCACGTTAAACCAGTTGCTTCATGTTCACTCTGTGTTTCTTTGTTTCATGGTGAAGAGCAACAAAAGCTGACTGATGCATTTCCTTTGCTGAAGCTCTGATACTGAGGTTTGTGCTGAGCAGTGACAGCTGTATACCAGGTGATATCCCAGGAGGCGTTTTTCTTACACTGAAGGTTAACACACAAAATCAGAAAGCTGTCCACCGTCCAAACAGAAGTTGATGCTCGCCGAGTGTCAGACAGACGTGAGACTAGCTGCAGTGTACAAGTCTACGGTTTCTATGGCTGCTGTTGTATGTCCTGTGTTTTGGCACAGAGCCATGTGACTCGGTTACAGTCTGTACCATGAATGTGACTCAAACAGCATTAGCAGCTAACCAACAGTCAAAGCTAACCAGCAGCTGCTTTCATAATGTCCATCATCAGAAACAGTCTGATGGAGCTTCACATGCTCACCTGCATCTCCAGATGCTGAGCTTAAGTTCTGAGGAGACTGATTTAGGTCACAAGGACTAATTGTTTGTTCATGTTAAGACTGACACACATAGGTTGTGTGCTTGTAGGGAAGCGTCTGCAGCGACATCACCACAGAGCCTAAAGTTCATCCTCGGATGAAACTGGCACGCTGGCTTTGCCACGTCGCGTTTTTATCAGCTGTAGACGGGAAACACGGATGGAACTTCCAGGTGGGAAAAAGTGTCTTCAATCTGCAGCCAGATGACTGTGGTGATCGAAATATTGATTAAAATAAGCTCATGGGAAAACGTTTCTCTTGCAGTCTGTGAGCATCTTCCTTCTTTGTTTTTGGGCTCTGTCACCGACTTTGGGTCGTCCTGAATAAAAAAATAGGTCTGTTTTATAAATCGTTGTCATTCTGTGTTCCAGAAGCACATACTCTCGACCTAGGGGCCTGTCAATCACAAGACATTAGCAGATCGTTACATAGACAAACCTTTTGAATACAAGCGTGCTGGTGCACACAGGGGTGCACACAGGGGTGCACACAGGGGTGCACAGACACAAACTACACCTTTCTTGGCTGCTACCTCAAAGCACATTGAGCGCTGTCAGTCCTGCGTGCTGCACAATAACATTCAATATTTAATATCTACTGTCAGCTAGATTATTGTGATGCTGTTGTGTTTATTATGCTGCTCGTTTGTTGCTTGTTTCCTTCCTCTCAACAGGTGATCCAGGTGAAAAGTGCCTTTTCTCCCTCTTCCCCTGTGTTTTTCTATCTTGCCCAGTCATGTCTGTCCCGTCTGCAACAACTGAAAATAAAATAAATACATAATAATAATAAAGGTCAATCAAACGGACCACTATGGCTAGGCCGTGATGATCCACTTGGTAAAGGAAACCTGTTGTGTATCTTTCTTTGCCTTCAGACCATCATTGTGATGCTGAAGAACCACAGGGACAGAGCCTTTGGCTGACGTGGGGAACATCTACCTTTGGTTCCGCGTGTCATTCGTTCTTAAAATCTCAGACTGCTGACAGGACAGAAGACGAGGCCAAAGGCAAACAAACGTCCTGGCACACGAACAGCCAAAAACACTAACTCGTCCACACACACGCAGACTGCCCAACAACTTCTCATGCTTACACAAAAGATGTGTTTTCAAATCAACGCTCTCGAAAGTCCTTTACTTCATTTTGGCGGACTTTCAAATCCCAAGTTTGCAGAAGTCCCTCATGCAGCGAGTCATGCGTGGCGTGGGTAATGTAAATCTCACGGGGCATCGTGAACACGCAGTAACAGATGGAGGCATTGTGAGGAGCAGACAGAAGAAACGCGAACTTCGTGGAGAGTGCGCGTTTGTACGTGTTTCTGATGGCGTCATCCTTCAGCCATCCCACACAGACTGTCCACGGAGACCGTTTGCCGTGAAACTAACAGATGGTTTGGTTGCTCTGAATATTTGCCACGACACTGACTGCTGTTCTAAGTCTGCTCCTAAAATCTGAGGCAACATGGAAGCATCAGTGTGTCCGGGCTCCTCCCAGCTGCTCCACAGATCCCGTTTAGCTTGTCGTCATCAAACATCTTCATCACAACATCTCATCAGAAGTTCAACAAACTGTTTCAAACGCTTTAGAGGCGTAAAAGCAGCGCTTGGCACCGAGGCGGCTGCGGTCACAGTAACGCTCCCCGCGTCTTTCTTCGTGCTGGACACGAAGGGAAAAGTTCCCGAGCGCCGGGAACAAGCGTTCAGACAAACAAGAGGACCGAACCTTTGTTTAAACTCTCGTGTTCGGCCCACAGCGAGACACACCGACAGGCCCGCGGGCTTCTAGCATCCACACAAAAAGTCTGAAAGCGAAGGAAACGTGAGACAAAGTAAAGACGCGACCGAAGCACTTACTTTGCTCTTGACTTCAGCAGACAGGCCGTAGGCTGGTCCCTTATTAAAGTGAGTCATCGTGGCGCTTTTGTAACCCACGGGATTACTCGCAAAGTCCGCGGAGTCGTCTGTGGAAAAGACGGATTCTCAGCGACTGTTTCGGCCCGACGGGAGCTCAAGCAGTGCGCGAGGCGAGAGCACGGTCAGCCCCCCGCCTCCTGTCCCCTCCCCTCAGTGTCGGCTGCATCCTGAAAGCCCTGGATGAGTACAACTTCCACACATGACCAAAACTTTCCACACCGGGATCATTTTTAGGAATCCTGTTCAGCTCAGCTTTGGTCTGCAGGCTGGCTGGAAACGAAAAGCTGGTGCGGCTTTAACCAAGTCCCACAGCACCCGAGAAACACACAGATGTCACCCGCTCCTTTCCCCGCCGTGCCGTGGAAGCAGAGGCTGCGCGTGGGCTTACTAACAGGCGTTCAGCTTCATGAGACACACGCGTGTGTACTGTCAGGGAAAACATGCTAACCCACGTGCACTGTGGTGATCCTGGAATGTGCGGGTGGACATGGTGTCCATCTTTCTCCTCTCATGCAGGGACTCGTGCTCGGTGTGGGCTCCACAGCGATCACACGTGATGCCACGTCGGACAGATAACGATCAGCCTCCCCAGCGATGCGCAGGTGCAGCAGTTTCACCTTCACTGCATTGTTTTCTGAGTAGTTTAATAGTAGTGAGAGTAAATAATGGCACAAACAACTCAACAATACAGACACAGCATTTATTCATCACACAGCAGGAATGAGTCCGTGTGGATCGGACACTTTCACACCATTCTTCCCAGGAAAATGGATTTGGGGTATTTGTCCCTCAGAGACGACCACTGTACAAAGAAGTAGTCGGATACAGGATACAGGATCTTCCCAGTGAGCGACAACGTCTGGACACGGCAAATACTCTCAGCGTAAACTATCAGGACTTTCTTTATTCCCAGAATTCCAAGGAGGAGTCCTGCTACACACAGGGGGATGCAGGTCCCCGGGCCGTTACACAGCACCTGAAAACACAGACGGGGGGGCGGGCACACATCCGTGGAAAGAGGTTATTCTGTACATCTGTTACAAAACTGTGTGTCATGTGACAAAGACTGGCTCGGTTCATGTGCACTCCCTGTCATCACAGGACGCCTCGGACATGCAGCGCAGCAGCCTCTGTTCTCACACAGTGACCTCCCCTCCTCAGGTCCTTCAGTAGAAACTGTGAGAGTCAAAGAGGGAAACCCTGTTGGGGTTTGGAGCTTACCGAACATATTTAAGGCCAAACCCGGCTGAGCTGAACCGTCTCAAACCACAAATGCATCAGAATGTTTCAAACAGATACGCGTTTGACTCACCGAGGACTGCGTTCAGTGAGACAAAGGGAGGGGGCTGAGTAAGTACGAGGCCTCAGCACTGAAGGAGGCTGGTGGAGTTTACAGGAAAGCTGCCGTGGAGTCTGGAGAAGTAATCATACAGCTCCTCTGCATGCAGAGCCCCACTCTGCAGTCAGCTTACACCCACACCTCTCAGCCGTCTGTTTCCCTGCACAAACCTTCTTACAGCAGCAGGGCTGCAGCGATAAGTTGATCAGAAAATGATCCTTTGCTTCGACGCTTCGTTTAGCGCTCGGCGCCGTCGCCACGTAAGCGCCAGCGTTTCAGCTGCGACTAAAACAGACCTGAAACAGCCAGCGTTTGAACAGAAGCAGGTTTTCAGCAGAAACAAATGTTTTTGTAAAGCGAAACCAGTGAGAAGCCGTTTCCTCTCCATTTACTGTCGCTCATTAACAACACAACAGTATTTGTGACTCAAATATAACGGATGGAATATTCCGTTGGTAACATGCCTTCAGCTGCAGCGTGCTAACCACCGCTGTGTGAGCCACTGTTCACTACAGCCTGCTCCACTCACCATGTCCGGTCTGAGCCTGAACACCAGAGGCAGGGAATAGCGCAGGGCATCGAGAGTGCTGACGACAGACGAGCTCCAGGACTGGTGCACCTCGCGGCTCCGTGGGATCCGACAGATGGTGAACTGAGGAACAAACACGTGTGCGTCACATTCGTCTGAATTTGACATTAGATGTTTAAATGGATTCACTGAGCTGTAAGCTGACAGGGACTGAAGACAAACAGAAACCAACCACACACCTGGACCTGTGAGACACACGAGGACGTGCTTCTGTAGGGATGATCTGATATCCTCGTGTTGGTGTTGTTCCCAGACCACCATGAAAATGTTGTTCCAGGTTCAACGTTGCAAGTGACCAATCACTTTGTTGTGACGTTATTCTTTTGCACGCCAAGCCATTCGTGCATTTATGAAATTCCAATGTTGCGAGGACAATATCAATTCTGCTTACTGTTTATTAAAGAGTTAGGGTCAGGGTCCGTTGATCGGCGGACAGAGGCGGTTTCTCGCAGCTTAAGTACAGTTTTTTGTTTTACGCCGGTTTTTTCCGAAGTCGCAAAAGTATGACGTCACAACAATGTGATTGGTCACTTGCAATGTTGAACCTGGAACATTTTCATGATGATCTGGGAACAACACCAACACGAAGATATCAGATCGTGCGCTTCGGTAGACAGCTTAAACCACACAGTAACAGGATTACTTCAGAAACGCTGGTGGCCAACAGGCCAAACTTTACTTTCTGTTTTGCTGATGTGCTCTTTGCCTGGCAGTGGAGTACTGTCACAGTGTGATACTTTCCTGAAGGACAGGAAATAAGTAACTCTTCCAGTGTGTGAGCCTGCTGCTGTCAGGACTCTCCTGCCTATGATGATGCAGTCCTGTGGGAGCAGCAAGTCCTCTGCAGAGTCCAGCGGTGGCACGCTTTGCTGTATCTGAACCTCTGCACTGTGCTGGGGTGCAGCTGCTGGGCCATGGAGACCACAGAGCTCAGTGAGCTCTCGCTGTGCATCACCACACTGAGTTAAAACCAAAAGCTCCATCATGCGTACCTGTGAGTCCGACTGTTGTTTGAGGCTTTCAAACGTGCAAATTTTCTCCTCGCTCATCCTGTCTGTGTCTGCGAGGACATAGTGTCGAGGTGTGTAGGCTGCAGACATGCACTGCAGCAGGTGCAGGACCTCTGTGGTATGACCACCTACAAATCAGAAAGAAGCACAGCAGCAGTTACAAGGTTAACCACGACCTGGAGGACACTGAACTCTTAGTCCTCACTGCGCTCGTCATACTCGCTCATCTTTAGATGGACACTTAATAAAGACAGACATTCAATTTGATTTAGAAAGTATGTTTCATCCCAGCATGAGTTCAAACAGGTCAGTCCGTGCTGGGCGTGAAGCGGCAGCGAGGACACACCACAGGACATCACTGACAGTGTTGGACGTGCACGTGGCCAGAAACAGCCAGGAGTCTGCTCAGCATCTAGGACCAACAGCGCTATAAAGCATCATTATCACTTTGAACTTCACATCGGTCTACTGACCTTAAAGGTCAAATGTGACATTACATTATAAATGCTTTATCATAGTTTATACATCATTCTCACATCAGCAGGTTCCCATAATGACTACAAACTGTTTCTACGACAACTCCAATCTCCCCAAAACAGCCGAGCCCCATCAGACCTCAGAGACCTCTGAGTATCCGGTTGTTCAGTCTGACGTCACTAGCCGTGTCTGGACCTAAACTCCGCTGCAGGTCCATATATCAAACGATCACTGTGGCATTACTGAGAGTTGAAAAACTGTCTAAAGTCTTTTATCTTTAATAAAATGATCAGCGTTCTGCTCTACCAGGTGTAACAATTGAGTTTAACATCCAGGCATCCATGAAAACGGAATTTATGACATTTAACGGAGTTAGAAGTTAGCAGGGAGTTAGCTCGCTAGCTTCTATCTAAATACAATATAGCATGTCCTGACTGCAGGGTTTTGGAAACAAATTAAAACGTACAGCTCTGTTATCACTTCCAGCATAAATGAAGACAGAAAACTAAACAGCAGTGACGTTTGTAGGGTTACTGAAGTTGGGCTAGCTGGTATATAATGATGTGCTACGTGACTGCTAGCGACACAGCTATGTTAGCATAATATAAACAAGCTAACTTTTTTTCCACTCGATAAAAGTTAACGTGAGTGTTCTCGGTGGTCAGGAACAAATGTAATCGCATGGCAGGATGCTGTAAAAGGACCAAACTTCAGCCAGGAGAACAACTGAGATAATCCATCCACAATACGAGGTTAGTCATTCATATACTGCTGCATGGGCTGGGCTGTAGTTACATCCTAAGGTTTTAAAAACTGAGCTTAAATAAATGATTAGCGGTAATAAAAGCCGAGGGAGGTCAACAGTGATCACTGACTGTTTTAGGAGCTTTTTGAGATTAAATAGAAGAAAATACAAAACATTAAACATGTTAACAACACAAAAGCCATATTAAACGCAGACTACTTTAGGCCCGGAAGTAGGATTCGTCGCGTCATCACTGAACAACTGGATTATCATATGACCCCTGCAGAAGCAGCTTTCTCATGCTGTCTATAGTATATGTGCTATTACTGCATGTCATTAGCCTTTGGAGCCTCTCTCCCATACTTTAGTCCAGTGATCCTGGTTCTGTTTTAGGTCACTTCCTGTTAAAAGGGAGCTTTTTGTCTCACTGTCACCAAGTGCTCGCTCATAGGGGATCATTTGATTGTTGTGGTTTCTCGCTAACACCGTAGGGTCGTTACGTGTGAAGATAACTGCTGTTGTAATTTCACTGTATATAACTAAGACTGAGCTGCAGAGCTACACCCCAGGACCAGCTCTACGCTCCAGACTGTACTGGATCGTCAGCATTAAGCTGAGTATTTTCACCACTGAGACCAGGAACACTGCACATCCATTGGCTAACGGTCGTGTTGGCTGCACGTTTCAGACCTGCACCCAATTCCAGTGAGCATGCTCAGCAACACTTCTCAAGATGAAGCCTGAGTTGATACGTCAGAGCCTCCGTTTGAATCCAGCAGAGTAATGTGAATACTGCTGACTATTCCTCTCACCAAAGCACTCTGTCACTACCATGGACAGCAGGAACGCTCGTGGTTATCATTTAACCAACTTTCTGATTCATCCGAATTTGGATTTTTAAATCTAATCATTCAGCTGTTACCTAACAGGGACAAACTACAGCTGACAGAAACTGAAGACAAGAATACAAACACATCACACAGCGATGGGCCTGTGATGCACACGAGCACACAGTTACCCCAACATCAAGAACTGCACTGAGAAGCAGGACCACGCAGTACAGAACAAGGAAAGGAAGCAAACTAGTGCGAGATGTGTCTAAAGACCCAGGAACAACTGCAGAGACACTAGTGACTGTTGGGAATTGTAGTCTCACACATGACAGCCACTGGAAACCTACACAGGAATGGACTGAAGAGTCTCAGAAGGAAAAACGTCACCTTGGAGCCGGACAAAGCTCATGCATACTGGAAGTGCATCCTTTGGTGAGATGAGCTCTCCCCGTAGAGATGCTGCTGACGTTTGGAGAAAGGAGCAGGCTCGGATCGTACACTCGTGTCTTTAAACCAGCCCACGTGCCACAGGATGTGGCGTGAAAATCATCACAGCCCAACACCTTCACGTGGATGTGGTTCTGGTTAGACCCACTGAGAGTGAATCAGGAGATTTTCAGTGGAAAAAGGTTCTGACTGAACTGCTGATGACAAACTGACTTCATTTAAAAAGTCGCTTCAAAATCCACGTGTGAGTTTATGTTTGACGTTTCTGAATGAAGACGGAGAGAGGGGTGTCAAACATGTGGTCCGTGTGCAGCAGGAGGGCAGAGAGCAACAACCTCACACAGATGACTGACTCAGCAGTTTCCCCTCATCTCAGCGTGGAAAACCAGCGGACTCACGCCTGTCACAGGTCCACGCATGCATCCAAACTGTGTTTCTTCAAGGAAATACAACTATTCCTGCCTCTAAGGACTTGTAACAACTAAATACATAGAAAATAACCAGCATCGCTTAATCTGGATGGAATTATTAAGAAAAATCCAGTATTTTGACGGATTTTCACTTCACTAATCACCAGAATGACCTTTGTGTACACCCTAGGTATGTATAGTGTACCGGAAGCTCGGGGATGTTGCTTGTACGGTGGCGGAAGTGTCGCACTCCTGCCCGACACAAAGCAAACATGTTCAGTATCCACAGCTAAAACAGCAGATACGTGGCATGGCTAGAATTAGCATGCGTCCACGCCGTGTCCGATACACCCACGGTGTCACAGTGCTGCTGAAACACTGTGAAACATGGCTCCATGCCCGGTGTAGCCCGGTAGCTACGGAGGCCGGCTGACGGCTGTTTGTAACGTAACAACATGAGCGCGCTTTCTCTGTGACACTTGAACGCAGCGCAGCGGGGCCGTGTTCCGCGCTGTTACCTGATCCCGCGACCACCAGAACAGTGACCCGACCCTTGCTTCCAGGCTTGCAGTTGGCGCCCGTCTTCACAACGATATAAAGGCGAATGATGAAAAATAAACACAGAAGTAAAACTGCTGATGTGAACCCCAACAGCAACATCGTGACGGCTACGGCAGCCTGGCGTGCCCAAAACCAGACAGCGCGTGGGGCGGGGAAGCCCTGAGTGCGGGCTGGTAGGCAGAGCCAGCTCCTGCTTGGTGTTCACGTTACTTTGTTTTTAGCTTCCACATCTATTCAGACGTCCTGGACACGTGTCTATAAATCTGCTGAGGAGGTGGAGCTTATGAAAGAAAAATATACGTCGACTTTCACTTTAAATTCATTGTAATTTGTAAGTGTAATAATAATGATGATAATGTTATCCGTGTTTTGCACAGCGGAGGAGCGTGTCAGCACACATTTCACTGCATGTTGTACTCGTATAACTCTGAATGTGCCAAATGAAGAAGGTTGAATCTTCAACGATCGGGTTGATCTCAGGGCTGTGGACCTGAAAGCAGCCGTGGGCCGCTGCTGACACGCCCCCTCAGTGTTCAAGTCATACCAAACAAAAACGAGGAAAACAGATATTTCTGATATTTTTGTTCGTTTTCATTTCAAATATTTTATAACAAGACTAAACTTTTTCATACACACATGGGTCGTCTCTGTGTGACAGGAGGCAGCACTGCTGCTGTCATTGTGTTCGTGTCTAAATCAAGCTACACATGAGTTTGTGAGTCTGTCACTGCTCTCTGCTCATAAAGAACTTATTTTAACATTGAAGTCAACAACAAAGCAACCCTGCAGGTTTCTAACACAGCACAGTGTCCACACTGAAGCCAGTTTACAGTCCCAGTGAACCTAAGCCAGGGCGCGTACCCGAGCAGCACCTCCACACAGACCACATTCAAGCCCAGGACGGTGGTGCTGTGAGGCAGTGCTAGCTGCTGCACCTCTCCACAATGGTTACAAAATCAAGTTATACATTGAACTAACCAACGATGTAAACAAGTAGAGCTGAAACAATCAATCAGTTACTGACTTGAAATAAAGGCAGCAGCTGTTAGAACAGCATGAACATATTAAACGGGCTGGACACCCTCAGAGGTAGCTGGTCCTGTCTTGACATCTCTTTGCCGTCACATGTAGGATCAGTGCTTTTACCCTGACTTACTTTATGTTGTACACAGTTTTACTTCTGTGACATTTTGTAGGACATTTACTTGCAGAATACGTCGTCACAGTCAGCCTTCAGTCGTGAATCAGTGTTCTGACCATCGCCCACATCCTGTTCACATTTCATACTAAGTATATGTGAGCTGTACAGAGACGGCGGCTACACTGATGGTGTTCGTGGAGCTTTTATAGCTCAAAGTGTTTGCGGCCTGGTGTGGGACAGGAAGTGGCTAGAAGATGCAAACACTGATTTTCCTGGTTCTGATGTCTTTGTTCAGGTTGACATCACTGATAGCTGACGAGACCTGTGCTGTGCAGGTTTGGGCAGTAAGAGGATTGTAAACAAGGTTAAAGTGCTACGCAGTAACCACACTTACCTGTGCTTCTGTTCAAGACTGTTTCCTACATGATGTCAAAGGTGTCACCTGTGCACGTGATCACCGTGCTGATATATGCAAACCAATGGCTTTAAAAATGTCCCAGATGAGAACGAGGCTTCTTTCACACTGGCCAAATGAAACAGGGTTGTGACATCACTGACCTGTGATGTCGTCACCCTTTAGTAAATGTTTGATTTCTAAGGTAATCAGGAATAAGTGTTGTTGACGTGACTGTCAGCTAAGAGTCAGTGCTGTAGTCCAGACATCAGCTCTGCTGCTCTGATCGTACTGGACTAATCATGGGCTTCCTCTGGCAGCCATGACCACCTAGTTAGTGTTGTGCTTGACCAACGCCTGTGTCTGATGACCGTTTTCATCCGGTCACATCTGTCACAGCTGGGCTGGAGACACAGGTGCACGATCGTGCTGGTTTCAACACTTTGATCATAGAGTGATTAAAGTGCTCAGAGACAAAAGCCGAGATTCAAAACTGGAATCTTTGTCTTCCACTGTGGACGTCTCGCCCTCCCGTGTTAACGCTGATGTGGAGCTACTGTGAATGGCAACACTGCACCACGTGGTTCATGTGCACTGCAGTTAGTTTGGCCCGCTGCTCACTGATCTACAACAGCTGTAATACCATAGAGTGTATATGTGTGTAAATGCACAAACACGTGCACACACTGAGCTGACGTCACCAGACAGAGGCGACACAAGCGCGAGCATGAAGCCCGAGTGTAAACAAAAGCTCTGCCCTCACGTACATGACGTCACATTGTGCTGAGCAGGCAACAGTGACGTGTTTCCTGTTTCACGGTGAAACAGGAGACGGAGCTGTGGGTGATGTACAGAGAGCTTCGCTTCAGTGTTGTCTGCAGATAATATCGCCTGAAAACAACTTCCGCTTGAGTGAACGATGGCGCGAGCGAGTGTGGTGACGTCACGCGGCAGAGGCTGAGCAGGAGGACCGGGAGGGTGAGCTAGCAGCTGCGACAGCATCCCCGCGTGACACACACGGTAACATGGCATCATACGTGTGCGCGTGAGTGGGGTAAACGGGCAGCTCGTCGTGTCTCGGTAGAGCATCTGGTGCAGGTGCACGAGCACACGCGCGACCGCGTCCTTCGCGAAACCACTGTCTGCAGTCACAAGGTCGCGAGGAGAGCCGATGTCGTGTGGGGGCTCCCCGCGCGGTCACTGGGGTAGCCAGTGGAGGCCTCCTGTCCCGGCGCGCGCTCACGCACGCACACACACAGCGTGGACGTGTTTGCTGTAGCTCTCAGAAATGTGGAACAAAGTGTGTTAAATGCGTGAAACCTGCGGATCCTCTGCTGTGTTCTTACAGACACCCGTGCTTCTGTCTCCTCCAGGCCCACTGAAGCAGCACGCAGGATGGACTCTATGTCTCTGATGAGTGGAAGCAGGAACCCCGTGTTCCTCACAGCCTCCTCCTCCCACCACGTCCAGGCCCCCCTGCTGTCCAAAGGCCTGAAGAATGGAGCTGCAGGTCCAGGAAGCTGGTGCGGGGATGCTCAGCCTACTGTGGCCATTCTGGGATCAGGTGACTTCTCCAAGTGCCTGACCATTCGTCTGCTGCGCTGTGGCTTCCATGTGGTGGTGGGTAGCCGCCATCCCAAATTGGCAGCCCACTCATTTCCACATGTGGTGGATGTAACGCACCATGAAGATGCCGTGGGGAAGGCTAACATCGTATTCCTGGCAATCCGCCGTGAGCACTATTCTGTTGTGTGGGACCTCAAACACCTACTGGAAGGTATGTCACACACCTGTAAGTGCTTTCACACCATCACACACATACTGGACACGGTGGTTGATTTTCTTATCCCAGCATGCAGATCAAGCTACTGACCTCCCAAAGGTTTTGGTTTGAGCCGCGTCTGTGAGACTGGAGGAAATGCAAGGGCAAAGATGTCTGGGTTATCAGTGTTGGTGACCTGACTGCTGTGCTTGTGTTTGTTCTGCAGGGAAGATCCTGGTGGATGTGAGTAACAATAAGCGAGCAAACCAGTATCCAGAGTCCAACGCCGAGTATCTGGCTTCACTGCTGCCAGACTCTATCGTGGTCAAAGGCTTCAACGTCATCTCAGCCTGGGCCATGCAGCAGAGCTACCCTAAGGATGCCAGCACACAGGTGCAGTAACCGGGCCACACGTGTCCACGTCTACAGCGTGTCTTTGTCCTGTCGTGTCCCTGAGCTCTGCTGGAGCTTTCCTCCTGTTTAAAAACCAAAGTTTTGACCTGTGACTGTTGCTAAAATGCTCGCCCACCAGGGGTTTGTCTGTAGTGTTGTAGGGTCTTTACCTTAAAATACCACAGCCTCAGCTGAGAGGTCAGCCACGTGCTCATGAATCTGACTTTGTGATACTTTGTATGTAAGGCAGAGAGTTTAAAGCTGTTGATGACACTGAGTCAGTGAAGAAATACCAGTAAGTGCTTCCTTTGGGTTAGTGGCAGCGTTCGAAATGACTTCAATTCAACTTTATTTATACAGCAGCAGACCACAACAACATAATGTAAGGCAGACCCTACAATAATACAACCCAACAATCATGTGACCCCCTGTGAGCAGCACTTTGGTGACAGTGGGAAGGAAAAACTCCCTTTAACAGGAAGAAACCTCCAGCAGAACCAGGCTCAGGGGGGACAAAGACATGCTGTGGGAGATATCCAGAGATTAATAAGAAGCATGGGTGCAGAGAGGTCTGTAGCAGGCTCTTCAGGCTTACTGATGCTGCTGAGATGGACTCTTTATGAGTCTCGCAGCACCGTCCAAACAGGAGGACGCCTCTGAACCGGCCCGTCGTCTCTAACCCGCCCTCATGTTTCTCCTGTAGGTGTTCATCTGCAGTGACTCGGTGGAGGCCAGGCAGCAGATCATGGAATTAGCCCGGCAGCTCAACTTCCAGCCGGTGGACATGGGCACCCTGTCTTCTTCCCGTGATATTGAGAACATGCCTATCCAGTTGTTCCCTGGCTGGAAGGGCCCTGTTCTTGCTGCCGTGGCCCTCTCCATCTTCTTTTTTTCTTACTCGTTTATTCGAGATATAATTCACCCATATATGAAATACAAGCAGAGTGACTTCTACAAGATCCCCATAGAGATAGTGAATCGGACACTGCCTGCCGTCGCCATCACTCTCTTGGCCCTGGTGTACCTTGCAGGACAGTTAGCAGCTGCCCACCAGCTCTACTATGGCACCAAGTACAAGCATTTCCCACACTGGCTGGAAAACTGGCTGCAGAGCCGCAAACAGCTGGGCCTCCTCGCTTTTTTCCTGGCTGCTGTTCATGTCCTCTACAGTGTGTGCCTGCCTCTGAGAAGGTCTGAGAGATACCTGCTGCTCAACACTGCTTATCAGCAGGTCAGTGAAACAGCTTTTTGCACATCTTTACAAACAGTGCTGTTTCTGAAGATCACTTTGATTTGAATCGTTACACATTAGCAAGAGAACTGGCAACATCACAGGTTTTCCCTTCAAATATCCAGAAACGTTACAGGTCAGCACAAGTGTCACCCTGAGGCAGCATCACACAAGCTTCCTGTCTAACACTCACACTCCCATGGATGCATCATAGGGGGTTAGCATCTTGAACCACATGATTGAACCACCAACCTTCCTGGTTTTAACTTTTCTGTTTGTGTCACAGTAGAGACGTGTTCACGTCGGCGTTGTCTAACATCTGTGTCAAACACATGAGGAGCGATGGGAGGCTCGTGGAGTAAACCAGAAACGCTGTAATCTGATTGGCAGCAGCGGTAGGGTTTCTCCTGATGAACCGTACTCTCTGTGACGTGTTCTCATGTGATGGCAGGTCCACTCGAACATGGAAAGCACGTGGAACGAGGAAGAGGTGTGGAGGGTGGAGATGTACGTTTCCTTTGGGATCATGAGTCTGGGGCTGCTGTCTCTGCTGGCTGTCACCTCCATCCCGTCTGTCCACAGCACGCTCAACTGGAGGGAGTTCGGCTTCATACAGGTACCCACAGAGTCCACCAGCCCGTCGTGTCACGTGCCTCAGAGAGTATTCGGAGTCCAGTCTAGTCTGTGTACGTGATCAGTAGTGCGTAATGGCGGCTTGTGACGAGTGTACCTGAAACCAGCTTAGCTGCTGTGAACTCAGGTCGCGTCTCTGAGGCGGCGTGCCGTCACTCCCAGCTCTCCTGCTGTGAACACTTGGGGAAACGTGCTGTGACCGAGATGCTCTCTTAGACAGTCACATGACAGACTACATACGTGTAAACATGTTCTGCTGTAGTCTCGATGTTAGGGGCGTGTCTAATGTAAGTCACTGTCGTGCTGTTATGTGATCACAACAAAAGCCTGTGTCTGAGTGTTCCTGTCTTTGCTCCAGTCCACTCTGGGGTACATCGCCCTGCTCATTGCGACCTTCCACGGGCTGCTGTTTGGATGGAAACGCGCCTTTGAGGAGGAGGCCTACCGCTTCTACCTGCCGCCCAGCTTCGTCGTGGCCCTGGCGCTCCCGGTGTGCGTCATCGTTGGGAAGCTGCTGATCCTGCTCCCCTGCGTTGCCCGCAAGCTCCACCAGATCCGCAGGGGTCAGGACAGCAGTGAGATGAGGGGCAAGCGCATGGAGCCGGTGGGCTCAGCTGCCCACGTTTCCCCTGAGAGGGTCACCGTTATGTGATCGGCCTGTTCGTAGCTCCAGGTGAGGAACCGCTGTAGTGACTCTCACTGCGGGACTGTGTCTGATGACAGCTTCGTGCTGTGGACCTGTTGCTGTATCCGCTTATTCATATTGTTCCAACGATGCTGCTTCGTATTATTGTGTAGTGTTTATCAGGACATCACGTCCCTGCTTTGAGTCGCTGCTGTAACTGAAACTGCAGTTTGTACAGGTCCTGCTCATCTGTGAGAACAGCTGTTTGCTCTTCTGTGACATCGCATCGCGACTGGAGTGTAGCAGAGGCGCTGTCGGTGGGCCCTGCAGCTTTGATGATGGAGGACAGCTGCAGCACATCTGCCTCTCCTCACTGTAACGCTGCACACCTGCGTTTACCTGTGTGTGTCTGCAGTGCGATCTGAGGCTGTCATTCACACATTGTTTTCCTTACAGACCGTGGTAGAAGTGTGTAACATTTGTGTGTCAGTCAGTGAGACGTGTTCCTGTGACGCTCATGTGACACACAGCTTCACACTGAGTGTTAGTTTATAGTATTTCGTTGTATTTTTACAGTGAATGAACAGCCGGTGTCTAATCTGCAGTTAACCCTTGTGTGGTGTTCATATTTTTCTTACTCAGCCAGTGTTCATGGGTCTGGTGGACCCGCCAGAGTTTAACACTATCAAACAATTTTATGTTAAATTACTCAACAGATGTTTACTTCATCCCAATTACAAACCATATGAACAGCAAACATGGTTAATTTTTCCCTTTCCCTTTGTTAGATCACATTTATGAATCAATGTGCTTCTCGTTTCTTTTTTGTTTTATAAAATGTTATAAAAATAAATCAGTTATAATCAAGTGGAGTGAGTGGAAAGACACAACACATTTACAGGTGAAGCAATATGTTTTACAACTAAATGGGATCAGCTGCTCATCAATGGTGACATTAGGCCCAGGGTTGTAAAACAGGGGGAGGTGGTGCACACACTTATCCCACACTGTCCTGATGGCAGCTAGCTTGTCTCTCTGCCGTCGAGCTGGTCTGTCGTCTCGGTTATTAAAACGAATAATCCTGGAAATTTTGTGGAAGTTTTCCAGAGACACTGATGCACGGAAAGGTTCTTGCCGGTTTCTGCATCCCACAGGATTCTGTGGATTCCCCTTTGGACCTGAAAACTCCTGCAAGGATAAGAAGCCCAAAGTAGGCCTTTGGGGTTCTTAGATGAATTTGGTCCATCTCCTTCCACCTCTCTCCAAAAACACACCGTCCTTCTAGATTACTGCAATCCAGAATAATTTTCTGGATGGAATCTGGGATGAAAAGCTCAAATGAAGACTTGATGTCCTGCACATGAGTAACTGCCAGCTGTGTTGGCCCTGGCTTATCACAGTAACAGCTCTGCAGGGTGGCTCATTTCTTGGCCAAGAAGACCATTCAATGTCACCAGTTATTGACATCCATATTTCTTCACTTGCTGTCTGGTGGGCTTGTTCTGGTCCTGGAGCTGGCAGCAGATGGGGTACTCGTCTTCGTTTTGTTACTAAATGATGCTCAACCTCATCCTCTTCTTCAAAGTCACTGTCAGACTCTGAATTTTCAGAAATGTGAAATATTCTGAAACCTCTTTGTCAACATCATCATCAGAAGCCCCTCTCTCTTCCAAAATCAATTGGATGGCCCTCGCAGCAGATAATCTTTTGCCATCTTGATCAGTTGTGATAAAGAACCACACTGGCAAAGTCTTATTTATAGTATTATGCCCCTAATTTGCAGGTGGGACAGGGTATGAGAAAATAAAATTTGGATCCCTCAAGAAAGAGGGTAAAATGTGTGGGAATGTCAGAGCAGACGGTGTTGGTAGTTGAATTTTCAACAATGTGGCAACTTTGTGCGCGAGCAGGAGGGGAAGAAAACACTATCAGCAGCACCAGAAAGGAGGAAGACAGAGTATGGGAACACAGGACCTGCACTTTCAACACTTTTATTAGACCTGGGTCCAGTGGACCCGAACACCTTGTATGTAATGTAAATGCGTGGGGGGGAGGTACAGTATGAGGTCATTGAAAATGAGTTTGGATTTATGTTCTTCACAGAAAATAAGCCAAAGCCAATGAATTTCAGGTTGAAAAAATAATTGTTTAATTTTTCTTTTGGGAAAAACTGAAAACGGGTCTCACAGACCCGAACACCATACACGGGTTAAATGAGCAGCAGCGCCCTCTGCTGTCCGGCTTCACAAATCGTACTTCTCTGTATATGCATTGAGTTTGTGAGCTTTAAGGATGAAGGAGATCTACAGCAGCTGGATCAGACGACGGGCCGGGCGGCAGACCCAAGCTCGACGTCAGAGTACAAATAAACTTTATCATGAACAAGTCTGAGTTTGGTCATTTCATTAGAATCTCGTTGTTTCTGCACACAGCTGCAAATCATTACGAGGCTCAACGACAACTCTGACAGTGGGTAACCTCCTCACGCGCTCAGGATGCACGTCTGTGTGTGCGGGGGTGGATTGGTAAATAAGGAGAAACCTGTGATTGGCTGAATGAGGCTGGTAGCCGGGCCCACCTCAGCCCCACCTGCAGCCGTACACTGACGTGAAGAATCTAATGCAGTTTGTGGTTAAATACGAACACAATGGCAGAGAGGACCCATGTGTTTAGTGCTGCTACACAATATTTGAAATGTAAACAAACAGTTGGTTTTGTACTACTTGAACACTAAGTGTCCTCCCATGACACGGCAGCAGTGGCCCACCGAGCCTCCGACCAGCTGCTGCCCTCTAATGATGTGAACTCCAGACAAACGTGGCATAAAAAAGAATTTTAATGAAACCCATCACACCCAAATATCACGTTTCACACACTAGGATTCACAACACATTTAAGAAACATTTGGAAACAGTCACAGATGGATCAGGACGCCTGGGAGGAAACGGTGTCCTGGTCCCACAGGACCGACCTGACAGCAGCACGAACAGCTGAGAGGAGAATAAACCAGCTCATTTTAATGCTACAGTCTGAGGACTATCACACTTATTATTTGCACAGTAGAAACATGTAGTCATAGACGCCCAGCGTTTCCATGGTTTCCTCAGCTTTGACCTGGCCTAGCGCACAGTGCTCGTTTCCTGGAGCTGAACATATTCGAACCCACAGCTGTCCACACACCCGTGCGCAGCTTCGGAGATCAAATCAGGTCTGTGGCTGCAGCTGCTCCAGGGACGACAGCAGCTCCTGGGCGCTGGGTCTGCAGGGGGGCGTTCCGTTCCAGCAGCGGCTCAGCAGAGCCCGAAACAGCCGCCCCGGCTCCGACCGGAACACCTGGTGGTCCTGAACAGGAGGCCGCAGATTGTGAGCCACCACCGCGTAGATGACGTGCTCCCTGTCGCCGGTGTAGGGCGGCTCTCTGGTGAGAAGCTGCCACAGAGTGATGCCGAAAGAAAAGATGTCCGCTTTAGGAGTCACCCTCTCGCCTCTGAGCAGCTCTGGGGCTCTGTGCGTGTACGTGCCACCCACGAGAGGCTGGTGGCTCGCGGCGCTGACCTCACAGCCAGGGTCCAGTTTGAGAGAACAGCCGAAGTCTGCGATTTTGCACACGTCCTCGCTGGTCAGCAGCACGTTAGCTGGTTTAATGTCCAGATGCACGACGCCGTGGGAGTGGAGAAACCTCAGGCCGTGAACGATGTCCGACGAGTACCTGACGCACCTGTGCTGTCCCAGCGGCTCCGTGCCACCGTAAATGACCTGCTGGAGGTTCCTTCTGCCCACGAACTCCATCAGTATTACCCCGATGCTGCCTTCGTCTCCACACTGTGGCGGGACGCAGGTGGTGGCAGCTATTACGCGCACTATGTTGGCGTGGCGCAGGTGCGCCGCGTTCAGCTCGGCCCAGAAGCTCTGCTGGGACGCCAGCTTGTTCTTGGTGGACCTGTTGACCTTCTTCACCGCCACGGTCTCTCCGAAGTACTCCGCCTGGTCGACCGAGCCGAAGCCTCCCGAGCCCACGGGCTGCACGGAGCGCAGCTGCTTCCAGTGGATAACCGAGGACCAAAGCCGAGTGGCGATTCGGCCATGGAGCCGCTGAGCGGGCACTTGTAAGGTGGAGCCGTGCTTAGTCAGCGGGCTGCTGCAGGGCCCCGTGTCCAGAAAGGGGCAGAAGTCTTTGGGCAGCAGGCGGGTCAGCGGGATGGGAGACGGCATGGCACGCTGTGCACCATACTGCTCTGTAAGCCGAACAGCTACTCTGCGCTCAGCTCAGGCTTTTACGCGCTCCGCACTGCCGCCTGCTGTTCTGGAGGACGTAATGCTTCTGTTTGGGGTCACTGAGTTCATGCCGATGGTTCACCTCAGTTTACTCTATACAACAGAGCAGAGCCGGGTAAAAGGACGGCTTTGTGTGAACAACATCTGGGATAGTGAGCATAATAACATCTACGGTCATATATACGACCCGGCGAGCCGTGTGAGCTGGTAATGTGTGCGCAGTGTTTAAAGCTGCGGATGGGGAGCCCTGCCTGAACAGTCAGGGTGGACTGAGTGTGAGGCTGGGGGAGGGTGCTCCACCGAGGAGCGTGGAGCTCACAGCCTGTCTGTTTCACTCTCTCCGACTTTTCCAGCACGCAAAAACAGATGCTCACTTTCTAACAGCCTGCTCACTGGTAACAAAGGAAAACATGGAGCTGTACATTACTGTGTTTTAATGCAAGCTACTGGAACCAGTCTGATGCGAGCTTCAGTGTACCAGGTATCATTTTCATGGGTCAGAGAGATTTTTCATGTTGTAAGGAAGCGTAACTCTCCAAAAGTTGATTCTGTTCATCTGGATGCTTTCGGTAGGAGAAACGTGTCGTCATCATCAGGTGACGTCTTCAGTCTCAGCTGACTGCAGGTTTCCCCAATGGTATAAACAGCACATTTACATAATGACTGAAACCACTGAATGGGCTGGGAGGTCAGTTCATCATAATTATGCAAATTCTCATGACCATTGATCAACAACCACTGATCAAGACCTGTTTGTAAGGTTGGGGAAACCTGCAGTCTGCGTGTCAGTAACACTGTGTGTCACTGTGTGTTACTGTAACAAAGTTCTCAGAGTGACAGGTTGAAAACAGACGAGCTGGATTCTTCTGTTTGATTTCTTTTATTACATTGAATAAAACATCGGAGTTGTCAACTGCAGCTCTTCTATTATAGCAGCAACATATGTGAATGAAATCAGGTTATTCTGCCAGGCAATAAATAATCTGCTTCTTTGGATGATGTCAAAGCTGCAGCATTAACATTTATTTTACACAACCTATAAACACACACAGACAAGTGTGAGCTGTATATGTATTTGTGTGTTTAGGTGATACTTTGCCTATAAAAATACAACAGTAGTTTGTAAGATAAATGTAAAAGTAAAAAAAAGTAAAATATGAAGAACATTAAGAATTTGCAACGAGTCGATCATCGTCACAGGATGCTGTTTTTAAATGTGGCTGGATGCAGCTCACTGCTATCAGTTTCCCAGCATCAGCGTAACCTCCCAACACAACTCAGTCTGTGGACGCTCACACGCAGGTGAGTGCGGGTGGGGGGGCTATATTAAAGGCAAAGACTACAAAAGTCACAGTACAAGAAAATATATGAAGCTATAAAGTACGACTAGGCACACACATGCCAACTGTTCAGCTACACGGGATACTTTGTACAAACGATACATCTGAAGAGATAGTGAGGAGGTCTGTAGCACCTTAAGGAGCTTTAGAAGTGTGTTAGCAGCTTGATCCAATACCAAAATATATTGCAGTGTTTTTTCATAACATTCAATAAAGTTCACTGGTACCATTGAAGCTTATAAAGAAGTTTGAATTGGTCTGTGCCTCTCATTGAAGAGCATCTCCTGCCTCAGCACGTGCCAGGACCACGCACACACATGCATGCGTGCACACACACACACGCTAAAATACTTGTAATCAGCTTTGATCCACTGTTATTGCTTCTCTGTACCTGGAATCTGTCGTACAGTCCATAAGAGTTTTACATCACATAGTTGCAGCTTTCAGACAGAGACCACGAGGAAATCAAGTAATGTACCACACCGAGGTGTAAAAATGACAGAAGAGGACACACTCATGGAGTTATTGGACACATCTTATTTTTGGAACATCTAAACACTCTGTGACACAGTGATATTGTTAAGTAGCTTCGTTTCAGCTTCACCACGGTACACTCTGACGTAAAGCAGCGTACGAACGGTCAAAGGAGACAATTAAGTCAAAGCTGCAAAGCAAGAGGCCTCAATGAGAAACACAGAGCAATTGTGCAAGTAAAGCAAAAATGACACTTTATAGGAAAAACACTGTCAAAAATTGTACCTGCAAAAATAAAACATTTATATTGTATTTACATGTTATTGTTCTCTAAAAGAGCTAAATATAGAATCTATACATTTGTAATAAAAGACTCGATGCTGCAGGAAATAAACGCATCCCATTTACAAAAAGTGCTAATAAAAAAGAGCGGCTTGCTAACATCTCTTGTAAAACCACAAACATTCACAAGATCCAAAGAGCAAACTTCCATAAAGGTTGGGAACATTCAGAACTCAGCTCCACGTTTCACACGACCTACAGAAATATGGTTTCCACTGGTGTTCATCTCTGCTCACTCACAAAGGAGACGGGCACTTTCTGTCATTATTCTCAGAATTCTGGAGCTCAAAGAAGAACAGTGAGGTAAATTATAACACTATTGGGTTATACGGGCATCAGGCGAGTCACCACACGTGTGTGGAAATGCTAACCTATGTGGTGGAAGGGAAGTGACGACTCAATTTCTGTGAAATTCACATTTTCTGTAGAGTGCTCGGCCCAGTAGCTCTTCAAAGGGATCAGGTGTCCAGACAGGTTCACTGGATGAAATGAGATTTGTTTATGGCTGTCAGCCCCCTGCAGGCAGGGCATGCACACAGCTACACGGAGTCAAACCATACAAGAACGTGCTGACGCTATCGCACTAAATCCCATCTATTCACCTTCAGGGCAGGTGTGGCTGACGCTCGTGGAAGTGGTGAAAGCAACAAACATGAAGCAGACTTGTCTGTGCTGTCACTGCTTGATACCAGAGTTTAAAAAAGACTCCAACCAAACGAAAAACAATTCATATCCAGCTACAAGAAATATGAAACCACATATTTATACCTTCTCATTTACAACAGAAGCCACAGTGCTGAGCATGAACCATCGTTACTGACCTTGGAAACAGCAGTTTAAACAAGACTCAACGCTTGTTTAGTAGATTCTGTGTGGGAACACTTTCCCATCTGTCAGTTTGCTGTGGCCCATCAACCAAACTTTGGTGACAGAGTAACATACGAGCTAATACAGTTTGGATATGTCAATTTAGTCCAGGGCACAAATACACAGGCATTACTCCAATACATACATTTCCCCCCATTAATCAGAAACATGTCCATGAAGAAGAAATCTTCATTCAAATGAAAAAACCTCAGAGAAACTCAAAAGCACGTCAAAGTGACGAACCCTAACCCCACAGCGTTTCTCTGTCTACACATCACCACTCTAACTGGAACCAGTACGCCATGGGGTGTACGGTGCTTCCTTCATACTGGACACAAACATGGAGCGCACTGCCAGCTATGTTCCACGCCATCAATGCATTCATGCAGATGGAGAGAAAATGTGTTCGTGAACATCTTTGAATCGACTCCATACTCAGTTATGTACAAAACTCAGAAATCCAACCGAGAGCATCGTCTTTGGGACTTCACGTCCAGGAAATGAAGATGACGCCTGCGGCCTGTATGTCTGCAGCCAGCAGATCTACAGTTTCAGTCACACTTGAATGATTCCTGAATGAAATCAAGAATTACAGATGAATACGCCCGGCCACTTAGGTCTGCCAGCAGCACGAGTTCATGTTGTCACGTAGTTACTGTGTGGACTACAGTCCGACACCGTGATGCTTCAAAGTGTGACTACAAGCTGGCACAAGGTGAGCTCTTATCCATTTGTCAAGATCTTTAACCTCCTAAGACCCGAACTCTTCCACGGCAGCATTTTTAATTTCTCTTTGATATTTGATTGGGACCCAATGAATGTAAAAACAAAGAATTACCAGATTTTTTTTTTCCTTATTCTTGTTTTTAAGAAAAATAAGAGCCACACATGAGGATATTCGTTTAACATTTTGATAGAACAGTAGCAGCATAATGTCCTCGTAAAAGGATATCAGGCCCTTGTAGAGCAAAATTGAGTATTTTGGTCTAAATAACCCAAAATGTGATGTCCACATATGTGGACGCAGGTCCTAGGAGGTTAAGCATCTTTCACTCCAAAGGTCAAGAGAACCAACAGCTAACATGGACGACGATGCATCAGCGGTGTCTGATTTTTATGACTGGAACACTTGTTGTTCAGCTGAGATCTGATGCTATCCTGAACCATGTCACGAGAACCAGCCGATTTAGGCACTTGGAGCTGAGGCAGAGTGGAGCTCCCACTCACTGCCTGCTGCTTCTGACCGAGCATCAGCCACATCAGCCCGCTCTGTGAGAAGTCATCCTTTTGATCAAAGAATTTAAAGAAACCACATTTCAATAAAAAAACCATTCAAAATCGTTATAATTAAAGATCCAAAAACACTCCATGTATTAACATCTACCAATTTGACTTTCTTTGTCCAGGATTTGAGGTTTCTACATAAATGAAAAGCACTGTGTGGATGAACTGTGACGATCTGTGAGCTGTGAATCCTTTCATTTGAACGATCATACAGGAGCAGAACTGTTTCAGTCTAACATGCTGCACACAGGTTTTCACCTCAGAGGCAGGTTTTAGGACTAAATGTCAAAGAAGTGGTTTCATCTGTAAAGACCAATTAAGCACTGCAGTAAGATGTTTCCTTATAAACAGGATTTCAGTTATTTTCACACACCGTCACACAGCTACACCTCCCGGGAAGTTGTTTTAGTGCTCAGATCTTCATAGATGTAGTCAGCAGAGACTAATGTACGACTAGTGTCTGACCATCAAACTGATCTATTTGTCAGCTGTAGTTGATGCTGGGTTTGCACAACACTGAAACGTTCCCTTCAAGTCACACTTCACAACTTAAGAAAATGCTCAACAGCCTTTTTAAAAATGGAACGACAGCCAGGATGTGACAAAGTAACCAGTAAAAACCAAAAAGCCTTCATGTCACAGTTGTGTTTAGCTCTTTGTTCAGAGATCACAAAGCCTGTTTGCTTGGTTAACATTTTAAATGACTGAATTGGACCTTATTATTCGTAAGATATGAACGTCAGTCAAAGGGAAAAACATTAGAAGTGATGCCTGCAGTTTGATGGTTCATCAATGGTAACATTTGAAACTCCCAGCATTTCTGTGTTGAATACCCAACATGTGGTCTGATCTCTCTGTATGTCATGATCATCAATCAGTCATGTTGTAGGGCTTAACATGTTCACCTACACATGAAACTGGTTTGAGACTGGGAGAAACCCAGTCTCTGGTGGTCCAACCTTGCACAGTGGCCGTCCCAGATAAATGTGGGTGCAGTGTGACATTAGTGCCAAATGAAACATGTGGGTCCATCTGCTGTGGCAGCCCCTGAAAGAAGCAAGCAGCTGAAAATACTTTATGACACATTCTCACAGTTTAGGGCCGTTTTGCCTCCTCAGGTCTTAGATACCAGATACCGAGGAAACATGGGTCACTTAAACTTCACAGCCTAGAGTCAGGTTAGTCTGTGCAAAAGACAACAGGAACTACAGTAGCAACTGAAGGGACAGCGGCAGCATCCAGGAAGCTCCACTGGGGTCCCACTGTCACTATGACCAATTGTGAAACTATTTTTCTACCACTCAATAGTCTGTTTTTGAGCCCAACTCAGCAGCACAGACCCTGACAGAGAGGGTGGGCGACACGTGGATGGGACTGTGTCACTGTTGGTCATTTTCTGATAACACTTTCTGGTGTTACTGGACTGTCAGTGTGGAAACTGTGATCAGACCACAGATTACAGGTAACCAATGCAGAAACTCTGGTAAGTCCACAGGCCCGACTTCCAAACACTGAGCAGGTTATGAGGGTTCATTCCCAGTTATTCTAGATGCGCCTACAGAGCTTCGTAGCAGTGACGTGATGAGTGAAGCTGACTGATGATGAATTTGGTGTCAGTAGAACAGCTGATAACACTTACGATGCAAAGAAACTGATGGATGTGCTTTCAGCAGCCAGAGGCACACTGGCTAATTTACTCTGAAACTGTGAGAAAGAAATGTTTGCTTTAAAAAGAAGAAGGAGGTACTGCTGTGAACTGCAGGCAACACTGAATGATACAGTTAATGGAAACTTTGGTGGACAACTGTAATACTGCTGCTCAGTAACTTTGTGTATAATAGTGTGAATGAACCACCACTTTAATGGATCCATCAACAACATGTTTGTACTGTTCTGTCAACTTCCTGTCTGAGCTCTGCGAGCAAACTGTGCTCCAGTAAGACTGCACATGCTTCCCACCTTCCAATAGTAAGCTCAGGAGCAGTTGGAACTACAGACAGTATAAAAGGTGGACACGATGTGACAGAGGGGCAGGTCTGACAGTGAAGCCACGTGTTCATTGGCTAACAACTTGTGAATCACACGTCTTTAGCCAATGAGCTTATCACAGATAATCCTTTTAAACACAATACTGTCATTTTTTAATTCAATGCAAGCTGGAATGAGTAACTGAGCATATAAAACCCAGCAGGAAGTCTTTACAGATGTCACGTGACAGAGATTCAGGGTCTCCACGTCTATAGGACCAGAACACAGTTACAGTTTATTTCTATGGCACCTGTCAGGACAAACATCACACAGTGATGCCAGATCATAGAAACAGAAGTTCACCAAACACAAAGCTAGTTTTTTGAAAGAGAGCAGAGATCAAGAGCTCAGAGGACGTTACTGCAAACACAGCTCTCACCATCTGTTGGTCATTTAAGATGCAGGTTTAAGGCACTTCTGCACTGGCTTCAGGTTTCAGACCTGGAGTCCATGTTTTATCCTGCCTATGGCTGAAACTGGGCAATCCCACACGCTGAGCACATGGTCTTACTACTGACAGTGCAAATGTATGACACAGTAAAGCACCTGGCTGCTCACTCGAGTACAGTCAAAAAAGAAAAGTTCAGTTCTACTTTAATTAGAAATAAACGACCCATCATGGCTCCCAAAAACCTCCTGTTATACTTTGGCTCCTAAACAGAAACCCTCAAAACTACGGATGCTCTTTAAATCTTATCACATATAACGATCTTTGAAGACCAGAAATCCAAAGTGCTATATGAAGAACTGTACGCATGTATAACAAAGTCAATCAAGTGTCTGAGTCGTAACACTTATCCATGTGAATCATCTCAGTGTCAGCTCTGTTCATGCTGTTATGCAAAGCAGCCCTTTAATGTTTGCATCAAGCTTATTAATGAGCTACAGAGAGAATGGTTTGAGTCTGAGCACGGCTGCTTCACGTGGTAACCAGCATGCATCTGAAGTCTCTGTAATCACGGACAGATCAGGATTTTATTCATTTCTTTTTAAAAAAAAACAAGACTCTAAAAGAGAATAACTTACATTTGGCCCAAAACAAACCCTCATCATCAGACAGCTGACCTGGCTGTGTGGTGCGAGTGTGCTGCTGTCAGTGCTGTGTCTCCTGTCAGGTTAGTGTCTGCTGGTATCATGAATGGACAGATGTGCCAATTTCTTCAGTCACTTGCATCTTGTATGGCGTTTAATATGGGCATGCAGCTCTACATGTGTGTCAGTGTTTGTGAGTGGCATGTGCCGGATGTACTGGGGTCACTGAAAAGCTTGGTGGAAGCGGGGCAGTGTGGTTGGAGTGCTCAGGTTGGATATGAAGGAGGAGGAGAGCCCCTGAAGTGGACTCTCAGCAGCCTCTGAGCCCGTGGCAGCCTGAGAGGGCAGCTGAACTAGAGATGCAGGCTCTTCATTGGGTAGAAAAGTGACACCCGGCCCCCCACTGCCCCCTACCTGATTGTACGGAGGCCCGTTGAGCGGCAGGAAGTTGAAAAGCTGTGAAAAATCCATTAGAGAGGAAGATAAGGCCAAAGAGTCACCTGCAGGTGCTGCTACTGATGTGGACATTTTGGACAGGGACATCTCCTCATTGGCTTCCTCCAGCACACCCACTTCAGGAACCAACTCAAGTTTGGAGGAGGAGAGTTGGGCTTCTTGGGCTTCAGAGGCAGAGGATGGCATACTGCTCTGCAGCTCCATCAGGTAGGTCTCCAGGTCTCCCTTAAGATTCTGCTCCCGCTCCTGTGAGGACACGGCGTATGAGGTAAAGTTGGAGCCCAGTGGGTACTTTAAAGAAAAGGGATGTGTGGGACTGGAGAAGGGCTCGGTGTCGAGGACGGGGCCTGTGTACACGTTCAGCTGGTGCAGTCTTGGCGTCAGCATTCCCGGGAGCTCCCCCTTTACGCTCCCAGACGCCAAGTCGTAGACGACGGGCTCCAGCGAATCGCCTGGCTCAGTTTTAACCCTCAGCAGTTCCCGAGCGTGGCTCTTTTTCATGTGACGCGTCAGATGGTCCTTCCTTCCAAAACGCTGGGCGCAGTACTGACAGAGGAAGTCTTTGCGTCCGGTGTGCACTACCATGTGCCGTCGCACGTCTTTACGGGTGTAAAACCGCCGCTCGCAATGCTCGCAACGATGTTTTTTCTCCTTGGTCCCACCGGAGGACTTGCCAGCATGTGTTTTGAGGTGTTCCAGAAGAACCCCAGTGCTGGGGAATGGCTGCAGGCACACTTGGCAGGTGAGGTCTCCACTGTTGGCAGCATGGAGGGCAAGGTGGCGTTTGAAACCCAGCTTCGTGTTGTAGCTCTTGCCACACTCTTGACAAGTGAATGCCTCCTTGTGTGGATCGTGAGTATGTAGGTGATTCTTTAAGTGATCCTTACGGTGGAACATTTTCTCACAGTATGAACACTTGTGGTTTTTTTCTGGCGAGTGAGTTGCCATATGCCTTGGAACACAGACACATTCTATGAGCACTCACAATTGTTGCAATCATGTTTAAAGTAGGCATGCTTTACACATAAACACAACAAACTAGAATTCAACACATCAATCTGACCACTACACAACATTACGTTACCAAAAGTGCAAAGAGAAAGCAACATGTTGCAGCCTGTTATGTACTGCTGCTTGTCTGTACCGTAGCAGCTTGTATTTGGAGACGAAAGCCTTGGTGCATTCAGGGTGGGAGCAGCGGTAGGGTCTTTCTCCTGTGTGAGAGTATGAGTGCACCTTCAACTTCTCCAGACTGTTGAAAGCCTTCTGACACTCCTGACAAGGGAAATTCTTCTTCAGCTTGCCTTCTGCTCTCTTGCGCCTCCCCAGAGGTACTGCAAGCTTGGCTTTGTCCAGGACTTGGTCACGGTGGCCCTGGGTTCCCGTGGCCATGGCACCCTAAGGCTGACCAGCTACATGGACCGATGCACGGCGCCGGACTAGTACTGATGTGATTATTCTGTCCAGTTTTATGTGTTCAGCACTGCCTGGACACAGGGGTCTGTGAGAGAGGGAGAGAAAGGGCAGAAATATCGTCAGAGCTTCGGTATAGGACAAGGCTGTAACACGGCAGGAGCGCCAATAACGACCTGCAGTGAAAATACATCAACATAGAAACGGGATAACTCCTGCAAATGATGTCAAACTGGTGACTAATAAGCACAACACACTCATCCTGCAAAATACTGGTGAAAGATGCACCCAGCTCTCACCCTATGGCAGCTGGAATAGACTCCAGGCCCCAGGAACCCTCAACTGGATAATTGGACCCTCTTCCTGTCCCCCGAATCAGAAACCATGACCAGTTTAGATTGGTAGCCCCTTCTGAACTGAAAACATGGGTGCAAATTGAATTTCTTTTGGATTTGCGCGAAAGTCTTACATACCGTCTCAAATGTATACAATGGACTACTCGTGATAATTGGCTCATTTAAAATAAGTGGTTTCCATGTCCAAACCGTACTTTTATGTATAGTGCAAATATTTTCACTAAGGTTGAGGTAGATGTTAGGGAAAGCCATCCCAGAAGCTGAGTGTTGGCCCACTTTAGCTATTCTAAAAGAAATTCTGATGAGCCAATCGTCTCCAAGCTGCTGGTTTGAGGTGAAGCTGAAATTTGTCTTTATTATTCCATCGTATGAGCTCAGTGTTCTTGGGTCTGAAAGCCTTACTTCTCCAAACATACGTCATCGTCGCGGCCAAATACCCCATTTGGCTTGTCCATATGGGGAACTGGAAATTTCAACTCGGGCTGAAGACGGTGATTTTGGAGCACAAGCTTCTTTTTTGTTGCCATGGAGTTCCATCAGTTTCCAGTTCATGGCAGGTTTGGTGGTTCCTGTGTTCTTCCTGAACTTCCCAACCAATTTCCTCTCATCTTAAAGTGATAGTTGGGGTCTTCTTCCAGACGACATACAGAATAATTTGCACTGATATAATATTGTTAGAATGGTGAAGATTTAGGAATATGCAGCTGTTTAGATATGGCTCCGAGAGACCTTCCCAACACGTGTAATTCTTCTCCTTAGATGTTGACTGAGCTCCTTGGACAGTACTGGTCAGTCGAGTCCTTTATGCTGGCAGAGGGACACGACCTGTCACTCCATCACTAACATCAAGTTCTGGGCCTGATGGGTTCTGTCGACCCATCAGCAGGGATGCAAATCCAAAACAAATTCAAACGTGTGCACTCAGTTCTTGCTTGTTAAAGCCATCAAAGATGTGTGCTGTACAATCATGTCTTTGTAAGTGCACAGAAACCTCTGACCACAAAATCATTTATTTAAATATTTTTGTAGGTCATGTAGAAAAGAACCACCCCAGTGGGCAGCCCTTTCATTGGCCACAGTGGCACCAGATGGCGGAGCTGTGATCAATAATTTAACTATAATTAGATCTAATAATTGTTTTATTTGGGAAAAAACAACCAGTGGACCTGAAGCCTGGCAAAGTGGAAAACTGTCTCATGGTTTGACTCATCTGTATTTTTAATTCTTTTGTGTCCTACGGGCTAAAGAGGAGTCAGACCATTGGTCTTTTTAACTAGTGCAGAGTTTAGCAGTCATGATGTGAAGGGGAATTAGTGACATGGCAAGAGAAACTTTCATACACGTCTTTTTCAGGGAAAGCTTTGTTTGTTATACCAAGATAATCGAACTGAACCGTCTGTCAGACTTGTCTCCCTGCAGTCCAGGTATTTAAATCATATCAACAGCGTCTGAAGCGAGCAGCAGCTGAAATCCTACGTTAGACAAAAATGGGCCAACATTTCGATTTAATCACAGGTGATGTAACACACAGGGAACATGGTCTTATCCAACCTTACAGAAATATATATAGACCGATCTAATAATGCTAATAACGTGACACACATGCATGTGTACTTTGTCATTTAAAAGAATGTAACATAAAACAAAGATGTGGTTATTTTAGTTTATTTGCTTACATTTCTTTAAACAGAGAAAGGTCTTATTTCTGTGTGCAGGGTCCACCAGCTAAGCCCTGTACATGAAGCTGTCCTGCTGCTGATGCGGTGAGGTGCACTGAATCCTTCAGGATCAGTAGCTAACACCGACAGCCCTTCTCTTTCTAATTACACAATCTCACACACCATTACTTTCCCCAGTTAACCAACTTGCTGGAATCTACAAAAAAGAAATAAAATCTCCTTAGTGTGAAATCTTTAACTGTGTATTTCAAACTATTAAAAATAAAAACTATTCTGTTGGACATTCTATTCAAATTCTATTCTAAATTAGTTTTCAAACACAGACAAATCGTTCCACAGACGATGCCATCTCTCATCTCCTCCACACATCACTCACTCACTTGGACACTAGAAGGGGGAATTATGTTAAAATGCTCTTCATAGACTACAGCTCTGCATTTAACACCATAATTCCCTCCACACTCACCACCAAGCTGGAGCATCTGGGACTCAGCTCATCTATGTGTCAGTGGATCTCCAACTTCCTAACTGGCAGACCACAGGCAGTAAGGATGGGCGGACATGTCTCAGCCTCCACCACTCTCAGCACTGGAGCCCCCCAGGGGTGTGTTCTGAGCCCCCTGCTGTACTCTTTGTACACATATGACTGTGTGGCCACTACCAGCTCCACCACCATCATCAAGTTTGCTGACGACACCGTCGTGGTGGGCCTGATCTCTGATAACAACGAGACGGCCTACCTGAAGGAGATTAGGAATCTGGAGAACTGGTGCCAGAGGAACAACCTCCTTCTAAACGTCAGTAAGACAAAGGAGCTGATAGTGGACTTCAGCACTAAGCAGGAGAGGAACTACCAGACCCCCGTCATCAACGAGTGCCCAGTGGAGAGAGTGGACAGCTTCAAATACCTCGGAGTTCACATCACGCAGGACCTGTCATGGTCCTGTCACATCAACACCGTGGTGAAAAAGGCCCGACAGCGTCTCTACCACCTCAGACGCTTGAGAGACTTCCAACTGCCCTCCAAGGTGCTCAGGAACTTTTACTCCTGCACCATAGAGAGCATCCTGGCGGGAAACATCTTAACCTGGTTCGGGAACAGCACCATGCAGGACAGACGAGCTCTACAGAGGGTTGTGCGGTCAGCTGAGCGCACCATCCGCTCCGAGCTCCCTGACCTGCACTCAATCTACAGCAGGCGGTGCTGGACCAAGGCCAGGAAGATGGTGAAGGACCTCAGCCATCCCAACAACAGACTGTTCTCTCTGCTGAGGTCAGGAAAGCGATTCCGCTCCCTGAAGACCAACACAGAGAGACTGAGGAGGAGCTTCTTCCCGCAGGCGATACGGTCTCTCAATCACACCACCACACAGTACTGACCCACACATATGGTTCTTACACACACACTGGACTTTCTGGACTTTGGTTTTGCACAACACTGGTCACTATATTCTTCATTTCCAGTTAATACTTGTACAGCTGCTGTTATTGTGTATATATTTATTTATATTTAGATTTCTTCATACATTCTTATATAGTTCTATATTGTGTATTTTGTTGTACAGTTATTTTATTTTCAACTTTAATTTATATATTTTATCTTATTCTTCCCAGTTAAATTTACCCTTCATTCTAATTTGTGTTGTACAGTTATTTCATTTTTAACCTTAATTTATATTTTATTCCTTCCTAGTTAAATTTACCCTTTTTAATTTTTCATATTTATTTCCTATCTTATTCATAGCCTTTTCCTTTTTTGTTTTCTTTAGGTCACGAGCAGTTGTCCAAGCATTTCACTACATATCGTACTGTGTATGACTGTGTACGTGACAAATAAAAATTTGAATTTGACAAAGAGAAGAGTTGTTCAGTGCACACAAACAGATCACATCTTGCATTTTCATCCATTTTTGACCAAAGAAAAAATACAATTATTTTATGTCAAATTAAATGTTGCCTGATCTGCAAAGTAGTTCACGCAGCACCATGAAACCTTGACAATAAAAACACTGATGAATAAAGACACTGCATCACTCCTTGCACCGGATGATGGTTTGGGGCTGATACCTCTATAATTAAACACATTTAGAATTTCGTTTAACTTATGAGCTGAAAACATTCACTAAATGATTCCACATAACTACACAGTACATGCTCGGTTATTTTGTAATAATTAAGAATTAGCAGAAGAACTTTTAATGTTTACAAAAAAAACAAAAACCATAAGAAAACATCAAAAAAGGGGAAAAAAAGGACATTTTTTATGTATAACTGTTTATTTTAGAGAAGTTACAAATGTATCTACTTAGTATCAGTATTCTTTAGCAACATGATTAATTGTTACTACGGTCACTACTTGTGCCTGCTTGGTAAAACTTTGAAGCATTGATTCATGTTTTAGTGAAAGTGTGGATAGATTCTTCTGTGCACAGTGTGCTTGAGTGTTCTGAAAGGTGCTTTCAAATAAAATGTATTATTGTTATCATTATTATTATTATTCTTTAAGCAGCTCTTTGCTTTAATCTCTGAAGGTCTGAATGAATTTATACTCTTGGAATAATCTTTATTCTTCGAAGCAAAAGGAAACTAAATGTGTCTCATTCCAACAAAGAACTCTTCATCTGTAAAAGAAAAACAAATGAAATCGTTTCCGTCTGATCAGAAAGAATAAAGCGCTTTAAACTTGGTGAATTGTACAGAAACAAGCAGAAAGTTACTTTTTGGCTGATTTAGGATCCGGTTATACCCGCATTTAAATTCTCAGAATTTCCCTAAACTTTGATCAGTTCCTAATGTGATGAAGCGGGTTGGACAGCTGTGTCTCTGCAGTCTCTTTAAGCAGCACATCGGAACTACGGGCGGGTTCAAAGCAAGCGTCGCAGAAGCGTTCACGCAGACTCCGCTTTAATGTATGTGAGACAGGTACAGACAGACTGGCTGCTGATTGGACAGCACCGAACAAGTCTGTGGAAGCTTCACGTTTAAGGCACCGTAGCCTGACATATGACCGGCTGTGCACGGCGGAACAGCGACAGGCACACATTTCATTAACAGCCCACGAAGTGTGAACCTGCCACACAAATCACACCGAGCCACGGTAACTTTAAAGACACTATGCTGGGTCGCTCGGCGCTGCCGCATTAGTTCTCCCTCCATTTTCTACTTTATCGACAAGAAACGGAGCCGCTTGTTTCGGGACGCGAGCTTCTGTGTCACACTGATCAATAGCGCGGAGGGGAAACGCCATACAGTACACGGCCGCAGACAAAATGTCAGTGCGGCCGCTGCGGGTTTGCGAGGAGATGCTTGAACCGACACGAATGTTGACACTGCGTGCGCTAAAGTCAAGTCCGCGCGGAGGAAAATGAACATTATTCCTCAGCGCGCCTGTTCGTGACGGGGCTCACGGCACTGCCATTGTTATTATATTAGAAAAATAAACCAAGTGTTCAACTTTCCTCAAGTATCCTTCACACCACCGCTTCGTGGGATCTTTAATATTCGTGAACACGCACCGTCACACTAATATCAGCAGTGACACCGCTGATTTGACATTTCTCAGTCCTTGTGCCCTGCCTTCGTTTTCTCTGTGGTCCAAAGCTGGGTACTGATTAACACTAACTTTTCCCCCAGCTCACCCCGCTCATAATTTAAATAACCCCGATATTTTAATTGAAGAACTGAGTAACCGTTTCCTTATTTTGCACCAGACTTACCCCGGACGCTTTATCATCCTTTCTGTTGAGTTTTTCTTCACTTTCAACTATTTTCCGAATTTTTAATAATTTTTTTCTCATATTTTTTGCGAGACGCGGCGGGCCTGAAAATTGTTTGCTTTCTCCTCTTTCGAGCAGCCATTGTGTATGCGCTGCGATGCAACCGAACTTGGAGTTAGTCACACCCATTTAAAGTTCCGACAAGGCGCTTTTTGATTTGTGAAAGGCGCTGTCGTTTTCACTTTAGTGTCGCTCACATTGTCTGTAAATAAAACTCAAAAATTGGACTCGCCGTTAATCCCCGAAACTTCTTTTCGCCCCTGTTTTGCAAGGATACGAAACCTAACAGTTAGGGTCGGAATCCTATTGGCTCGCTGGATTATCTTTCTACGTTGCAGGTTTTTACAGCGTCTATTGGCTCATATTGACGTCAGTCCTCGGTGACGTCGCGGTGCGCCGGTGCAGTAACCAGAGGCGGCGGTAAGGTGACAGAAGGTTGCGTTATCAGTTAGCTCGGTGTTGCTCGGAGTCTAGCCTGGTTGTGTGTTTGCTAAAGCTGGCTCGTCTTCACTGCAGTGGATGTTAGCTGCTTGCACAGCTCGCTAGGCTAACGCCGGGTTCTACAAGGCACGTTGTAACATTCAGGCAATGGTGAGTATTCCACTCACATTCAGCTGCTGCAACGTTTCTGCACCGTTTGGAGACATTAAAGAAGCTTTCGCTTGATACGATATAGAAACGTGCTGGGGGAGGACGCTCAGCTGCACCCACCGTCGTTAGGAAATCTGCTAATTAAATAACAAGTGCTCTTTTTAACGCTTCCGATCTCCAGGAATCATTAAAACAGTGTGTGAAAGAACTGCCTTTTAATTCGGCATGTATTTCAAACTACACACATTTTTTTATTTCACTCATTTGTTTAATCCTAAGAAAAACTGTAAACATGATATAAAAGTCTCCAAACTGATCACAACTTAATCTTTGATATCCTCAAGTTGTAAATCGACCTGTGGCATAAATAATGATGCGTTTCATCAAACTCGAGCTTCACAGTATAAACATTTTGGGGTGTGTATTACAGCAAAATGCACTGGAATGATTTCTTGGTGCACAAATAACCACAACCACGTGTCATGTCCATGTAACAATTGAAAGTGAGCTAATGTGTATTGATCTTTAAATGTTGCCCACAATAACAGTCCAGTGTTGATATAGTACCTCTGAAATGCCTGGTTCACTGCAAGACAAACGTCCATCATACATCACAATGTCTGCCGCTGAAAAAGGAAAAAACGGCCTTTGAGTGGGGCAAAAGGAGGCAGTTATGTAGGCGTCTGCCTTCCTGTGCAGTCACTGTGTTATCATTATTTCAGTTCAGTTAACTAATTCTAGTGGACACAGATGATGGATCCAAACAGGGAAGCCAGCGGCTCACTTCTGGTTGTATAGATAGGAAATTGTGACATGTAGTTAAAAAAAGCTACAACAATGACACTGAAAACAGTCACATAATTAACATGACATTGACCATGTCCGTATTTTCTGTCTAGTCTATGGGTTCATGTTAAAATGCTGCCTGGAGTCACAAAGAGAAGAGGTAAATGCTTCTGAGAAAAACTAGCCTGTTTCTTTCCATCCATCCAGATTCAGATGGATCAAAATGCACGGAAAGTTCGGAACCAGGACATTAACCCCTGCATCGAAGTAAGCTCGCCGTCTGTCACGTGCTGCGCTGTGTCGGCTGTGTGCCTGCTGCTGGCACATGCGGCTTTCTAATCCTGTGCTTTGAAATACGCCTTTTCTCAGGAGAGCGATGACTCCCAGAAGTGTCTGAATGCCTACAACTATGATAAAAGCATGTGCTCCACCTACTTCCAGAGATATAAGAACTGTAGGAAATACTGGGTGAGTGTAATGTTTTCATGTTTCGATTTGTTGTTGGCAAAGATCTTGAAAGATCTTCATCCTTGATGCTGCAGTGGTGGATGCTCAAGGCACCACAAGTAATGAGCAACACATGTTAGCCAGCAGTATCAGTGGTTTTGGTATCTGATCGACACTAACAGGATGGACTCGATGCTTTAGTTTGTTTCTGTCCTAAGTTCGGCTCCCGCCCTTCAGAAAGCTGGCGTGTCTGTGCAAACACCACCTCTCCTGCAGGCTGTGATTAGCCGTCCTCTGGTCACGTGACTCAGCAGCACTGAGCAGAAGCATGCAGGCTGCAGTGAGTGAGAAAAGCTACTTTACACTGTAAACACGACGGAAACATCACCAAGTTCAGTAAAGACATGAAAGAGTAGAGAACAGAGCTTTGTCCTGGAACAAACGGAGAAAGGGAGTCCCTCAGACAGACTCGGACCCCCGGCACAGAGACCAGGCCACAGTTCGGTACAGTTTCATTAGGTCAGAGTACCTGCTACCAGGTCCTTTTTTCAGTACCTACTCGGCCGGGGTTCCAAGCAATCCAAGGTGAGCCCAAAATGTGACACCAGCAGACGGCAGGCCTCCGATTGGCTGGGCAGGGACGTCACTCGATGAGTCATCACAGCGTCTCCTTCACAAACCCAAAACTGACATTTTTTAAACCTGGCAACTAACATCGCCATGGTCCCCGAGTCTGACGCAAAGCTACAGGCCGAGCAGCGGGTGTATCATTGGCTCAATGTCCGCCTTTGTTGTAGCATATTACATACTAATTATATCACGGGGTGCTGTTGTGTCGCCATGACAATAACGACACAGGTCAGGTGGTACTCGGTTGTAATGAAAAAGCAGTCAGTGGAGTCGTGGCGAGCCTCGGCGAGTTGATCTGAGTGGGTGCTGATGGAAACGTGGGTTAACACGCTCCTTCATGAAGTGCTCATATCTACAAATAAAATGGACATCCTGCACTTTTAGGGTCAATATACCCTCATAATTATATCGCCACAATCTAAATGGCTGTTTGATCACTGAGTGCAGCGAACAGTATGCAGGGCATCTTAGTCTTTTCATAAGCGCTATGATCAGTGACCGCTATTGTGGTGCAGTCGTATCTCGCGTCACATCAGCACATTTCTCAGTTGCTCTTATGGACATGACCATAGAGGGATTTGTGTGTCTGGGATCAACTGGGAATCTTTCAGTAGGCTAACCTGTAAACCAGTACACCATGGAGCCAGAGCGAAATGGCATCAGTCAAATGTAAGCACTGAAAGTAGCCTGCTGTTGTTTCAGCTCCACGTGTGAGTAAAGGATCAACCTGCCTGCTCGCGATAGTGAACTCTTCAGAATACTGTCACAGCAAAGCCGTGCTGTTGTAACTGTGGAAGTGTTTATCATTACTGTGTCACACGGCAGTGGTCACATGACCAATCTGTTTACATCTGGGTCACACATCACCAGCTGTGTGTGTGTGTGTGTGTGTGTGTGTGTGTGTGTGTTAGGGCTGCCACAAACGATTATTTTGATAGTCGACTAGTCACCGATTATTTTTGCGATTAGTCGACTAATCAGATCATCATCCATTAGACGTAAAACTACAGCTTATTGCACCAGCAGCATCTGCTCTTATATAACTATCATTAGCTTACAGCTTTAAGTGTTTAAGGTGCTAACTAAAAGTAAAGACAAGATGATAGTTTGTTAAATTTTTATGAAATTTGCAGATTGTTTCGGTGAAGTTTAATAAACTCCTTGCTATCTAAAATATAACAGGACACCGGAGTAAACTCTGGAGCATCTCACACTTCTGATGATCAGCTGTCTGCTTGACGTTTATTCAGCTGTGTAAAAACTATAACTTTAATCTCAGACAAACCGATTTACTCAGGAACAAATAAAATACTAAAAAAAGCCAAACAATAACATTTTAAGTTATCTACGTGACTCATATATATTTAACCTGAGTAGCGAAAGACGGCGGTGGGTTTGAAAACGATTTGCAGGGAGTCCGGTGTTCTCACGGCGCTAGTGACCTAGCCCCCGGCTCGCTATCGAGCTAGTGGGTAACAGACGTCTCCGAAAACGTCGGAGCGCTTTTGAAAATATGCGGTGTCTTGATAAACTGAGCAGATATTTGAGGTTTACACAGCTACATTCTCGCCTGAAAATATGTTAAACGTTTATTTTGTGACCCAGAAAGAATAATAAGAGTAATATTAAAACTAAGTAGCTGCCGCCATTGTTGGAAACTGCGCTGGGCCGCGCTATGAATTCTGGGACACAGCTGCTTCTTCTTCTTCTTCGGGGTTTAACGGTAGCTGGCATCCTTGTACATGCTGTGCTGCCATCTTCTGTTTCAGTCCGTTATTACACTCTTAAATCCTGCTACTTATTCCTGCGTCTTTTGTGATCTTACAAAGTTTCAAACGACGCGTCGACTATTAAATCAGTCGTCGACGATTTTGATAGTCGACGTAATCGTGACTAGTCGACAAATCGTGGCAGCCCTAGTGTGTGTGTGTGTGTGTGTGTGTGTGTGTGTGTGTGTGTGTGTGAAGAAAAGGCCACCAAACGGGGGTTCTCTTAGTATTGGCTCACATCAACAAGCAGGGCTAGCTCACTAGGTAAGTGGTTGCCCCTTGATCAGAAGGTCGGGGGTTCGAATCCACTGAACGGCTACCCTGAGGTGCCCCTGAGCAAGGTACCGTCTGCACACGCTGCTCCCCGGGTGCTGCACTAGTGGCTGCCCACTGCTTCACTGGGTGAATGGGTTAAATGCAGAGGAGTCATTTCCCTACAGGGACTAACACATTATTATTATTATTATTATTATTACTATAATGTAATTAACTTCAGCCGCCTGTCACACGTCAGACTCCACAGCACAAGTGTTTCACACAGGTATGGTAACTGTGTGCTCTTGTGGTACAGGGGGCTGTGAGCGCCGATCTAAATGTAAACCTGTGGTCAGTTTCTAAAGCTGGAGGATATTTGCTGAAGTGTTTGGAGCTGTGCTGCACCGCACCTTATAAAGTGGGACACAACACCCCCTCCGCCTGTCACAGGTGGAGCTCTGATGGTTGTACGTGTGCTGTACTTGTTTCAGTCTGTCATTTTCAGCGTTGGGTTTGAGGAGCGTTGTGAGTACGAGCTGACGCTGAGGCCCAGCCTGAGGCGGTTCACTTATGTTTGTGTTGAAGCCGTGTACCTGCTGTCATTTGCAGTTTTAGCCGTTTGCTGGTTGTTGAAATAGTTTTGTGAGCTTTAGGCTGAGTTTCTGCCGTCTTTAAAAAGCGATGTACTGATCCAGCTTTAATCAAACTGAAATCAGTTTGAATCAGGAAGTGATTTCTTTTTTAAAGCCACCCTATTGCTTACAGTTTAGAGCAGCACTGCCACTTGTGATTTGAAATGCATTGTGGGATACCTGTTCATCATACCTGGCGATAGGATGGACCTGTCTTACACACGTAATGAATTGATTAAATGCATCAGTTAATAATTCTGAAACCAGCTGAATTGATGATGTAATCATTTCAGTTTGGCACTCAAAGCCCTCCATGATGTCACTGTGATGTCATCGAGGTTATTTCCTCAGACCCACTGTGACCTTTACAAGCGAGACTTGAGCAGTCACACTGACTTGGTTAGAAGGTGTCGTGCTATTTATTCAGCCGTCATTATTAGCAGGTGCTGTTCTGATAATTATCTGATGTGCTTTCTTTGGCTGGTCTGTTTTGTCTTGCAGCACAACATCATGGTGCAGAGGAGAAGAGATGGTGTGAAACCTGACATGCCCACTGCTGCAGAGAGGCTGGAGATGCTTACTTCACTGGGAGGCAAACCATACTAAGAGCGAGCCCAGTCACATGCACACTGGGAAGAGCAGCTGGCCTTCAGCCTGTGGTGGAGTCAACACTACAGTTCTGTGCTCCAAAGACTCGCCTACTCAAATCCAGCTCATCAGAAACTTGGAACAGTTTTACTTTTTCTGCTTTTAGCTGCAGACTTGGTGCTGTTTAAGGATTTGACAGTAAAGATTCAATAGAAAAACACAATTTCAGCCTAAGGTGGGCACAGGTGTCTTTGGATCATATGTTATTGCTTATAAAAATCCATATCTCTTATTTTATTACTCACGACACTGTGGACTGTCTGCACACAGGGGGACCAGGTGTGGTGTCACTGTTTTCAGTGATACCTGCTGGTCTCTGACCTGCAGGAGTTTCACAGCATAGGTTACCTCGATGAAGTGAACCGCCTTCATAGAACAACAAACCCACCATTAGCCCTGAAGTCACCTGGATAAGCCCAAAGCCAGCTTAGCATTGCTGCTAGTCTAAAACAGCCTGTGAGGAACTAGATGCTGAATGTTTTCTATGACCATGGTCGAGTGTGCAGCCTGTGAACCTGTAACGAGTGTTTCTGTCTCTTAATAAACATGCCTCCATTACTAATGTTTGATTTCTGGCTGTTGAAAAGTTTGATGGAGAAGAAGAAGAGCATTGTGGGAAGACTGGAAGAAACAGACCGGATTTTTTGATAGATCAACCTAGATATATCTATATATGAGATCTACGTTTTTAGAATAATTTTAGATTCAGATCTTAAATTTGACAAGCATGTAAAAAAGATTGCTAAGACGGTCAAGGCTGATCTGAGTTGTTTTAAGTTAATTTGGCACTTTATACCCACTTCAGCAGCTCAGATGTTTATGCGTTCTATGATATTCTCTCATTTTTCATATTGTATGACAGTTTGGACCCAAGCAGCACCAGTCAGCCTGTGGTGTCCTTATATCTTTAAAAATAATGGATAAAAAATCTGTTCAGTGGCATCATTGTCACATTTTAAAGAAATATTGCTACTACTTAGTTTTAAGAGTTTTAATCATTTGTGTTTTCTTAAATGTATAAATAGGATGGCCCCAGAGTGTCTCAATAGAAACATCCAGAGACCAGATAGTAATCGTATTACCAGGAGTAAGGTGAACGGCAACTGCAAGATGTCATATCGCAGATCTGCATTCGGTCAGTCAGCTTGCCATCTGTGGAACACTTCCAACCAAAATCGAATTGATTACAGACATCAGATCCTTTACATTGAAGCTTAAAGTGTGGTTAAAGGGAAATGTAGTCATTTCAACTAAGGATTTTAATTTAATTTTAATTGTCTATTAATTAATGTAATTGCATTTATGATGTAATTTGGTTTTATTGTAAAATGTATCTATTTTGATTGTAAGCCCAACAAGGCACAGTTATTGACAATTAGCAATAGCTATAAACGTACGTGCGTTACTTTCATGTTTGTACTTGGACTATGTTAAACTGCACTGTCCCTTTTAAATATATATATGTATGTATGTGTGTGTATACACACACACACACAGGTGTGATGATGACTACAGTGTGCAGGTCGTAGGTGGAGGAGCTGACAGGAACCGCTGGGTGATGGTTTTCTACTGAACCGTAACCATGTCATCAGTCGGTCAGCCTGCTCAGTGCTGCCACCGTCATCGTCACTCAGGGTTAAACCGCGCCCCCAAAAGTCCGGAGAGTGCACGCGCACTGTTCAGGAGAGGGTGTTCTTCAGAGGTGACAGGTAGGAGCGCGCGAGTCCTCACCAAGCGAACTGTTAGCAGTTTAACAAACATTAGCAGTAAAATGTCACATTCATCACCTGCAGTCAAACTCTAGTTAGCAGGCTGAGCGAGGCTAATGGATGACAGCTTAGCTAGCTACCTGCTGCTAGCTCGGACTCGTTGAACAAAGGCGATGTGGACTGAAAGTTTCATCTATAATCCACATTAACTTGGTTCTGTTCAACGGAAACCGCATCCAAAAGGTTCTGCTTTACTATGAGCGCATTTCGACTTTGACACAGAGCAAAGAACTGTTTATAATAAGTTGTAATAGTAGCTGTGTGGTCAGGAACGTGAGACATGATGAGCTCATGTCCCTCCTAGAATTGAAATGTAAATACAAAATGTTTTATGGTATAAAAATATCCTTTGTTACAAAATAGCAATAAAAACACAAGGCGTTAAAATGTTTCAATTATCCAGAGTTACTGAAACATTTTATTGCAGTTCCGTGGATTAAAAAAAATCCATAGTAATGAAATAACAGTGTTAGAACAGATAACAGCTGATATTCTTTATGTGTGCGTGCATCAGTGCATTGATCATGTAGAAAAGCCCCACTTACCAAATGTACCGGTCCAGCTAGCTTTATACTGTTGTTGGGGTTCGTATTAGTTATAGGTGCTGTTTGTATTCACATTCAGCAGAGTGCTTTTCACACCTAGTTTTAGTTTAACTATAATAACCCTAATATGCTGTTGGCGTTCTCGTCCACAGACTTTGCTGTTGTCCATCATCATGAATGTGTATATTGATCTCTGCCATTCACTCGGGTAAGTTCAAGTTTCCCAGCTTTCAGTTTAGAATCCAGCGTCGAGTCGTCCAAAAGCTGTGACAGAATGACAGAATATCCCCACGGGGGTCAAAACATACATAAAGCCTGATTGTTTTAGTCATTTTTCGGCTAAACCATTAATGTGCGCCTGCTGTCAGCTCCAGTTCTTCTAAAGTGACCCTTTAATGAGTCCTCTAGCAGAGCTGTGGTATTTGGTACGAGGGCACGTGTCAGTCAGCAGTGTACTTCACTCTGGCTTTCGCCTGGATGTAGAGGAAAGTTTACCTCGGGGCCCGCCCACTTCCCTTCACCTGTGCTGATTCTCCTTTAGTCACTGTTGCTCTTGTTCGCTGCAGAGTTCATTATGTATATCGCTTCATTCCTGCCATTCGGTCCCTGTTATGAAACACTTCCTGATTCTTCTTTGGACAGTTGTTTCAGAGCATGATCTAAACGAACCTTAATAATTCATGTGGAATCAGATGAAACGAAGAACTGAACAAAAACCTGTTTCCACTGTAATTCTACTGTAGACTCTACTATAAACTCTACTGTAGACTCTACTGTAGACTCTACTGTAGACTCTACTGTAGATTCTACTGTAGACTCTACTATAAACTCTACTGTAGACTCTACTGTAGATTCTACTGTAGATTCTACTGTAGACTCTACTGTAGACTCTACTGTAGATTCTACTGTAGACTCTACTGTAGATTCTACTGTAGATTCTACTGTAGACTCTACTGTAGACTCTACTGTAGATTCTACTGTAGACTCTACTATAAACTCTACTGTAGACTCTACTGTAGATTCTACTGTAGACTCTACTGTAGACTCTACTGTAGATTCTACTGTAGATTCTACTGTAGACTCTACTGTAGATTCTACTGTAGACTCTACTGTAGATTCTACTGTAGACTCTACTGTAGACTCTACTGTAGATTCTACTGTAGATTCTACTGTAGACTCTACTATAAACTCTACTGTAGACTCTACTGTAGACTCTACTGTAGATTCTACTGTAGACTCTACTATAAACTCTACTGTAGACTCTACTGTAGACTCTACTATAAACTCTACTGTAGACTCTACTGTAGACTCTACTATAAACTCTACTGTAGACTCTACTGTAGATTCTACTGTAGACTCTACTGTAGACTCTACTGTAGATTCTACTGTAGATTCTACTGTAGACTCTACTGTAGACTCTACTGTAGATTCTACTGTAGACTCTACTATAAACTCTACTGTAGACTCTACTGTAGATTCTACTGTAGACTCTACTGTAGACTCTACTGTAGATTCTACTTGCTCATGGCTTTGTGTTATTGAACATCAGCTGAGTGTCAGTAGGAGCCTGTGTCAGTGTGGGACGATATTCTGAGGTTTACATTGTGAGTTACAAATGAAGGGACAGTGCATGTAATGTTAAGAAATAACTAGTAATATTGTAACAAACTGCTTCCTATAATAATAATAAGTGTGTTTCTTTTTAAGAAATCATTTGTTTAGTATTGAAGAGCACTGCTTATTGTGAAGTCCTGAGCTGTGTTATTCTCTGTGTACGGGGATGATTTGGTTCCTGTGTAAACTCTGTTTAGTGTTGTGCGTTTCCCTGAGCTTCGTCTTGTGTGTTTGCCTGACTCCGTGTCGCCCGTGTGTGTCGCTCGCCCCTCCGTCTGTCTCGTCTCCATGTTTGGATTCCCTCTCTCTCCCTCCCGTGTTGCTCTCCTGGTGTTTCTTGTCGTCTCGTTGCCTCCCTGTTTTATCCCTAATGTTATGTCAGGTGTGTGAGTCTTAGGCCCGCGTCTCTGTGCTTCCTGTTTTACTTTGACAGTCTTGCGTCCCGTGTTCAGTGTGTTCTGTTTTGTTCCCCTCTGCCTCATCGCCCCTAATTTGTCTCAGCTGTGTCCACTTCCCTCATCACCTCCTGTCTGTATATACTGGCTGTGTCCCAATTCAGGGTCTGCACGCTTGAAGTACGCGCAGTACGCACGGTTCGTACTATAAGTACGAGAAGTGCGGAAGTGAGAGGCGTGTGAAATGGGACGGTCTGGCCTCCGTCGCGCTGTTCAGGTTGCCTAGCAACCATGATACTAACCGCGAGAAACGTTACATACAGCTTTGTGTGACAGAAATGAAGGAGAAAATGTTTTGTTTGTCTTTCATTTTTGTCATGACATCACTGTGATTAGTTGAGTATCTGAGGCTGAGACCACGGGACTGTAAACATGATTGTTGGGCTTCATTTCTGTGCTGAACAGTCATTTAAGATTAGTTAGTAAATAACAATTAGCTCATGTTGTTCATGAGACTAAAGTCATCTCACTGTGGTGATGTAAATATAATATGGCCAATATTATATTATTGTCAGATTATTATGATATATATATATATTACAGCAGTGAGCTTGAATTCTGGGTCAAAGATTCAAGTTGCAGTTATTTATATTTCCTATCACCTTAAATCTTCAGTCAAGGACGAGTATCTTTGACAGTGCATATATAGATGTATTATATATAAGAGACAAATATTGTTCATTTAATATGTTGGCATTACTAAATTTGGCTCAATGCTTACATATATGTATAAAAGCAAATGTAGGAGCTGTGATAACTGTGTCTGATAGAATGAAGAGTAGACTGATATATGAAATATTCCTTTATTGGGTGAGAAAATCAGACCATGTCATAACTGCTGTAAGTCACACAGAATAGATATCAGAGCCTTAAACAGGCTGACGTCTGCTAAATGGGTCAAACTGGGCAGAAAGTCTACAAACACATAACATCCTTATAGAATATGATGTAACACTATAGATCAACTTAGCTCAGAATATATAAAGCATATAAACAATTACAGCAATATGATGCAACAAACACAGCAGCTACTGATCCAAAATACTCAAAGCTTCATAGAACTGGAACCAACATTTATTTTAGCTCCATTCTGCTGCTGATACAGACTTTAGGTTTCTGAACATTAAACTTGTTGCTGCCTTTCATAGTGTGTAGCTTGAAGGCCCTGAGTACTCTGAGTACTTTCTCTCACACTGGAAACACTGGGATGATCACATTATTTGAACATTACCTAATAAGACTGATTCAGCACAGACAGTTATGTTAAACTTTCCTAGCAGTCCTTCACAAACAGGGAACAGTCTGTCTATTCTCTCCATCTGTCAGCTGCTGCTGGCTCTTCCTCCTCCTCTTCCTCACACACTGCTGAGTTTGTCCTGGTGGATCATCAGGGCTGCAAAGCCTCACAGATGATGTGCAGCAGTGTGTCCCTCAGTCTGTCCTCACTCTGGACACTTGCAGTCGTCACACATGGAAATCAAATGTGTGATAAGCAGCAGGATTCAAACACAAGTGTAACTTATAAACACATGTTCATACTTTTATTACACAATCAGAGAGAAAGAAACAGAGAGAGAGTGCAGGACAGACAGGTGACAGTCTCAGGTGTACACACTGCTACACAACAGCACAGAGAAGCAGGATTTAGTGTTTGTGTTATTACGAGTGTAAACAAGAAGAGTTCCAGATGGTGCAGTGGACACATGTGTGACTGCTGTGATTAAAGCATCTTTCTTTCAGCTTAACGAGTGAACCGTCAGCTCGTTCAAACACACGTTAAAGTGCGTTTGGCTCGACACCACCGAACAGAGGCAGCAATATAACACAGCTAACATTAACAGTGCAGTGAATCCTGCTTGTGCCGTGATGTTCAGGACTGCAAACCGAGCAGCATCACTGACTTTCAGCCTGTTGTGTTTGTGGATATATGACTGACTTTAATTATCCATAAATCATCAGATTCTCTGTAAGATTAAGGTCGACTATATATATATGTAGGGGCTTTAAAACCAAGTAAACACTGAAAGTACAAACATCACTAATGTCGCACAACTCTGCCAACATGTGGCCAACAGTAATGTTTTAATTTTCTTCATTATTAAACATTCGCACATAAATAAGTGACGTCATATTCAGTACTTACTTTTCACAGTTCACTCTTCTGCCGCTCCCTTCTGCCGTATTTTGCAGCAAAATTATCCACACCCACCGCCGCACTATGAACTGTGGGATATATGGGACCACGAAGCGTGCACCGGACCACGCTTGATATTTGGGGAACTCGACGGCGCATTTGGAGTATGCGTTTGAAGTACACTTCGAATTGGGACAGCCGTCGTCGCGTGGCGGTGACGTAACCGCACTTGAAATGCGTACTTCAAGCGTGCAGACCCTGAATTGGGACACAGCCACTGTGTGAGTTTTCCGTGACCTTTGTCATCGTGTCCATGGTTCCTCCGTGTCTCTTCTTTTTCCCGCTGGTGTTTCCGAGGTTTTTCTAGTGTTCCAGGCTTTTACTTTATGTCCTTAGTTCTTCCAGTTCAGCCGTTCCTCTGTTTAGTTTATTTATGCATTTTTCCCCGTTTGGTGTGTCTGCCTTAATAAACGGGACGTCTTTCGTTTATTTTTCCTGTTTTCCTGGTGTGGATTTGGGTCCTCACATAAACAGTCCAGACGATCTGCAAGTTGTGACAGTTGGTTGCGTTTCTAAACTCAGCATCAATAATGATGACATTATTCTAAATGTAGGATTTCTAGTTAAACCTTAAGACTACCATTAGTCACTGTGCAAGTATACTGCTTTATATAAATGCAGATAAGTGTAATAGTTAAATTAAGTGAGGAATATCCTGCACCACAGTGTGAGTCTTAGTGTCCATGTGGAACAACGTAACTTAAAGCAGCATTTACCAAACTGTAACTGTAACACTCCATCCACCCTGCCAATGCTGATGCACAGATAAATAAGTACTTGATGGCTGTTCAGAAGTAGGCGTTTAAACTGCATAGAAACATGTTTTTAGGTTTATCAGCTGCGCTCTAAGTCAGAACACAGAGACAGGGTCAAAGTCTTTATTGCAAAGCAGCCCAGAGGATATTGTAAGAATATGCTGGGACTGTGGAGTGAGCAAAGCTGGGTGGTATATGGTCTGGTACTTATCTACTTACGTTAGAGGGTGGTAGCTGCAGGGATAAGGTACAGGAAAGAGTTATACCTACACTTATATCTATTATGGCCACTTCTGCAGGCTTCCCGGGTGGTTAGCATCTTTGCTACATGCTGCCACACGCCTCAGGAATGACCACGCTCGTCGCAAGAAGGTCTTCCGTCTTCTGCAGAGGAAACTGGTGTGTACTTTAGTAGCAACACGTAGATGTCTTTACAGTACTGCGTTCTCTTACCACAGAACAACAGCACAGTATATGCTAGTGTTTGACGGGGATCCCATATATGCACATAAGAAGAGGGGCCTGGGAATCGATCTCAGCATTGCAGAGAGTTGACTGAACCCCTTCTGTTCAAGCATGGTTGTCCACAGTGGACACAGAGAAGACAGAAAGAGGAGTAAAAAAAGCCATGTCTGTCTACAATGGAAACATTTACATTCTTCAAAGAGTGACCTTTGACCTTTAGATGCAGATGTACAGCTTCTATGTTATTATTATTAGAATTCATTTTTAGTCTGACGGACATATTGAGTAATGTTAGAAATACAATTGATTGCTTTCAAATTCAAATGTCTCCTGGGTCATTATTTTAACCAGACAACAGGCTGGTCTTCACAGTCTTGAGCAGGTGAGGTCCTGGAGCCTAGAACAGGTGTGCCCACAGGAGGCGGAGATAAGAGTCACTGAAACATTCAAAGAACAATTGGTGGATTAGTCAGTTACCAAAATAATCTTTACCTGCAGGCATAGCTTCCAGTAAACTCCAATGTTGAGGACTTTCTCCTCACTGTGCAAAGCAAACTTTTATTGTTTGAGTCTGCCCTGGTGAACTTTCTGTTTCTATCCACTGAGCTGATGTGAACAGTGAAGGCTTCTACTACTCTACATCCACCTATCTGTGCCAGTGGCTTGGTGCTGTACTTTCCAGGTAAAGGTTGGCTACGATGGGTGACACCGGGGAGCCATGGCACATGTTTGTGTCTGTACTGTTTTGTTCAGCTCATTAATGACAATAAGCAAGGTTTTCTCCCAGTGGTTACAGCACTCCCCAAAGCTTTGTGCCATCAGAAAATCTCCTGCAGACATTCATGTAGAGATGTTTCAGTCATGACAGACTAATACTCACACTGAGTCCTCAGATATTCCAAAGCCAGGCAGGATATATAACCATTAGAAGAAGCTGAAGGAGTCTTCTGCAGAGGACAAAGTGTGGACTTCATTTCATCACGATTCAATTCAGGACAAGGAAATGAGAGACTGAGACTGGGTGATGAGTGGTAACTGCTCACAAACTGGTCTTCTGTGTTTACAGGTGGTCCCTGTCATGAAATACATTGTATTATTCTATCATCTTTATCATATAACTCCTGTCACCCCCGTCCTAGTTTTTTAACAAGGTTGGCGTGAAGGAGGGGGATCAGTGTCAGCCTACCTACGTCTACCCTAAAGAGGTGAAGATGTTGATACGGTCTGCCTTTCCAGAGGACATCTGTGACTATCCAGATCCCTGCCATGATAAGGTGAGTGTAAACCATTCTTCATTGCCTAAATGCTCTATCACCAAAGACAGGTTTGTTTTCCCCCAAAAGTTGGTTCTGTTCTTGTGGACGAGGAGTTTTCAGCACTCATCTAAGTGACGTCTTCAGTCTCAGCTGACTGCTGGTTTCCAGCCTTATAAACATCTACGTTTGCATAATGAGCTAAACTGGCACCACTGGGTCGTGAGCAATGTTCCCTCTAAGCTGCGCGCGTGCGCAATTGTGCACTGCTGGCACGGTCTCTGCGCACAGAAAATCTCTGTAGCGCACAAAAATAAAAAATCTAACCTGAATTGAAATGAAAATAAATACGTTAGCAGTTGATTCTGTTTTGTAGTGTGAGTCAGTAAGTGAGCGGTGACTGGCTGCTCCAGCCAATGATGCGATTCACATTCGTATATGCACAGCTCATCAACGTGGTTGACAGCGTCCTTAAATGCTGCTCATGTTTAGCTAACAAAGGGGTGTGGCCGATGTGGAGTGCTGCTTATGTTGAACCTTTAAAATAATGGCAAAACGAACGGGCAGTGGCACACAGTGGCCAAAGTAAAAAAGAAATGCGACTCTTTTAAGATGGAATGGCTGTCAGAATATGTGCAAACAGGAGAAAAAACTGTGAAACTGGGAGAGATTTTTTCTTTTTTGAGCGAGAAAGGTCTGGTCTGCAAAATATGTTGCGAAGCTAAAATCGCAAGCGAGTTTTCGGAGGGAAAAGTGTGGACAGAATGGAAGCTGGAATACCTCAAGCGCCACATTCAACAGAAAAGTCATTTGAAAGCAGCTGGAATTGTGAGAAGATGTACGATGGGAATGGGGATCGGTACGTTGTTGGGAGAGAGCGCCAAAGACCGAGAGAAGAGGAACGAGCTGTCACTCAGAAAGAAATCCAACCCCGAAGAAGTTAAAGTTCTCATCGACAAGATTCTACCAGCCTTCAAAATGAATTCTTCTCTGCTGTCGGTTCAACAAATTGACCATCACATGGCAAAGTATGTGAGTGTACCAGAAAGCTGGCGAAGCAAAGATGGTTTGTGAATGTTTGTGAATTCAATCAATGAAGTAGTGCAGAATGAGACAATGTGTGAAGTTAAAAATGCACCTCGGCACACCCTGATCATAGGTGAGAGCACAGACGTAACAGTGCACAAAATGCTAGTCCTGTATATTAAATCCAGGAAGGAAAATAACGTCAACCATAAAACTGTTTGGTGGCATCATCCAGCTGACCACATGCACGGCATGAACTAGACATGCAGAGAATTAGGGCTGGGCGATATGGCCTAAAATTCATATCGCGATATAATTTGAAGCATGTGCGGTAACGATATATATCACGATATATTCTGTTCTTCTGTATAACGTATTTTCCAAACTTAAAATCCTTTAATTTTCTCAAAAATCGAGAGTGTGCCTTATGTATGAATTCTGGTTGTGCTTACTGACCTCGAACCGATTTGGGCAGAAATCTGTTAAAAATGTTTTAAGTTTAAAAATGTTGGTAAGCTGCACTGCTTGATGGATGTCAGAGCATTACGGCTGCCGTAGGGAGGAGCTTCACGGAGTAATCTGGGTCCTAAACTCCGTCTGCTTCAGGTCCCAAAGTCAAACAAACACTGAGAGTTAAAAACAGTCTAAATTCTTTCATCTTTAATAAAATCATCAGCGTTGCTGCTTTACCAGGTGTAACAATTAAGTTTAACATCCATGAAAACAGATTTATTAAATGTAACGGAGTTAGAAGTTAACAGGAAGTTAGCTCGCTAGTTTCCACCTAAACATTTCCTACCATGTTCTGACAGAGAGATTTGAAACAAATTCAAACGTACAGCTCTGCTATCACTTCCAACATAAATGAAGACAGAAAACTAAACAGCAGTGGTGTTTGCAGGGTTACTGACGTTGGGCTAGCTGGTATATAATGTTGTGCTACGTGATTGCTAGCGACACAGCTATGTTAGCATAACATTAGCACAGTGAAGCAGGAGGATGAACGCCAACTTTTTTTCGATAAAAGTTAACGTGAGGGATTCTGGTGGTCAGGGACAAATGCAATCACATAGCAGGATGCTGTACACGGGCCAAACTTCAGTCAGGAGAACAACTGAGGTTATTCATCCACAATACGAGATTAGTTATTAATATACTGCGACAACATGGGAACAGAGCAGCTGCGAGAGAATCCAACATTAATGAATCAATGTTAGGGAAGTGGAGGAAGCGCAGTTTTTGGCTTTCCCCATATTTCAAAGGTGCTTCATCTCTTTGCTGTGACTGTCAGCATAATTTGCAGTGATAATGGTTGTAGCCACTGCGATGCTTTCGACCAAAACAGGTGCAGCTTGATGACATCATCAACATGCGCTATCGCGATAGAGCGGTATAGTCAAAATCTCTATTGTTGGCCAAATTTATATAGTTTCTATCGTATATCGTTTCTATCGCCCAGCCCTACAGAGAATGGTGATGCTGACCTCCGATGGTGCCTCAGTAATGCGAGGAAAGCACAACAGAGTTGCAGCTTTATTAAAGCGGAAAATACCACACTTAACTGAACAACACTGTGTGGCCCATAGAGAGGACTTGGGCATTGATGATGCGTGGAAAGATGTACCTTTGATGTGTGATGTGGGAACTCTTCTTAGAACAGTTTACTCCACTTTCTCTAGATCCACTGTAAAGAGGGGAAAACGGGAAGACCTAGAAATGTTCTTGATGAGGATGCACTGTCATTCAGGCCTCTGAGTGAAGTGCGATGGCTGTCACGTCACTGAGCTGTGAATGCTGAGGAACTACACTGTGCTGGAAGAATACTGCAAGAGAGAATCCAGTGATAACAGAGATCCAGTGGCAAATTACTGTTACAAAAAGCTAACCGATTCAAACTTCAAGGTTACTCTCACCGCTCTGGGAGATGTTTTGGGTGAGCTGGCACACCTGTGTCTTTCTTTTCAAAGATGCAACCTGACTGAAGGGCACTGCTTGGCAAGAGCAAAGATTGAGAAGTTGCGTTCCCAATACTTGACAGAGGAAAAGGATGTTAAGTGGAGTGACCGTGTCATAGAGGCGATGAGGGCCTTATCTGCTGATGGCAGGAATACCAGTGAGATTACTCGTGTTATTCGTAAGCTTTGTGATCACTTGGATTTTCCAGAGGATGAATTATAGGAGTGGTCTGCACTTGACATTGAGGCATTGACCTCAGACATCAGGTTTGAGTATGGAGCAGCAGACATTGCCACGCTGGCAAAGAAGTATGAGGCCATTCTCCACCCTCCACATTCAGTGGAGGTCATAAACAGTGAATATTCTGATTTCAAGTACATACTGAGGCACAAACTTAAACATGGGTCAATCAGCACATTCTCAGATATGGAGGCTGCAACGCTAAAATGTGAGGAGCTAAAACACATCTCGCAGCTTGTGGATATTTGTGCTATATTTCAAGCATTCAGTGCAGATTGCCAAAGAGGCTTTAGTTTAATGAATCGTCTCAAAGCAGCATCCAGAAATCGTCTTGAGGCGGAGCATTTGGACCAGCTGATGCGCATAAAGTCAAAGCTGCAAGCAGACGAGGCCATCAACCTGGACGACGTGAGAAGGACAGACGGGAAAAATAAGGTGAAATTTAAGCTCTTAATCAGTTTTCTGCTCATCTAGTGTCATTTATTGAGTTTTCATTTATGGATATTGATCATTAAATACTGTCACCAGTTTGAGTATTAGAAAAATGCATATAATCATTATATACTGACAGACAAAGAGTTACAGGACAGTAGGACTGTCTCCCAGACCGCAGTAGGACAGGAGCTTCACAGACTGGCTCATCATAACACAAGTCAGAGCTTTATAATAAAAATGTTAAGTTTCAAAATTGGAGTTTATAGTAGGCTTGATTTGGTTGGCCGTTCATGTTTTGCCATAGTTCAAATATTCATACTTCCAATAGCGTTGACATAGTGCACAGGTCATTAAAAAAGATTTTTGTAATTGTCACTGTAAGTGGGCTAAAGCTCTTAATTAAAGGGATTCTAACAGAAATGTAAATGCTGTAATTTGATTATTTTTATAAACCATGTAACTTCGATGGATGCGATGCTGTCGTCACCACAGTGCACACGTCTGATGTCGCTCACAGTGGTCCAGGGGGCCGCTCAGGGAGTCTGTGAGTTTGCTCACACACGTGAAAAATTAGAGGGAACATTGGTCGTGAGGTCAGTTTCATGATCAATAAGATCATTAATGATTGTATAACCATCTGTGAAGACAGGAGGCAGCTTTACACACAAACTGTCTGAACCTACAGCGCAGTTCTGAGGTGGCGTGCCAACATCCTCTCACATCAATAGGTCACATGACATGGCTTCACCTGAACCCTCTGCTTATAATGACCACACCTTTTTTCAAACCTTGGCTTGTGTGATGAGTCATGTGATCAATAGTGGCTCAGTGACCCAGGTGTTGAAAGTGTAGTAACCTGCAGTAGAGTTCAAACAGCTGTGAGTTGGAAGTGAAGAAGCTTTTCAGATGAGAGGTGAAACGTCTTCAAGAAACTTTTCTTTCCAAGCTCCAGTTTTCACAACAGTAACCTTTGTTCAGATCGTGTGCCATCACTGATCTTAGAAATGTTTGTGATGTACGTATGCTGCTGTATGACAGATGGCTGTTACTGTCTCCCTGTGGTTACAATTCCCCACTATAGTGACGTCTGAATGTGTTTCTGCAGGTGGTGTACATCACTGTGGAGGATCTGCACAAAGTTAAAATCATGTGATGTCTCTCATTTCCTCTTTTTGAGTTTGCACTGAAAGTTAGAGACTGGAGCAGAATGTTTGTGGATGGTGGGAAGATTAGTTCTGTGCGCTGTTACGTTTATTGCCAACATTTGTACGGTGCTGTTCAACATTAATAGCATTTTCTGCCACACAGTGTGTACTGATTGTTATATGTGCCACCTTTCTCAGGTCTGCATGTTCTGAGCTGCTCATGTGGTTCATGGGTGACAACTACAAGGACTGTATATAAAAGATGGATACAGCTACACTGGAGTCATCGATTGATTACTGCGCTCTTTTTTGAAGCTTTATTGACACCATGTGTTATTTTCATATGTGGATAGAAAGCCATCCTGGTGAGGACATCCCTGCTCATGTGGACGTAGCAGAGAAACTGAAAAAGCTACGTCCACATGAACAGCATCAACTTTGTGGGATTTGGACAGAAGGTGTCACAATACTGAATCGTTGGTGCATGCATGAAGCACAAAGAACAACAAACTGTACCGATGCATGCAGTAAGAAAGCTCACACGACCAATACAGCTGCCGTGTTCGTGCAGTGAGGAGATGCCACGCTGTGTTTATACTGAGCGGAGGAGGGGAGACTGGCTTTGGTGCTCTTTGATTGGCTCATCATCACCAATGGAACCAATGAGAAAACTTTTCTCCAGTGAGGCATGATTTAACCCCGCCTTCTCCACTGCCACAGACAAACCCTGCCATGAGCGCTCTACTCAGGTTACCTGCAGCTGCTTTTTTAATCCAGCAGATGTCACTATTATACAACACACTAACACAGTGTTGCCACGGTAAGGGGAATGTGCCACACACTTCACGAGGAATCAGATCACTAATGCTAAAATATAAGCTAAGGTAAGAAAGCCTGGTTTGCAAGCTGCATCCACACAGCATGTACACTTTTAGACCACGTTCAGTGAGTCAGACAGCAGAGGTGCTGCAGAGCAGACAGTGAACACTGCAGATAAGGGAGGAGGAAAGAAAAGAAAGGGAAATATTTCTCCAAATAAATACATCCACTTTCTTCCTTACATCCTATCCAGTCTGTCATAGAGCCAGCACATACAGACAGGCATCATTCACACTGATGAGCAGTAGAATCCCATGGATGTTTCTGGACTGTGGGAGGAAGTTGGAGGACCTGGAGAGGAGAACCTACATAGAAGTGTGGAGAACGCAGCAACAAAGAGACCCCCAGCAGGACTCTCCTGGCGTGGAACGACAGTACTAGTCACTGTTCATACATCAGAAGGATTGTATGCTATGTGCCTCTATTCAGACTTTTGAAATTTTGTACAGTTGCTGAAATTTGTACTTTTTCTGTTGATAGAGTGACATTGGCTTTGAATGGAGAGACCTACCTCTCTCAGTTTTCTGGTCGCTCCTTTAGGCAGACACCCGTATATTCCCCTACAGCTTTTACAGTTATTATCATAAATGTCACACAAAAATCTATCAAATTCCTCCCCATTCATGGCTATCAGAGAGCTGGAGGCAGGTTAAAGTGTGAGGCACACAAAAGCTCTTGAACCTGCCGCTGTGACCGTAATCTTCACCCCACAGCCATCATTTCACCCTCAAAATGTAGCTACGCTTGTCTTCTTTCTCAGAGCCTACAGATATACTGTATATTTTTGAAATGGAGCCCTTTGTTTCCATCCTCTGCTGCTTGTCCTTTTCAGGGTCGTGGGGGGTGGAGCCTATCCCAGCTGTCATAGGGCGAGAGGCAGGATACACCCTGGACTGGTCACCAGTCTAACACATAGACAACTATTCACGCCTGTGGGCGATTTAGAGTTTCAAATCAACCTGACCCCACTGACTGCATGACTGTGGGCTGTGGGAGGAAGCTGGAGAGAACCCACATAAGCACGGGGAGCACAAACTCCCCACAGAAAGACCCCGGCCGGGTGGTGGAAGCGAACCGTGCTGCCCTGTAAGAAGTACATCTTTGATTATTGAATCCATTTACTTGTTTCTCTGTTTCAATATATATTTTCAAACAGAAATTCAATTCAAAACTGGTTTTTGAAACGAGTCCCAAACAGTTGATTGTGTTCATGTGGACGTGGTGTTCCTATCAGCTGCACAAAAACAGACTACGGCAAACCCTCAGGAAATTCAACATTGTTAAATCTTAAAAAAATAAAATAATGAAAAGTAATTTATATATGAAGCTAAAATTTAATAGCAATAAAATGTTCACCTTTGTGTGCATGTCAGAAACAGCTGAGCAGCAGGCTCGGCTGATGTGAGATGTCATGATCCTCGTCTGTGGATGTGGGAGTGTTTTTGTTTTCAGTGGTTACAGACACACTGACAGTTAGGCGAGTCATTTCATTCGATACAGTACTCTTAAGTGGCAGCCAACTTGGATCTTCTTTTAATACTCAGGGAGTTTTTGCTGTTCTTTATAACTATAGAATGTGCTGAGAGTGGGCAGTGAGACTATAATAAGTAATATAAATACTAGAACATGTACCAGTTTGCACTGAAGTGCAGACAGCTGCTTAATGTTTTCTTTATTCCAGCCCAGTTAATGTAGTCTGATGGTGCAGCTGGAATATGGCAGACACTTAGACTCACTGTTTCACATACAGAAAGAAACCGTTTACCTTTGCTGCTTTATATAAAATGTTTGAAGCCTTATAAACTGCAAATAAAAGGAGAAGCTGTTGTTGGCTTACTCTGTACATCAGGGGTCCCCAACTCCAGGCCTCGAGGGCCGGTGTCCTGCAGGTTTTAGATCTCACCCTGGGCCAACACACCTGAATCACATGATTAGTTCATCACCAGGCCTCTGGAGAACTTTAAAACGTGTGGAGGAGGTCATTTAGCCATTTGAATCAGCTGTGATGGATCACAGACACATCTAAAAACTGCAGGCCCTCGAGGCCTGGAGTTGGGGACCCCTGCTGTACAAGAAGGTGAGGCATTTTTAACTTGGTGCTGAATATCGCTGTGCTTAATGTGGAACCATTCCTGTGTACTCTGAGGACTAGGAAACTTCTGTGGCACCTCTGCTGAGGCATTTTTCATTACATGACCCAGAGTGGATAATCTCTTCAGTATTCCTACTGAGGAAATGTGAGAGAAAGTTACCATTTACATTTTTATGTACCACACCTTCTCCAACAGGAACCAAGGAAAATGACACATCTGCCTGTGTTTACAAATGTGAGCGCTACAGTACAGAGTTGCAGTTCATTTAACAGAAAATGCTTAGCAGACAAATTCTAAACTTAAAGTCAAACCACTATTTTTCAACTCATTGATGTGGAGGCTCTATGGAGAGCATCTCTGAGCAGTATCTCATTGATGACGATGAATGTGGTAAGGCGTCAGTGTTGTGCCTCGGTGTTGTGCACCATCTTCAGCTGGAGAGGTTCCTCCACTAAGCCCTTAAGCTTCTTAAGGCACACAGCTCCACTTAATTAGAGTAAATGAAAGACAGCACTTAAAATGTACGATTTTAGTGCAACAGTTTGGTTGGAATACTTCTGATTATTTTACAAAAGAGTTATCGTTATAACCGCCATATTTATTCCATCAGTTTGAAAGCCAACAGGCTTCTGTGGGTCTTGGCTCTGAACATGTAGTTTAAAGATTAAGTGAAGAGTTAGATCACAGAGCCAAAGCTTTGGCCTTCATTGGAGTTCATTGGTTCTCATTCATGAAATACTCTGATAGATGTATTTTAACCAGGTTTGATGTGAATATCTTTTTCTTCATTTGAAGAAAACCTGAGCAGTGTGACTCTGTTGTTCCAGTAGCACTTACACGTTCAAAAGAACGGTTTTGAACGTGGTTGGGTTGTTGAACTGCATAAGCAGCGCCATCACTGCTGAGGTGGGACGCAGTAAGACAGTCATTTGGAATTTCTTAAATGATCCTGAGGGTTATGGAACAAAAAAGTCAAGTGGAAGACCCAAAAACTGTCACCAGCACTGAGCTGGAGGATCCAGTTGGCTGCCCGTCGAGACACTGGACGATCCTCGACCCAAATTAAAACGTTGCTGGTGCCCACCGCAGCCCCATAACCATCAGATGGCATCTGAGACTGGAGGGTTATAAAAAAACATAAAACGTCTTCAAAGGCCTCGTCTCCTTGAACGCCACAGAACTGACCGTTTGGACCAAACATGGGACGCTGAAAGGTGGAAGAACGTTTTATTGTAATGAGAACAAATGTAACCTTGATGGTCCTGATGGTTTCCAACATTACTGGCATGACAAGCAGATCCAACCTTTTCTGCGCTCCACAGTGGAGGGGGCGCCATAATGGTCTGGGGTCTTTTTCCTTCAGTGGAACAACAGAGCTTCAGGAGGTGCAGGGGCATCAAACGGCCGCTGGCTGTGTCCAGATGTTGCAGAGAGCATCCCTCATGACTGAGGGCCCTCGTCTGGGTTTTACAACAGAACAACGCTACAGTACACAATACCCGCAGGACAAGGGACTTCTTCCAGGAGAATAACATCACTCTTCTGGACTTCCTGCGTGTTCCCCTGATCTAAACCCAACTGAGAGCCTTTGGGGGTGAATAGCAAGGGAAGTTTACAAAAACGGACAGCAGTTCCAGGCAGTAGATCCCCTTCATGCGGCCATCTGTTCCCACTTGGAGAAATGTTCCCATCACCTCATGGAAACACATCAAGCATGCTGCAATACATTTTTGAAGTGATCAACAATAACGGTGGAGCTCCTCACGACTGAGCTCATGTTTGGATCTTTGATTTCTGTTTTAGGGGGTTTACGGGTTTTTTTTGGAGGTGTGGTCCTAAACTTATGATCAGCTGTAACAGCCTGTTTCAGTTTAAGCATTGTTTTCAATAAACTGCATGCTCAAAAAAAACGTTTTGTCTCACTCCCATTTCTTCTTGTTGCATGTTGAAGCTCTACTTGGAACCTTGTTAAGATCCAAACATGCAAAATAGGATTTTTTGCCATTTTTCAAATGGTCTTAAACTTTTGATGGGGACTGTATAAACCATCTGGAGCAGGGTTTGCAAACTCATTTTACATTGGAAGCATATCTAGCTGACTTTGATCATATGTGGGTCACACCAATGAAACTGCCCTTTCTGCCAGTGTTCAGAAGTTTAACGACACATTTAGTCCCTGAAATATCTTGTATACAAAATGAAGTGCTATTTTAACAGAAAGAAATCTGTCAGCACGACTCTTTGGCTATAGTTTTAAGAATTAAATGCGGAAAATGACAGAAACCTATGGCTTAATTACTTCTGTGTAGCATGAATGGCCATGCGGGAGGTCTTTATCAGTAGGAAAAGCTGTAAAACCTCTAAATTGCAGTTAAATTTTCTGTTTTCCTTCACATTTTCCAAAGCCATCCAGTCAGCGGGATTTAAGTCCTGCTGAACCGATTATGACCCCCGGGCCTTATGTTTGACACCCTGATCTTAGAGTGTCACACGCTGATTTGTGCCAATTTGTACTTTTATAGTTTTGAAAAGCAATTTATAGCAGACCCAACCAACAGACCATTGTGTCTACCATGCACAATCCCATGTCCTTGAGTTACGTGCAGAGATCACGAGCTTCTCTGTCTGAAACCGCAGCTCTGTATTTATAGCAGGGCTTCTTAGTGTCTTTCCTTGTTATTTAGAGATCAAGGTGTACCTGCTGCTTTGAGGCTGGACTAAGCTCTGGCTAATGTAGCGTAACCACAACCCTGAAACACTGCGAAACAGGAAGGATTGCTCTTTGCACTGTCTACGGTTATCTTGCTACAAGACTTTCTGTTAATGAAATCTGTGTGTGTAAAAGAAGAAAAGAAGGGGTGGAAGATCAAACAAAGACATTAACAAACACTAATTATGATCATGGACAAAGCAGAGGAGTTCAGGAGGGATCTTTGAAGATGTAGTACTGGGAAAGAGAAGAGCTTGGACACATGTATGTAAATGCTGGTGTTCGAAGTGTTAATGTATGTGAGCCACACCATGGGAGCTCTGCTGAGCTGGTTTGCTATTCGCGTTCGTGCTCTGATGCTGCACAGCGGTGGTGCACTGAAGAAATGGAGAGTAAGTGCAACCTTTGACCTTTAACAGAATGTAGTATGTGTGAGTGTGGACTAGCCTGATGCTTCAAACAGAAATGTTTTTACAAAGTAACAATGATATGGAGACATTTCATGCTTGAGGTTCTTCAAAGAGCTGACAGTGCAGACATGTATGAACAATAAGACTGCAGACTGTTCAAAGGTAGGTCTACTATGCAGAAAAGCATAAACATTACTGTGACCTCTGTCTTATCTGTAGCAGAGGCAAAGCAATATAAACAAGAAGAAGGTTGGCTAACATAAGCATTTGATCCTGATATTTGTTAAACTGACCTTAAGTGGCAGCAGACAAGATTCAAGATTATTTATTTGTCACCTGCATACGAGTACAACACACAGTGAAAGATAGCCTGACATGCTCCTCGACTGTGCAAAGAAGGAGAGAACCAGTACAACAGTCAGGAGCCTTCAGCTGCACTAGCTATTCATAAAATGACTCTCTCCATTTTCAGATGCACTTGTTTAAACTAGCTTGGTCAGTCTGATTGATGAGTTTTCAAGATGACCTTGAGTGTTTTGAATGGTGCCTAAAACAAAAAACAGGCTAATGTGCAAAGCTTTGCATAGCACAATGCTAGAACCTGAAATAAACAGATACACAAAACAAACGAGCATACTGTATACGATTTTGCACACAAAGAGAGGCTCCCTGAACCTAAACAGCTACACAGCAATGTGCAGCACCATGCAGGACCCTCTGGTATGTGTCTAGTTGGTCAGGGCTTCATCCTACAGCAGGATAATGACCCAAAGCATCAGTGCAAGCTGTGTCAGAACCACCTCAGGAACAAAGAACAGGGCGGTGAGCTTGAAAACATGGAGGTCCAGCACAGTCTCCAGACTTAAACCCCATCGAGCTGCTTTGGGATGAACTGGACAGAAGAGTGAAAGCAAAGCAACTACAAGGTCCACATTTATGGGAACTTGTGCTGCAGATATGGGAAGAATTTTGGCAGATATAACAGCTGAACACAGCCGTGTTTCTACAATAGAAATCAAATATTCGTCACAAAGGTGGCTACTCTGCTTAGACTGCTGCCCCCGCGACCCGGCCTCGGATAAAGCGGATGGAGATGGATGGATGGTGGCTACTTTGATGAGTTAATGAATTCTTTTTTTTGTTTCAACTCCAATTGGTTATTTGTACTATGCTTTCATTTCAGAGTGCAATGAGACATTAAACTGCATAGTTTTCAATAACAAACTGGACCGGTAGTGTATAAAATGATAGATATATGTCTGTGTGTGCTAAACTTGTTGGTTTGTTACTCAACCTCGTCTTCTTTAATGTCTCCACAGCCACGGGAAGCCCCTGACGACTCTCACAGCCTCTCTGCAGCAATGGACTCAGAGGAGAGGGGCTTTGGTACGGTTTCCCTGAAGTGGTGTGAGCAAAGCACAGGAGATGGGGAAACATTTGAGTACTTTGACTCCTGCTCATGGCACAGTGACATCCTGTCAGATTTTAGTGGAGAAGGAGAGGATTCTGTGGACGCTTTGCTGCGACTGGAGGATGCCTACATTTTTCGACAAACAATGGGAGTCAGCGTCTGCAGTGGGCACACTAAGGCTCGACGCAGAGAATCAGTATCAGCAAAGGACAGCCACCGAGATGTCACAGAGACTTATGTCAAACCATCTACTTACAGCATGAAAAAAGGACCAGAAAACTGTGTGGCACCAAATCTTCCTTTGAAACTCATCAAAAAAGACCTTTTTTCAGTTGAGATCCAACCCCATTTAAACACAGAGAAACTAAAAGAGCAGTGCAGTTTACAAACTGTTGTTACAGGCGGCACAGAGCCATGCAGTCTGCATATTCAAAAGCAACACAAAACGGAGACATTTGATGCAAAGGTAAACACTTCAGACACTCAAGTAGTGAAGTTGCTTGTACAACCTGAGGACAACAGTGGGGACAGACTGAATAGAGACTAGGAAACACAGGACAGTACTGTGGAGACACAGCAGCAGCATTGTGCACATGAAAACAAGACACATTCACAGATTTAAGAAGAAGAGAGAAGGCATGTGGAGTAAAATTAGAAACATGTAACGTTGAGCATGTAGAAGTACAAAATCCTGACCTGCTCAGCACTTATGTGTAAATAACACTTCCTCTTATTCTAAACAGGGAAAACATTTACAGGTTCAATCAGTGTCAAATACAATGTGGAAAAATGCACAGCGAAGACAAAACAGACTTACGTGAGAGTGATATAACATGCATGATAAAAACAAGGGTAATAATACCGATGCAGCAGTTCCTACCTTCAGAGATATCAGAAATATGCAAACCTGTGACAGTATTTCTACATCACCACACTCGCACAGAATCCAAACACCATAGAAGAACACGGCACAAAGACAGTTCATGCATCACAGAAGCTGATATATGCACCCAATCCATAATTAACTGTATTTGCACGTAAGGTGGATATTTGCTGTTCACAAACTCTGTTTGAAGAGATCCCCAGCAAGTAACTGTCAGAGAGCCACCCTTCGGTTTGTGCTACTGCACCAGAGCCCCAGGCTTGGGTGCTGGGTGGACTTTGAGTGTGTAAGCACTGCAATAGAGGCAATGATCTTGCATGATTTTTTTCTTCTATCCTTTTTCCATAGAGACCACAGCCTGCTTTCCTTCTGATACCTGCCCTCTAAGGTGTCTGTAGCCCCGTCAAGGTGGCTCTTCTATGTCGTGCTATACATTTATGGATGTTTGGTTTCTCCGATGTACAAGTCTAAGCACTCCTCACTGCACTGCAGAGCATACACTGTTGCTTAGTTTGCGTTTGGGAAATCTGTCCTGGCCAGTTGTTGCCTGAGTGTGTGGCTGGGTCTGATGTGCTCTGGGATGTCGTGCTTGGAGAAGATTCTCCCGAGTTTCTCTGACAAAGCTGCTACATAAGGGATGACAGTGTTGTTCCATTTGTCATTCTGTTTCTCACTAGTTGGTGTCCGACCTCCTTTCGTGTGCATCTTTGCACAGTTGGGGTTGTTGTGAAAATTCAGTGCATTTGCTCCAGGCCCAGGAGTGTCAACAGCGCCTGTACAACACAGGACTCAGGGAATTTTACTGGGAGAAAAAAATGCTTGTATTACTCCCTTCAAGTTCAAAGTTGCTCACCGAGTGGCAAGGACCCTTTGTGGTCACACGGTGAGTGGGCAACGTTGACTATGAAGTGGTACGGTCACACAGCTATATCACCTCAAAGTCCTAAAAGCATGGAGAGAGGCTGAAACTGCATCTCTGGTGAGCCTGGTTAAGGAGATATATGAGCTGGGGCCGGTGGTGCCAAATTCCACCACTGCTGCCTCCCTCCGTTGTAATAACCATTTTACACAGGCCCAGAGAGCAGGTGTTGCTGCACTGCAACAGTCGTTTGCTGATGTGTTCAGCAAACGGCTGATAAAAAGCTTTGTATGAGCACAGTGAGTGTTGCAAATACTGACTGGGGTTAGAAGTGGAGCTGAAACCCAGCTCGCAATGTTGGATCTGCTGCCTGCGTATTGTAGGATCTACCTTACTGTCAGGGCTCGGCCGTCACAGCCGAGTGACGGATGTTGCACAGTTCTTCAACTAATAATCTAAGGCGCTTGGACAGAAAGCAACTGGACTTCTTTAAGTTTCTTGAAGATGTGCTTTCTTCCATTTGTGCAATACTTTCTTTCCCGAGGTGGCCAAAGTGCTTGCACAAAAGGGGGTCATATGATTGTCTTTGTATTATTGTAGGGTCTTTAGCTTTCAACATAAAGTGCCTTGAGACAGCTGTTGTTATGATTTGGCGCTATATGAATAAAATGGAACTGAATTGAATTTAACTAGGGAGCCCACGACACATCCATGTTTTCATCTGTTGTATTATAAATATGTGATGGGGAGGCAGAGGTCTGGTGTGCAAATGTGATCGGGGTAAAGCTGGTTCTGTTTTGTAAAGAGATGTCTGCTGTAGTCATTTTCTGACAGTCTTCACTTGTACAATACCTAAAACCAAGGCAGTGAAAAGTGAGACTACAACAAAAGACACTATTCAAATACTCATGCAGGTGGGAGAGGCTTTTGAGGTTGTGTATTGGCTGCAAAGCAGTGATAGAAAATGTCTTTGAAACACTTTAATAATGAAAATAATCATTTAATAACCCAGGGATGACATATGCAAAGAAAAGAGAATTGGTCCAAGCATTAAACCCTGAGGGACTCCATAATTATTAGCCCCCTTATGAAAATGATGCATTTCTGAAGTATTTCCTAAGCACTGTTAAACAGAGTCACGAGTTTTTCACACACGCATGCACGCATGCAATTAATTAACTGTTTTTTTCATGCCAATATATATCACAAACACATGTATACAAATGAAGACCATGATAGCGTGCATGCAAGAAGTGGCAGAATGAGGAGCCCTAAAAAGTAGTCATCAAGATCCACTTATTTCCAAAGTGGATATTTTTTTAAACAAAAAGAAATACATTTATTTCACAAAAATCCCCAAACTGACAGGCCCTCCTGATGATAGTTGTGTGTCCTTTGGTGGGATTCAACCTGGGACCAGTCGATAAGCTTCCCTTTGGTCTTCTGGAGACAGCTGTTCACCAGGAAGGACGTGTGTTTTAGTTGTTGTGTTAGTAAAAAACACAACCTTCCAGGGATGGTTTTATAAGCAAAGGAATGACAGCAGCTGTTTAAAGCTATCTCCAACCCGATTATAGAGACTGATTGATACTGGAGAGGAGCCAGAGGTAGATGACAAGGAGAACCCCATTATAGAATTTCGGAGGAATAATATCCATTGGACATATGGATTGGAAATACAAACTTGGATAAAACTCAGACAACAGGGTAGTCTGAGGCACTTGGACAGGACATGGACATTGGATGACATGGCAGGAAAACCAGAAAGAGAGCAGAAGTAAGAAGTCTATTGATGAAAGAACTCAGGATTGTTCTTGGTGATTAAGCCAGAGAATCAGGATGTTCTCACATCTTTCAGTCGGTTGAACAAGATTAAAAACTCCTTCATGTTCT